>NC_048554.1:10511367-10849623 GCF_902806685.2 Maniola hyperantus
ACAAACGCAGGACACGTCGGAACATATCGACGTCGGTTGCTCAACCGCGCCCTGATTGAGCCGTTCATATAATCAGCTATTTATGCCAGTACCACTCAGCCCCGGCATCCCCTGGGGCCCTTCGTATGCAGTGCGTCATTATTTGTTATACTTTGACATGTAATATGCTATACGTTCCGTGGAAATGGAATTGTTAACAAATATAGACACCCATACCTATTATAAATTCGAAAGTGTACCTACCTATTTGTTTATTGGTTTGTCCTCCAATTATACCGCAACGGAATCGATCACCTGTCATGACTTTTTATATGGATATAGTAGCAGACTTGGCGAGTGCTATACGCTACATTTATTCTGGAAAATCAAACAGTTTCCATAGGATTTTTGAGAAACCAAATCTGAATTTGAGTTTAGTCATCAGTCAGTAATTTATAAACAGTATAGATAATCGGAAAAACAGACTGACTAACGTTGGTTTTGACCTATTATGAAATTCATTTTGCCGAAAATAGAAATAGGTATTTTTATATTCGTCATAAGCAAAGTAAAACCAGACTAAAACTTTTTTTAAAGTCAGGGTGAAAAATACACGTAGATTTTGCCTTACCTTTTTTACCGACTTTTACCTCCTTAAGAGAAGTAAACCTAGCGCGCTCCCTAAAGATTCCCACATAAATGTTGTTTGGTTCTCATTTATTTACCCAATCAAACTCAATGAAATTTTGTAAAGACGTTCTAGAAACAAATATCTGTGTCCGTCGTTTGTCAGATTTCTGTAAAAATGTGTAGTTTCAAAGATACATCGGCTCAAATAACGCGCAAATTTTAACTCCTCACGCGCCATTTGACTTTTTGTGTCAAGTTTCATGTCAAAAGTACGATTTTAGTCCAAAAGTGAACCGTACTTTTGACAGAACAATTGTCAATGGCGCGTGAGAAACCATTTTCTACGGACTATATTTAAATCTTTGAGAAGAGTGAACTCACTCTTCTCAAAGATTTAAATATAGTCCGTAGGTATGCGAAGCGCTGAGGAAGCGCATTTCTCTTAATTTTTTTTAAGTTGAGGCGAAGATATTTATTTTTTTGAAGTCGATACAACAAGTGATAGAATCTTAGATCATTAAAATGAACCAAGAAAATTATAACTGAGTTTGTTATTTTTCCTCGCCTATGTCTAATTAAATTGAAGCATACAATCGTAACTAATTAATAAAATAATTTGTCAGTAATTGAAGATTACGTGATGGTGCCAGATCACCGTGGATACCTACTTTATGTAACTGTAGAAACTTAGAAAGCCTTAATTCGATTTGGAGCAGAGGTAATTCTATTGAGTTTTGTTTGTGAAATTAAGTTACATGACGATTACAAGCAGAGGACGGAGGTTTCTCTCTCTGCGTAGTATTGCTGATGTGACCATCCACCTGGGCGCGTTTGGAACCCTCGCAGCTTTAGTTTTAAGTTCGCGTAAAAATTATCACCACTACCTACATATAACATCATCTTACAAATGCAACAACCGACCATCAAAAAGTGTAATTTATTACTTTTTTTTTTATAAAGAATATTAGCCATGTTAAATGACAAATATTCCCCTTTCCTCTCCAATTAAGCGTCAGACTTGTGCTAGGAGAAGGTACGACAATAGTGCAACGGGCGGGGTTTGAACCGTCGACCTTTCGGTTTTCAGTCCACTCCTATACCGGTTGAGCTATTGAGGCTCAAATTTGATTTTCCGGGGTAAAAAGTAATCCCCGGGATGCAAGCTATATCTGTACCAAATTTCGTCAAAATCGGTTAAACAGATGAGCCGTGAAAGGCTAGCAGACAGACAGACAGACACACTTTCGCATTTATAATACTAGTATGGATGGATCAGATATAGGTATTTGGTACAAACTCTAATTATCGTGTTTTCATGCAAAAAACCCGCTCGAAATTCCGATTTAGTTGAAACAAAAATCAAATGTCTTTCTTCCGAATGACGAATCGTCTCTTGGATAAAACCCGTAACGGAACCACTGGAGTGTAAACAGTGTGTTAAATGTACAATGCAACGTACAAAAACTAGTTTTGACATCATTTCACGTTGATCAACCTCATAAAGTATTGGGAAAAAAAAACGCGTGACGGCAGCGACACGCAATTTCAATGGATCCAAAACGTCGTCAGCTGTTGTTACTCTGAGATCTATAGAGCGGTACTTTGACTTTGCTCAGACTTAAACCAACTTAACTGAAACTTTAAACGAGACCAAAGAAATTTTAAGAAATGATTCTTAGTACAAAAAGCAACAGTAATAGACACACGAGTAGATATACCTATAGACCAGAGGGGAAGCTTCATACTAGCGGCTGTCTGGCTAATATAAAAAGGCTTTTCAGGTGATTTTTCACATGCTATTTGTGAAATGCTATTCCTAATGTTATTTGTATCATAAATCGAACTCGAATGTAATGTTCAACCATGCTGTTGATATCCTTGCTACCGTAACGCGGCGTACCTGTCCCAACCCTTACAACGTAAGAAGAGAAAAGCGTACAAAATAACCTCCGGTCTTCTCAATGCGACTCATTTTATGAATGGAATAAGATTTTTTTTGTACGGAACCGCGTCAAATACGTGCTTTCCTTTCTCGACCGTATCGCCAGACGTGCATTCATTTTCGATAAGTCCATTTCTAAATCGATTTATATCGAATGCCTTTTCAATCTAATCTGAATCTTATTACGAACATGTTTGGGTTTATATTTAAGTGCTGAAATTGTAAAGGTGTTTATACATTTGTATAATTTCGTCGAGGTGCAGTGGACAGCCTGGCTGCAGGTCTACATCAGTAAGAAATATATGAACGCTTGAGGGACGTAGATGTGGTTTGAGTAACGAGATTTTGCTGTGTACAGGGTGATTTAATTCAGAAATTATTTATTTTATGTTTTATACCTAAACTTTTTTTTAATAAAAATAGCGGGCATACGAGCAGGAGGGTCACCTGATGTAAAGGGATTACTGCCGCCCATAAACATTTGCAGCACGGACCAGAGAAACCGCCAATGCATTTCAGGAATTTGTTGATCCACCCCTTGAATAATCCCATATTCCCCATATCCATATTTTTTTTATCTAGATATATAGGCATGCGCTTGACTACAATCACACCGATTATTAGGTTAATCACCATTAGCACACATATTTTGTACATATAAACCCGACCGAGGCCGGGCGCCCGTGACTTTATTCGCATGGGACCGTGGGTATAGGTTTTTAAAAACCCGCGGGAGTTCTTTGATTTTCCGGAACAAAAAGAAGCCCGGGATGGTGCACAAACATTGTCCGAGGAACCTCATAACATATTAGATTGACGTAGTCGCTCCCATAAGGAAGCAATTCTTGGACATTTTATCGCGAAGAAGTCGGCCATTTTTTCCGATGCGAACGTCACGATAGTTTTATCAGGCAGGCATTATTGTACTGCACCCTGATGGCACTATACGAGCGTCTTGTATAATTAAACTAGAGTTGAAAAGTGTAGGTAAGGTTTTGACAGAACGCTCTGAAAATAGTGTTCTTTAACTAATATGATTATTATTAATTAATAATTAAAGATTAATTAATGATAAATCCATACTAATATTATAAATGCGAATGTGTGTCTGTCTGTCTGCTAACTTTTCACGGGATCCTTAAAAACCTAAATCCATGCCGACAAGGTCGCGGGCATTATCCAGTAATTAATATCATTAATTATTTAATAAAAGATAAAGTGTCTATTAGAAACTAGAATTAGTTACATAAAACACCCTGTATATGTTTCACAGTGCAGTAGTCAGAAGCACGCGGCCAGCGGCAAAAACTGTTTGGGCTCGTGGGAAGTCAATTACACGATTAGTGCTCTCCTCGCGTACCGGTACGCGTATTATTCACTCGGGTTTTTAATTTAGAGGTCTTAGGTTCGATTTAAGAGCCAAGATAGCCTAGTGGTTAAGAAGTCAAGCTCCTATCGGGATGTCAGAGGTTTGGCAGAGAACACGGCCTCTAACTTTTCGGAGATAGGTATGTGAGTTTTAGGCAATAAAATATTTGCTTTGACGGTGAAGGAAAACATCGTGAGGAAATCTGAATGCCTAAGAGTTCTCCATATTGTTCTCAAAGATATGTGAAGTCTGGCACTTGGCCAGCTTGGTGGATTATGACCTTAATACTTCTCGTTCTGAGAGGAGACGGCCTGTGCTCGGTCAACCCATGACCGACCTTTAACGAGACCATCGCACGCACCACTGCGCCAGGGAGGTCATGATAACTAAGTCAAATCACGACATCAGACGAGTCGCAGGGAACCGCTGGAATCAGGCGACGCAAGACCGTGGCATGTGGAAGCCCCTACAAGAGACCTATGTCCAGCAGTGGACCTCTATCGGTTGATGATGATGATAACGATGAAGTGATGTCAATAAGTATATCTTTCATAGCAAGAATCAACAATCAATATCAATAGAATCACCATGAAAGCGATACAAAGAGTACTTCGCTATACAAACGAAATAGGTACTTCAAACCGTTTATATAAAAGACTATCAATTACTCACGAGCTTTGCTATCCAAGGTGTTTATTTCCCTGTACAAACGCCCGTATTACATACAATCCCTCTTAAACTACCGTTACGACCACGTTCCAGATCACGTCCATTCTAACATTCAAACATACAAATCGAGTGTAAAGCCATAATTGTTAATTTCAAGCAAAATGCCCGCAATAGCTTTCGCGTTGCCCTAACTAACGATCCCATTGGTGGATGCCTATCGGGTTTCTGCTCTAAGGGTCAGTGCGATGGTATTCTTTAACAGAGGTTTAATCCGAGATTAATCTAGATATGACTTTAGCTAGGGTTGAGAGGGTTCTGGAAGAGCTTGCTCACAGCAATGAAGCCTTTGCATGCTACCTATTTTATGTGTATTAGTTAGGCGTTTCACATTCTCATTTTAGTGCAAAACTAGTCTATGCTCACGACTTCGTCCGCCTGTACCCCCTATATAAATTTCAAAAATAATTTCTTAGTGGATGCCTACGTTATAATACCTACCTGCATGCCAATTGCATGCAAGTCATTTCAGCCCGATCCATCCAGTGGTTTGAGCTGTGCGCTGATAGATCAGTCAGACAGCTTTTTATATATTATTATTTATTTATTCATTAATCTAATCACCAGCATCCTGAAATTCCTGAATTATGATCATTGCAAGAACGTTTTATTTCGACTATTTGCATACCCGCCAGAGAGATGTGATGTGCCATACTGACGTTCTTGAGGTGCTAGTAAATGTTTGATTAAATATGAACAATAACAGAAATGAGAGATAAAAAGATTTTAGGAAAAATCTTACTGACTCGTAATGTAGTTTAATATGTAAGTTCGACAACTAAATATTCCTTTAGTATTCCCAATTAAATTGATTATTTATTTCTCAATCGAGATTTGGCTGGCTGACTGAAAGGTAAAACAAATCGCCAAAAATTTCTCCAATAAAAGCGTAGGCGATGCATTTTCACGGCTTTCAGACGTTCTTAAGTTTGGTTTTTCACTAATTGTATCACTGTTTCATTGTTAGTTTGAGGTTTTAATGACCTATTTTACAAAGGAAGTGAATAGTGTAACCTTTAATTAACAGCTGATTAACATTATGGCGCAACTGGCTGAATCGTGGAATGCACTCGCATAATGCATGCGCGCACGCACGCCGCGACGCGCCGCGGAGATCGATGGCTCGTATCGATCCAATCGAGTCGTGATCTCGATTACGTTAGCATTCGAAAGTATGCCCTGGTCAAATAAAAATATCCTTTCTTATGAAACAACAATGATACTAGGTAATAAATAGTTTAATGCGAATAATCACACTATCACACTAATATTATAAAGGCGAAAGTTTGTGTGTATGTTTGTTACTCTTTCACGAAAAAAGTATTGGACGGATTTGGCTGACTGAAAGGTAAAACAAATCGCCAAAAATTTCTCCAATAAAAGCGTAGGCGATGCATTTTCACGGCTTTCAGACGTTCTTAAGTTTGGTTTTACACTAATTGTATCACTGTTTCATTGTTAGTTTGAGGTTTTAATGACCTATTTTACAAAGGAAGTGAATAGTGTAACCTTTAATTAACAGCTGATTAACATTATGGCGCAACTGGCTGAATCGTGGAATGCACTCGCATAATGCATGCGCGCACGCACGCCGCGACGCGCCGCGGAGATCGATGGCTCGTATCGATCCAATCGAGTCGTGATCTCGATTACGTTAGCATTCGAAAGTATGCCCTGGTCAAATAAAAATATCCTTTCTTATGAAACAACAATGATACTAGGTAATAAATAGTTTAATGCGAATAATCACACTATCACACTAATATTATAAAGGCGAAAGTTTGTGTGTATGTTTGTTACTCTTTCACGAAAAAAGTATTGGACGGATTTGGATGAAATTTGTAATAGAGATAGATTACATCCTGGATTATCACATGAGCTACTTTTATCCCGGAAACTAAAAGATTTCCCATGCTATTTTGAAAAATCTGAATCCACGCGGACGAAGTCTGGGCATCAGCAAGTTTAATAAATATTTTCTTTTGAATTTTTCAAAGTGAAAACTTTTTGGGTGCGTTAGGCGATTCTGGGATCAATTGGGAAAAATTGTATTTTTGCGATTACGAATATGAATTGAATACGAATGAGCGGACAACGAATGCAAATACAAACATACGAACACGTACATACGAATTAGTGCACAAACGCCCCGTATTTTTTTATATATTTTTTCATCATCTCTCCAAGCAAGGGTCTCCTCTTAGAATGAGAAGGGTTTTTATAGACGCTATACTTAGTCAATGACACTGCAGGCCAAGTGTGGATTAGCAGATTGCAATGATTTCACACACCTTTGAGAATATTATGGAGGACTCTCAGGCATGCAGGTTTCCTCCCGATGTTATTCTTCACCGTTTCTTACATGAAATATTTTGTTTAAAATATTTTTTTTATACAAAGGTAAATTTCTAATTGATCAAACTCTATAGCTGTTTATGTAAACCGGCCTTTTATTGTTTTAGAGTTAAGTTTAGTCGGTGTCGCAAAACGGCCAAGGTTCTGAGTCTTATTTAGTGTTCGCAGGTTTCGCAAGGTTTGTTTTAACGGGCCATAATTATGGGCGAGCTTTGTTTATAAAATTATCATGAAAACTTCCAGATTAAACTTAAAGCAGTCGTGTTTCAGAAATCTGTGATATTATTATACTTTTTGATATCGGTAATAGGTAATTTATGAGGCGGGGGGACGCCCCATACACCCGCACGTCATCCACGCTCGTCCGCACCGGGCTAGCGCGGGGGCTATACGGGTGTAAGGGGCGTCCCCAACCCCGATTGCCATTTCAATTTGTCGCATACTATAGTACGTACCTACATTAATATTAGAGCCCTCGCCCACGGCGACTTTTTGTAGCGATGCTGTCGCGCGTTTACTAAACGCACGCCAGCATCACTACTAACGCGTGTTAGTCGCATTTGCAACGTGCTACTGCATCGCGACTGTATCGATGCAAACGCGCGACTTTGTCGGATGACATCGGGGGAAGAACGGAGGGAGGGTGGCGCGTGAATAGAGAACCGAGCATCAGTGCAACATTTTTTCACGTTTGCTTCACAGAAGCGCGACAATATTGCGTTTGCATCGCGACTGAATCTGAGACCGTGGGCGAGGGCACACAGCTAGCGACCGCTTCGCGACTGTATCGATGCGGACGCGCGACAGCATCGCTACTGTATCGCTACAAAAAGTCGCCGTGGGCGAGGGCTCTTAGACCAAATCGCTTGCGTTTACTGATTAAAAAAAAAACTTTAGAATTACGAATCGAATCGAATCTCCCGAATAGCAACTTTCAGCTCCTTGGCTAGTACAAACCTACAAATTTTAAACATTCGGGTTGAATAGAAAACCTCATCTCTTTTAGGAGTTAGTTAAAAAGTAACTATGGAGAGTTGCTAGGTATGGAGTAAAATGTAACTGTGGGAACACCGATCACTGGTTCCACACGGATCAGTGTGAAAGTAACAAAGTAAAACGAATTAAATACATTTGCGTGCGGCTATCAAGTATGGGACGTACAAACAAGCGTCCATTAGGTATGTCCTATGGCGGAACAGCACAGGAATCGGTAACAACCTTCGACATCACACGATGCAATGGTGTAGTGATGTATGACAGTTATTTTAAATCGATATCGATGAATAATTGTATAATCAGTGTAGTATGAGATGACTTCCAACCCGCTAAACTGACGGTAGCGGTAGGTGGGTAGATGAAAAAGGCGGTGTGTATAATTTTTTTTTTAATTTTTGAAAAAAATTGAAATTGAAATTTGAGTCATCTAAAAATGTTTGTAGAGAAAATAAGTGCGTAATATACAAATAATGGTATAAAAGCATAGTGCATCATATAATTTGCACTTTGCCTCCTGTGAGGATTGAACTCACGACCCCTGGTTTACGAGACCAGTGCTCTACCACTGAGCTAAAGAGGCTGATGTGTGATGGGGTGAAATACCTAGTTAGTTATAAGAAATGAAATACTGTGAACTATAAAGATTGTAAATAATAAATATTTAATATTTTTAAATACGATACTCAATAACTACTTTTTATGTCAGAAAACCAAAGAGTTCCCGCGAGATAAAAAAAAATTAAACTTACGTGAATGACGTTCAGTAATAAATACTTAAACGATAAGTAAGTCTTGTAATATAATATTGTATCTTTTAATTTTAGATTAGTAATAACCACCTATAAAAACTAAATTACTTACCTACTATAAAATAATTTTAAACCAGCGTCCGTCTTTAAATAAAACCGCAGTTCCCTGGACGTAGTCACGTCCGTAAAAACGCATTTAAAGCAGTCACATTATTAACCCCCAGCTCGTTCCACCTAATTGAGACGGCCTGGCGAACCAACTAAGATTCCCGTAGACCCTAAAAATAATTAAAAACTCCGACCATTTAACCGTGGTACGTTAAATCTCATCTTGGAAGCTAGATAATTATCCTGGCGACACTCCAAAGTGTCGCGCTCATTTCAATTAGCTCTCTTAAATATTCAATGTCTTTAAAATAGGCTGCGCGATCGCCCCACCCCCTACCGGAGTCTAGGAGTTACATTTAGAGGTTAACCGTTGAGTTTGCTTTTTACGACTTGAGTTTTATGAGTAAAAGTCTCATAATAATACTGATTTTGGGTAATAAACGGTGGGATTTGTTTGGTTTATGCGAGTTTTGTGGTTTAGTGCATAACCTTTTACCTTTACGATATGAGGCTTTCTTATATTAAGAAGTGGTAGTAGATTAGATGTGTCTGTGCTATTTTGGTAATTGTTTCTCATGATTTTTTCATGTTATATACTCGTATATATTATAATTATAAAAGCATTATTGTAACTTTCACGACGTTTTTAGACGAAAATATAAAAATATTCTATAGAGGTTATGAAGCATTCATAATATCATATTATTATCTCTGACATCACCATCCTATACCGTTAGTAAACATACCTAGCCCCTAGTATGACAATGTGCCAACTCATCTATCGGATATCTGTTCATCGATAACGTATCGATGTGCACGCATCGATAATTGGCGGATGCGCGCGGAATGCCCCATCACTAGACGCACACGGACTGATGATCATTGCTAGCGCATGCTCTCTATAAATAATATGTTGTAAAACGATTTTCGATAGATTAATCTGAATCGTGCGCGCGGTCGTGCGCCGCCGGCAGAGGGATCTATTGTGGATCGATAGTGTGCTAGGAATGCCAGGAAATACCTAGGGTCTATTTTATTTTATAGAAACATCTTAATTTCTGGACTTTTATAGATTTTGTAACAGTAGGATATCATATTGTGTCATAGTCACAACCAAAGCTTTGCTGTTATTACATTATCAGGTTTCCGTCCTCAAATTTTAATCTTGGAATTTTGATTAACAAATCACCATACTTACTGATCTTAATCTTACTAAACCTAATGCTTGACCAGTTAGGTAAACTTTGGAATACTTTAATATATTAATTGTGGCACAGTAGCTCTTGATAATCTTGTACAACGAGGCATGAGCGCAGCAGGCGCAATTTTTTTGGTAGGTAACTAATTTTATCAAACAATTCAAAGATTCCGGGCACGCAGCTCTAAATTTTCGGAGTTATGTGCATTTTAAGCAATTAGGTAAATATGCATATCGTATCGTGCGGAAACCCGCATGCCTGAGAATTCTCCATAATGTTCTCAAAGGTGTGCGAAGTCTGCCAATCTGCACTTGGCCAGTGGTAGAATATGCCTTCTCATTTTTTGAGGATAAAAGGGTGTATGTGCCATGTTATGTACCCTAATCGTAGTACACAAAGATCTATATTTCAATTTTTTTTTTAAATAGAGATAGCGAGCAAACGAGCAGGCGGGTCACCTGATGTTAAGTGATTACATGAACATTTGCCCACCAGAGGAACTACCGGTGCGTTGCCAGCTTTTCAGGAATTTGTTGGTCCGCCCCTTGAATAATCCCATGTTGTAATCTAGTTTAAAATAAAAAAGAGTATCTAGTAGATTCACAGATCTGCAGTAGTCAGCGCACGCGTGTCCGTACGTAGAACGTAAATGAGCGCTTGTGGGAATGTCCGCTCGGGACTGTTTGCTGTACGTCGTCCGGACGGCCGGACAGACAGCGTTTATCTTATATAGAGCACGTTTGACCTTTGAGACATGCATGTCGGTTGATTTGACCATTGCCAGACTGAACTACCATTGCATAGGGCTATGGAACTGTGTGCGGTGCCGCTTATATTATTACTAGCTAATGCCCGCGACTTCACCCGCGTGGACTACACAAAATAACTCCTATTTTACCCCCTTAGGAGTTGAATTTTCAAAAATCCTTTCTTAGCGGATGTCTGGCTATCTGCATGCCAATTTTCAGCCTGATCCGTCCTGTAAGTTGAGCTGTGAGTTGACAGATCAGTCAGTCACCATTTCCTATTATATTTAGAAGATAATTAAGTAACGCTCATATTATTTTTTGAGGCTTCAATAGCCCAACGATAAATAGGTTGACTGTAATCCGTAAGATCATAGGTTTTAATTCTACCCATTGCAGGTTTTCCGATTTATTCCTTTACTTGTTCTACCTACCTAACTACCAAATTTCATGATTCTAGGTCACTGGGAAGTATCCTATAGGTTTTCTTGATTGACGTTGAACAGACAGACAGACGGACAGACAACAAAGTGATCCTATAAGGGTTCCTTTTTCCATTTTGAGGTACGGAACCCTAAAAATATGTAGATGATAGATCAATATTCAAAACACCTTATTAATAACTTTGACGGTTTAACCGCACAACTAACGTTAAAGTAAAACACGCCCCTATTAATCTAAACCTAGAGAGCATCCATAAGATCATGATTAAACTGCTCTCTTGGAAGCATCGCGAAAACTATATAAACGAAACTGAACCGACGATGTCCATATCAAAAATTCCCTTTACACTTTCTTAACTGGATACTTTAAGCCCCATAAAACTTGGAGCGTGCTCCACATAAGTTTCGCCTTCTCTCCTATATAATATACCACACAAACTCTAATTACACTCAAAAATCAACCGTTTAACTCTTAACTTTAATGACATACGGTGGAAATTTCAACACCTTTTGTTTTTCCAAGTGGAAAGTTACAAAGAAGTGTAAAATACACTCCTGTTGTAGTATAAAGGCCATAAACACTAGTGAGTATGTACTGCATCTTTATCTCGTGAGACTACCGACCGCCTGCAGCTTGGCTCCCGTGTATAACAATAAATTGTATGAGAAATATTTAGGTACGGGGTCTTTTTAGCAGCAAAGTGTGTTGCAAAATAGTCGTGACTCGCGCACGGAGGGTTCCGTACTACAGTCGTATTTTTTCGACATTTTGTACGATAATTCAAAAACTATGATGCATTAAAATACATAAAAATCTGTTTAGAATGCACAGGTGTATTCTTATGACATGATGACTTTCATATTATGATACCCCACTTGATATAGTTAGGTATCTCACTTCGATAGTTGAAAATAGTAATTACTAGCTTATGTTCGCGACTTCGTCCGCGTGGACTTCACAAATTTCAAACCCCTATTTCACCCCCTTAGGGGTTGAATTTTCAAAAATCCTTTCTTAGCGGATGCCTACGTCATAACAGCTATCTGCATGCCAAATTTCAGCCCGATCCGTCCAGTAGTTTGAGCTGTGCGTTGATAGATCAGTCAGTCAGTCAGTCACCCTTTCCTTTTATATATTTAGACTAGCTTATGCTCGCGACTTCGTCCGCGTGGACTACAAAATTTCAAACCCCTATTTCACCCCCTTAGGAGTTGAATTTTCAAAAATCCTTTCTTAGCGGATGCCTACGTCATAATAGCTATCTGCATGCCGAATTTCAGCCCGATCCGTCCAGTAGTTTGAGCTGTGCGTTGATAGGTCAGTCAGTCAGTCAGTCACCTATTCCTTTTATATATATAGATTAGTTCATAACCACAATTTAATTTTTTTTGTGTGATATATACCTAATCACAAATTCTCGGTTTTCAGATTTTTTCCCCTAATGTCTGCTATAAGACCTACGGTTGAGTCCTAAAATTATAACAGCTAAGTTATACTTGAAGTACTGCAGTTCCAGCAGTCAAGTGAAAATCGTATCAAGTTTCAAATACTTGTTGCACTACATCAATGCCAACAATCTGGGCCCGTAATGCCCTTTTCATATCAAACGCCACTAGGAACTTACAAAACAATTCAAACAATACGTTTAGATCAGTCCAAATCGATAGCGGAACTGCAATAATGCTAATGCGTAACCGTAAAATGACAGCAGATGGCAATTAATGATAGCACTCACTATGCACTAGTAGACGTGCCGGACAATGTAGGGTAGCTGGTACTATTCCGAGAGCGTTCGATAAATGCTACGAAGAGTAGTTCAAAAATTATCGAAGGGTACACAAACATAAGTAAACTTTAGATAAACATTGATCTTGATTGATCATCATCGACCCATCGCCTACTCACTACTACTAAGCACGGATCTCCTCTCGGAAGGTTTTCTATCACGGCCCAGTGTGGATTGGAAGACTTAATACTCATTTGAGAACATTATGGAGAACTTTAAGACGTGCAAGTTTCCTCACGATGTTTTCCTTAATCATTAAAGAAGGTAAAAACGCACAAGCTCTGATAAGTTAAATGCTCTATATCGACAAATAATATTATGAAATACTGTTAGGATTATTAAAAATAAAACTAGCATCATGTTCTAATTAAAACTTATATATATTAATGTAGATTTATAGTGTTATCAAAGCGTGATAAGATCTCTTCGTTACGAAACAAGAAGAAAATAATCTAAGCTGTTCGACAGTTAATTTTTCGAATAGCTTACAAAATAGTATCATTTCTCTATTGCACTTGTGTGACAAGACCTCATTACAATTAAAGGAAGCTAGATCGCGTGAACCGTGCGTGATTGCGAACAAACATAAACTACTTATCGAGATCAATATAAATGTAGAGAAATATGTATATTATGGAATTACTTTGCACACTACAATGTTGTCATTTCAGTTCTACACTACAGATATATTCATAGATAAAATACCAAAAATGTAATAAGTTTTTTTTTTAAATAACCCTCATATTTAACTAATACATACTATTTAGGTACATCTCTCTCTCTGTGTCGTATTCCTCATTACTGAAGGTCGTGACCCCTTTTCATTAATCATATGATCATAGGAGTTTGGGATAATAATGCGGTGGATTCGCATATCCTGCTGTATGAAACACGGCTTCACGTACCTACTTTCCGAGGCACGGAGAAAACGAAAAGGTTAAGTGACCAACTTATATATCAACGCTGCTTATCAATAATTGCCATCGATTTTTAGTTTTTTTAAGTTCTTATATGGGCAACGGGCAACTCATATGGTCAAGGTTGCTCAGCAAGTGGGTTCTGCCTAAGACAGGAGGATATCGCATTATCCGTTCGTTAATTTTTTTTGCCATTTAGATTTCCACCCAAAATGTTCTATATTAAACTTCTCTTGAATAAAACTACATTTCAAATATCAATGCGAATGCGATAACTAAATCGAACGGTAAACAGAATAGCCTCCCTCTCCATACACGTGTGTGACAAGATCTCATTGTTACGGGTACCTACGTTCGATTGCGAGCGACGATTGTGAACAAACGCGAACCGCGAACACGTTCTCCATTATCAAGATCCGACTATTTAATTCCTACTCAAGTTTTTGGTACGTGATTGCGGAATAGATTAATTCAATTAAGCGTTTCGGTATGAGCAACGCCTTAGTCTAAATGCCACTTAGTAATATATTCGGGTAGTGTAAAGGTTGATTATACTTACGATAATAGGTACAGGGTGTTATTTTAAAAGCGGTCAGTAAGGCGACAGACGCTTATTTTATTTGTCATCACTCATCAGGAATACCCTTATTATAAATGCGAAAGTGAGTTTGTTTGTTGGTTTGTTGGTTTGTCCTTCAATCACGTCGCAACGGTGCAAAGGAGTGAAGTGATTTTTTGCATGGGTATAGATAAAGACCCGGAGAGTGACATAGGTTACTTTTTATCCCGAAAAATCAAAGAGTTCCCACGGGATTTAAAAAAAAATCTAATTCCACGCAGACGAGGTCGCGGGCATCAGCTATTTAAGAAAAAAACGTTGTTCTTTCTAAACCTACGCTAATTACTATCCATATTATAAACTAGCTTATGCTCGCGACTTCGTCCGCGTGGACTACACAAATTTCAAACCCCTATTTCACGCCCTTAGGGATTGAATTTTCAAAAATCCTTTCTTAGCGGATGCCTAAATAATAATAGCTATCTGCATGCCAAATTTCAGCCCTATCCGTCCTGTAGTTTGAGCTGTGCGTTGATAGATCAGTCAGTCAGTCAGACAGTCAGTCACCTTTTCCTTTTATATATTTACATAAGACATCTCGAAGCTACCTGAACACTGCCCGACCTATCAGAGACCCTTTAATCCAGGAACATTTTAATTGCTACACCATTTAATCACTTGTTTGTTAAAACTTTCTACACAGATAAACGAATGTACCTACCTATCTCTAATTCTCTCCATTTCAGAGATAACTGGCCGTCACGTATCGGTCAACGTTTGATATCAACGAATGTCACTCTTATCCGAGAACACTTAGCGAGAGTGGGACATTGAGGGCGTCGCAACTATACGGGGACGATAGCGATACGGTAACGACACGACACTTTTCGTACGTTTGGAGATAAAATGTGACAGACACTTCGTTTATGTGCAAGTTCAATCCAAGGCCTAGCTGGTATGTGCTATAGAATATCAGGATCATTAATTCCTACCGATCGATTGGTGGACATGGTAGATCTCTTCTAAAAGTCCACACACCACCTGAATCCGGCGGATTCCTGCCACTAATTTATCTTCGCAACCAGCTGATCTATGTCGGTTATTCTGGTATCACGTAGAGATACTCCAAACAGCTCTCTCCATCGCCCGCTGAGTGACTGTGAGCTTTCTTGTGAGGTCCATATTGGACCATGTCTCGGAATATTTATTTACTAGTAAAATAAAAATTATTCGTCCTTGAGACCCAATTGTAAACGGACAGTCATATCCGATTCCGATAGTGATTGTTTATGTTATTGCATATTGTAATTTTATTCGTTCCCCGGCGCATATTCTAGTTAATTTTATTAGCATAATGGTTGACAACATAAAACCATTAAGCCACAGAACCATTTATAGCTTGCGCCTGCAGTTGCGCGTGAAATGATACAAGGTGGAAGATTACGCGATTATTATTTTTGTTACCTATCACATATGTATAAGTATTTTCCAAAGTGTTCTCGCGGCGTCTTTTTCCTCAGCCACGAAAACTCTTTTTGAATTTATTTTAAGAATAATAGTAAGTTCAGAATGCAATGTATATAAAAAATGATATAAAAATAATTTTCGTAGAAAACCTTCGATGGATTCAAAACAATATAAAATGAGCTTTTAATGGCTGTCTATGCCGACTACCTATTGATATTCTTGAAGATTTTTTCAGAGCATTTTATACCTAATCTTTTGATATTAACAACTTCAAAATAAGTTTTGAAAATTGTCAGCTTAAATTCTATTTTAGTAGAGTTGTTAGGTTAGTTTATTAGAGTTGATACCTGACAGAGGTTTGAGCTTTGGTGATTTAAAATAACTTACGGATTTCTGGAATGCACAATATTTTGATTTAGAAACGGGCATTTGTGAGACAGGTAAATATCGCTTTCTCTTATGACTTTCACCATAATATATTAAGGAATATGTACCCCGAGGTCAGTATTCGTTTGTATATATCATACTTGTATAATTACTGCTCCTGATCGTTCGTTACGCTGGAATTCATCGTCTATACTTCATCATCACCATCATCATCAACCGATAGACGTCCACTGCTGGACATAGGTCTCTTGTAGGGACTTCCACACGCCACGGTTTTGCGCCGCCTGGATCCAGCGGCTCCCTGCGACTCGTCAGATGTCGCCCGTCCACCTAGTGGAGGGTCTTCCAACGCTGCGTCTTCCGGTCTTCCGTCTATACTTATTTCTCTAAATTCCTTTGAGTGGATCTACTTTATTGTTAGAGTTCATCATCATAATCAACGCATCGCCAGCTCGCACAGCTTTCCTCTGAATGTAAAGGGCTTAGACCATAGTCCACCACGCTGGCCAAGTGTGGATTGGCAGACTTCACACACCTTTAAGAACGTTGTGGAGAACTCTCAGGCATACAGATTTCCTCACAATGTTTTCTGATAGTTTAGGTGTGCGTGCCCGGGATTCAACCTCTGACCTCCCGAATAGGAGGCGGAAGTCTTAACCACTTTTCAACTTAAGGGTGCCCTTGTCATTCTGACAGGAGATCCGTGCTAAGTAAGTCGGCGCGTGGGCTGATGATGAAATTTTTTACAAAGAGATCTTTTATATTTTACATCTCCTATGTTACCCCGTTAGGAGTGAAATTACTTGAGTTGTAGTTACGTTGATACGTTAGTGAGTTTTTCTTTATAAGGAGCATTTATATCAAAAATACCGATAAGCAAATAAAACTAATACAAATCGATATCACACTAAGCCTCCGCAAATCACTCAAGAATGTTGAAACATGACGTCAATCGGAAAAGAATAAATAAGTCATCCCCTTTAGCGCAGTAGAAGGCAATAAATCGACGTACCCTTGTGTTAACAGCATATTAGTGAATATGGATAAACCACTGCTAAATGGCCTTCCATACCCCCTTGATCACATACTTTGATATAACCAAAATAGGAAGTAGCATATAACGTCAAAGGTCCCAAAAATCTGGTCGCGTTAAGCCCTCAGATTTGTCGCGAGCAAATCACGTGAAAAATCCAACGATAAACGTCTATATCCGCTTTTCCCACATATTTTCGCGTTTCCCTCTCATGTGCTCACTTAACATGACGGTGTTTGCCCTTTTTCCCCTTGATGCCCGAGACAAATCTTTACATCTCACAACCGAAATTCAACCTTAAAATGACTAGTATACAACACAATTTTCATTACACCGAAATTATTAGAAAAATTCGCGTTCCATTTTTTCCTAGCTTTTCTATAATATTGAACACGTTCGAAAATAAACTTTGTGCTCGAAAAGATATGGTTTAAAGTCGAGCGGGTAAAACGGAGTGTAGATATTCGGTTTTTCTATGAAAGGGGAAGTTTGGGCGACATTGTTACACAGTGTATTGCACATTATTGGGTGATTGAATGGTATACTTAACTGGCTGAGCGACAACTTTGATAAGGTGCCCTCGTGTTAAGGATAAAGTAGGCGTGGGGCACAAATTGTTTGATATGTAGCCGCGAATTCTTTATTGAGTTCGTATTTGACTTTTATTCGAGTAGATTCTAACTTGGGATGAAAAAAGGGCAGTGTACCTCGAGCATTATTTAAGGAATAACCTCCTTTTTGTTGCATGAGAAGACGTACCTACTTACTTAAGATTTTCAATGCTTTCAGGTCGTAATGAAAAAATATATTGGAACTGATCATTACGATTGTAGACGAGACGAGTATATTATATACCTAGGACATCCAATTGGGTAGGTCCAATTTCGAGAAAGAGGTCAGTCGCCAAATCCAACTCGGTTGGGCAGCGTTCAGGAAGCTTCGAGATGTCTTCTTGTCCAAAATTCCTCAGTGCTTGAAGACCAAAGTCTTCGAACAGTGCGTGTTGCCAAGGATGACATTTATGGATCCGAGACATGGTAGCTAACTATGGGCCTCATAAGAAAGCTCAGAAATCCATATTTCCGTCCTCTTCCTCCTCCTATGAGGATCTCCTTAGATCCGTAGGAGAACTAGAGCAACCGAGATAGATCAACGGGTTACGAAGCTGAAGTGGCAATGGGCAGGGCACATAGTTCGTTAAACCGATAGACGTTGGGGTCCCAAGGTGCTTGAATGGCGACCTGCTGCGTTGGAAGACCCCACTAGGTGAACGGAAGACATCAGACGAGTCGCAGGGCGCCGCTGTATTCAGGCGGCGCAAGACCGTGGCGTGTGGAAGTCCCTATAAGAGACCTATGTCCAGCTGTGGACGTCTATCGGTTGATGATGATGATGATCATTACTTAATTGTATGTTTTTGCACCCATATTGAAGCAAATCTGGGTCTTTATTTAAACTCCTTTATGGCAATTTTTATTAAACTCATGCCCCTCTGGTTTCTACACGGCATCGTACCGGAACGCTAAATCGCTTGGCGGCACGGTTTTGCCGTTAGGGTGGTAACTAGCCACAGTCGAATCCTCCCACCAGAAAAGGTAAGCAAATATTTAAATCGAATATTTCCTTCAATTATTATTATGTACCTATAGGCAGTATACAGCTTTCTAAGGTCATAGATTTGCATGTAGCCATTTATTAGAACAAGAACAATTCAATTTCGAGTGCCCTCAACATATATCGGCGATGTTGCGCCGACAGAAACAAATTAACACTTTCCCACCAAGCAGCGCCATATTGCTTCAATGCAGTTACATTTTATTGTTAGGGAGTATTTACACTGATATTTATAATCCAGTTTATATAAAACTAGATGATGACCGCAATTTGGGTTTTTAAAAATCCCGTAAGAACTCTGATGTTTCAGAATAAGTGTACTGTATCTACCGAAAAGTATCTATAAAAAGTTAGCAGACAGACAGATACACTTTCGAATTTAGAATATTAGTATAAAAGTATGGATTTAGATCATATAAAATGTAAAGCTCCCTCTACTAGAATAGGTACAAAAAGAAGATAGAAGATCCTAAAATTATACGTAGGTATATAACTACGAAAGTGTGCCATCTTTTTCTTATCTACCCTACGTCAGTTTTGTTTGACGTCTGTGAATACGACAAGATAACATCATTATACATAATACTAACCATAGGTTATAATAGCCACAGCTGTCTCTTGTAGAGACTTCCACACGCCACGATCTTGAATCCTGCTGCTTCATGCGAGCTGTTTGACGTCATCGGTCTATCTAGTGGGGGATCGTCCCCCGCTGCACTTTCCGATACGAGACTGCCGTTCCAGCACGTCGGCACGGGAATGGCCAGTTTTCATACTTTACAAGTCCTACATAGTGTAGAGTCTCTCTAAAGCAACAGTTAATTTAACATTTCGATTAAGAAGCAACAGTCGGCAATAACACGGACACGGAGCCCCGCTGTTATTGTTGTTACTCCAAATCACACGTCACCATACGTATAACACATCGGTTCGTCCTACGTTGTGTAAAGTCTCTCTAATGCAACAGTTAATTTAACATTTCGATTAAGAAGCAACAGTCGGCAACAACACGGACACGGAGCCCCGCTGTTATTGTTGTTACTCCAAATCACACATCATAGTGTAACACATCGGTTCGTCCTACGTTGTGTAGAGTCTCTCTAATGCAACAGTTAATTTAACATTTCGATTAAGAAGCAACAGTCGGCAACAACACGGACACGGAGCCCCGCTGTTATTGTTGTTACTCCAAATCACACATCATACGTGTAACACATCGATTCGCTGGCGCTATATTGTACCTATTATCGTCTGCTTGTTAGCTTTCTTCGATAGAGTACGAACTTGTAGGTTATATCAACTTGTCTGTAGATAACGGTAAAGATTTTTTTTTAATTTTCTTGGGCATTCGTGAGTGCAACTCTCATTTTTAGGGTGCCTCAACAGGAAAAAAGGAACCCTTATAGGATCACTACATAGTCTGTCTGTCGTGTATATCAAGAAAACCTATAGGGTACTTCCCGTTGACCTAGAATTATGAAATTTAGCAGGTAGGTCTTATAGCACACGTAAAGGGAAAAATCTGAAAGTCAAACTTTTTCAGACAGCCTTATTTTTCTTTGATTTTACGTCACCATCGCCTAATACGTATATCGTCTGTGCTTATGGTCAAATGGTCAAAATTAATTAAATGAATTACAAAGGCACACACACATAACAAAGGCACACACAAGTAACTGTACCGCACAGATTCCATTTCGTGCAATAACAAAGAGGCCGATACGCGCACAACAAAATGCCAAACCGCTTAGCGTATCACTGTGTTTGTATCTAAAGGTACGTTCACATTCTTCGTTAAATAATACACATACCTAATTGGTTTTTAAGATGAAACTAAATTAAAAGCGACTACTTGATGCCACATGAGTACTAGTTGATGCTGGCACCTCAACACTGTGAAAAAAGTATAAATTTTCATAAAACTACATGCAAAATGAGCCACAGGGCCCACAGCAGCTCTAAAATACCTGAAACATTATTTTAAAAGTACTGATATGAATTTTTTTGAAAACACATTGTTGATAGAAAAATAAATCTGAATAGATACCTATCCTATACTTTTTAAACTATAAAAGAATACCATTATTTTTGTAATGTTTTCGTTACATAAACCTTTTACTGTCTAGGAAAATTATTCAGTAAGTATAATATTTTAGAGAGATATGAACCGTCTTTTACTTCGCGCATAAGTTTTCCCATCCACTTTGGCACTTATAGGAACGTTCAAATCAAGAGTGACTTGACATCTTCTAGAGTTAGACAATCATGCTCCATCTTAGGCTGCAGCAGATTTCATTATAGCAAAGCTCTGCAAACTCAGTCTGTAAACTAATATGGACGCTAGAACGAGTAGAGTAGAAAGGGAAGTGTTTTAACGACCTATTTAATATCTTAATATTACGTGAAGACTATGCACACACCCTAAGTCACTGTTCGGCCAAATCAAGCCACTAGTTCAATAAAAAAAGAAGTATATTATTAACCCGATGCCGAGCATATGGACAAAGGTCACATCATTATAATCTGTGGACGTGACCAACTAAAATGGCGGCCGGCATATCTATCTCGGCGTTCGTAATTCAAAATTTCTATTCTCCTGTCGTAATAAAATCATGCGCGCACGCATGTAGTCCACCCGTTCTAAATTTAAATTGGTAGAGCCTTTGTTTTATGTTGTTATAAAAAATATTCCATTAACTTGGGGTAAAAGGCCTAGCGCCGTCTGAATCCAGCGGCTCTCGACTTGTTTGATGTCGTGACCTAGGGTGGTCTGCTAATGCTGCATTGGCCAGTGCGAGGTCGCCATCAGAGCACCTTGAGCAGCTCATAATCACCAATGTAGGAATTAAAAACAATAAGATACAATAAAAAATCAATAGAAAGAAGGATATTGACATACTGCACTGCATTGAAAACAAAATTGACCCTATCCAAAATCAATTTTTTTTGTATGGTCACTTAAAATTTGCGTTTCGCAAACAAGAGGCGTAGTAGGCCTAGTAGTCAAGAAATCATCCTATTATTCGGGGACTCGCGGGTTCAATCCGGGGCACGCACCTCTAACGTTTCGGAGCTATGTGCTTTTTAAGCTATTAATTACCTTGCTTTAATGGTGAAGAAAAACATCGTGAGGAAACCTGCATGCCTGAGAGCTCTCCATAATATTCTCGAAGATGTAAAGCCTGCCAATCCATACTTGTCCAGCGTAGCAGGCTATCCACATACGTGTACCTATGAGTAACTAGATATACACTTCTAATTAGTAATGGCCAACAATTTGCAAGCTTACGAAAACCGCAACCATGTATATGTACATGCGAAATGTCAACAGGTACATGTTGTTAGCACTCCACTAATTAGTTAGATCGTGCTCTCGAACAATAGAAGGCACAGACATTCAGATTGGAGTCAGATACTGTGACGTATCGAGGCGAGTCACTGGATTTGTATCGTGTGTTGGACCTTTAATTACTCGCACCCATATTGTAAAGTTGTACCCTAATTGTTACTTGTGACCATTATAAATTACTAGCTGATGCCCGCGACTTCGCCTGCATGGATTTAAGTTTTTTAAAAATCCCAAGGTAACCCTTTGCTTTTCCGGGATAAAAAGTTGCCTATGCCAATTTCCGGGACCTGCGAGTAAGCTATCTCTGTACCAAATGTCACACAAATCGGTTAAACGGATGGGCCTTTAAGAATTCCGTGGGAACTCTTTGATTTTCGGGATAAAATGTAGCCTATGTCCGTCTCTGGGATGTACGCTAACTCTGTACCGAATTTCATCAAAATCGGTTAAACTGTTGGGCCGTGAAAAGCGAGCAGACAGACAGACGGACGCGGACAGCCAGGCTGATCCGTTGCGTAAAAATGAACCAGCCCTTCTGTCACCGAGGCTATTAATCGCGGTGAAATTTCTCGTAAATTTTTTTAGCACTAAGACTCCATGGCCCCAGGATATCCACGGCAAACGGAACCAAAATGTAACTAACGATAAGAGAGGCATAGGTACTTGCACCGCCGTTTTCAGCTGTTTCTGCAGCGGCTCCCGGTCTTGATTCTGTCTCCCTGATTATGACACGGGGCCAATGTGTCAACGCAAGTTGCGTCCCACATAATGTTTATTGGGTTAGGTACTTTTTGAGTAGTCTTTCTCTAACGCCCACACAGTCTAAGCCACAAGTAAAAGCTTGTTCAAATAATAATTTTACTTAATTATCTCAATCATTTACACTGCGACAGGTAACAAATGACCGTCTTAGCTTAGCTCCCTGTATTGAATGAACCTCGAAGCTCTGGCATGACTAGTTGGCATTAATTATACGTATAGAATAGTGTCATTAGAGTACGAGTATCAATTATATTACTATCAGTATAAGTAGCGACCGCTGACGAGTGACACGGCAGCTTAAGATTGTATCAGTAGGCCAGTCTGTGCTATCATACAGGATGATTTTATCAGTACCCTTATCTATAATGAAAGGACAAGGTGACTGACTGACGACTGATCTATCAACGCACAGCTTAAACTTCTGGACGGATCGGGCTAAAATTTGGCATGCAGATAGCTATTGTGACGTACGCATCCGCTAAGAAAGGATTTTTGAAAATTCAACCCCTATGGGGGTGAAATAGGGGTTTGAAATTTGTGTAGTCCACGCGGACGAAGTCGCGAGCATAAGCTAGTTAAATATAAAAGGACAAGGTGACTAACTGACTGACTGACTGATCTATCAACGCACAGCTTAAACATCTGGACGGATCGGGCTGAAATTTGGCATGCAGATAGCTATTGTGACGTAGGCATCCGCTAAGAAAGGATTTTTGAAAATTCAACCCCTAAGGAAATAGGGGTTTGAAATTTGTGTAGTCCACGCGGACGAAGTCGCGAGCATAAGCTAGTCTATTATAAATGCGAAAGTGTGATTGTTTGATGGTTTATTAGTTTGTTGGTTTGTCCTTCAATCCTGCGGCAACTCTTTGATTTCCCGGGATTAAAAGTAGCCTATGTCCCTCTCCAGGTTCAACTATACCCATGCCAAAATCACGTCGATCCGTTGCTCCGTTGCGACGTGCTCGAAGGACGAACGAACAAACCAACAAACAAACACACTTTTACATTTATAATAATATGGGTACTGATTTTTTTGTATAGCAAAAGAATTCCTGTTCTATACACCCTGTATATAGCACCGGTAAACTGTCCACCGTCCACCGGCGATCACATTAACCTATTGTTCCAAGATACAGAACAAATTAATGACCACAGCCTCCACATATAAGTGCTTAACTTTTTATGCTTTTTAAAAGGACGTGGGAAATTTAATGAGCTAATAAATAACAGAATGATTGAATGAATGAGCTATTATGGAAATATTGATAACACTTGTGATGATAAAGCTGATTTTTAAGCTGGTTCCTCTGCGTTACCATGGAAACCCTCCACCTCCCATGGCCCCACCAACCTCTCGGTAATATGGGCCGAATCGCGGGAGGGCGCCCGTTCGGTACTTGCTCTTGGCATTTTCCCGGGGCGCCTTCTTGACTCCCTACAAATTATTTTTGTCTCTTCTTTGTCCCTTATGCTCACTCTCCCCCCTTGGGGGCTAGACGTCACTAACACAGCTGTGATCTCCGCTGCTGCTCCTCCGTGGTGCCGGCCTGGCACCTGCACGCTCCGAGCTGCTTCGCCTCTTATGCCAATGGTGCGCGAATTCCCGTAGCCGGTTGTAGTTCCCCGCCGATGAGACGAGGTCCGTGTAGAAGACCGGCCCCGCTTCCCCGCGTACGATCCCATCCAACATCGTCACTCGCAAGTCCTCATAAAGGGGACACTCCCACAGCACATGGTGCCTATCCTCGTCGCCAAAGCCGCACTCGCACGCCGGGCTCTCGCACAACGTCATCCTATGCAGGCGCGCCCGGAAACAGCCGTGTCCGATGAGGACCATGTTACCATGGAAAATTAGATCTACCAGCTGGTCCGTGGAGTCTGTATAATGATAACCCCCAACACTTCATACAAGCAAACCGATTTATTCAACCCGTCGCCGCCGGCTCACTGCAGAGCACGGGTCTCCTCTCAGGGACTTCACACACCTTTGAGAACATTATGAAGTACTCTCAGGCATGCAGGTCTCCTCACAATGGTTTCCTTCACCGTTAAAGCAAGTGATACTTATATCCATTCATATTTAATCCTGGGGTTCATATTTAATCCTGGATAATTTATTTAACCCTGGGGTTATTCAAGGGGTGGACCAACAAATTCCTAAAAGGCCGGCAACGCATCGGCGGTTCCTCTGGTGCTGCAAATGTTGATGGGCGGCGGTAATCACTTAACATGAGGTGACCCGCCTGCTCGTTTGCTCGCTATCTCTACTAAAAAAAAACCCCTGGATCTAAGTTAGTTACACACAGCTTTAAAAATTGAGCCAAGTTTTAGTATTTCTGTACATTTCGCCGAACAACTTTCGCTGCAGACTGTACACCATTGCGGTAATTACAGTAACTAGTTATAATGACCCAGTAAACTCCATAAACAAGGTAGCCCAACACAATTATCGCGTAACAACCATCGGTTAATAGGCGCCCGAAATAGCGTACGAAATAACGCACCCCTATTTGACAAGCAAATAGTGAGATGTCGATAAAGTTAAGCCGAGTTTACATCAATGATCTACAATTATACTCTTTCCACAGAAATAAGTTAGTAGAGCGCTCTCTCTGTTACGTAATACCATGCAAATGATAGAGCCAAAAATCTCAATGGGCGGTAACCATTTGGAGACACCAACCAATCACAAACATGTGTTCAAAAAACATTCGAAATTCAGTTCGAAAATGTTTTTAAAAACATTCTAAATTCAATTAGAAAACATAGTTTCGTTTGTGATTGGATGGTAACTCAAAATGGTTAGCGCCCACTAAGATTGTTGGCTCTATCATTTGTATGAGATTACGTAACAGAGAGAGCGCTATTAACTTATTTCCGTGGATAGGGTTACAGCTGTTATGTCCCGGCTTTTAACTTTTTGACGATGTAACGACAATCTACCTAAAAAAACCTTCTTTTTATCATCATCATCATTATCAACCCCTCGCTGGAACCATGTCTCATTAACATCGAAATGACGTTATTTTGACGTCAGCCGAAATAAAAATATACCATCAGCTCGAAACTTCAGTCTAGTGCTGACATCACTAAAATGGCGGCCACGCGTATTAGCGTATTAGCAATTAAAAATAATAACTATATTATAAATAAAATATACTCAGTCTGTCCCCAGCCTTACTAGTTCCATTTAAACAAGCGCCCATAACTCACGCGTGTTATACCCGCGGCGTTTATCCACAATAAGCTGCGACATGGCCGCTGAAACGCGACAATTTGTCGCCAGATATCGCGACACGTGGACATGTGTTATTATTTACAACGCGCCGGGACACCACTATGCCAGTCACGAGCTGTTATCCAGCTTTTCTTAGAATACGCTTTGTAACTCTTGTGCGAGTAGGTACATACATTGTAAGAAAGGTAACTTTAATGATAAAGTTCTCGGGTTGTGTAAAAACTAAAATCAGTTAAATATTTTTTTGAGTCACAGCTTTTTTTTAAAAATTCATAAAATATGTAACAAAATAATAATTATAATGATCCGTTACAAAAAGATATGCACGTAAAAGAGCTTTCAGCTGTCACTAAAGTAAAAGTTTCAAATATTTTTTAAACTATTTCGGACGTACGTTGGGTACGTTATGTAAGTATATTCGTAGATTCAATATAATCTGCCGTAGATATCCACTATTTTGTCTCATTTCAGATTATTCCATGGTATTCCTAAACATGCAAGAAATTATATTTTATTAATGTAAGTTTGTCTAGTAATTAAAAAAAGGTTTTAATTATTACCGTTTCATTTTGAATAAATTAAGTTAATAATAATTATTTATCTATGTAACACAAATATTTGAATATTCAATAAATAAACTCACAAATAAGTCTGACAACATTGAGTAAAATGTAACTAGTCTTAGACTAAAATGTAGGTGGTATTAATTACAGTTGCACTAGAATTATAATTAGTAGGTATTTGATACTCTACCGACAGTTCAGGCGCTATTTGTCAAATTACGTGCTTTTGATTTTAGGCCTATTTCGTGGTTTAACGACATAATTATTATAATGTAGATCAAGAGTGTTACGGATATCCGCATCCGCATCCGCAAAATGCAGAACATCCGCATTAATTCAGACATCCGCATCCGCATCAATTAATGCGGAGCTTTTACGGATGCGGATTCATATCCGCGAATGTCAACGCGAAAAATATTGGCATCCGCAACAACAACAAAAAAAATTGAACTAAATATACCAACGTAAATTATTTACTGTTTGCATTATTTCATAGAAATCATTTTATCTAGAACTAAGCGATCCCTAAGATATCATTGCATTACCATAAATACAACATATGGAAATGCATAAATATGAGTGTACTTAAACATTAGATCGCACTGAAGACTTTTTGTTTCGAAACTTTTTATCGGAGATGTAAGCTAAAACAGCTATCACTAATTTTTTCGACCGTAGAATAAGAAATAATAACCGGCCAAGTGCGAGTCAGACTCGCGCACCAAGGCCAGGGTTGCGAACTCGGGTATTTATTTTTTACATATTGCAAGATGCCTTCCTCTTGAACGGGGTGTCGGGGATTCGATACCGGGCACACCTCAAACTTTTCTGAAATAAAATCTTGACAATAATAAAGTTTTTTTACATTTAACCTTTTATAACAAAATCCCGCAAACTATTTTGGACTTGCCTTTACAAAAGTTTAAAAATCTATTAAAAGTATGCTTCTGAAAAAAGCATACCTATTACACAATTGAAGATGTTAGACCTGCAGCTCGTTCCAGCAACGCGCAGGACTGCAAATTATTTTCTTATAGGTACATGGCATAATATTGTATATCAAATCTTTGAAAAGAGCAACCGCTCAGTTTCTTGCTGGTTCTTCTAGGTAGGAAAGGCATTCTGAACCAGTGGTGGATGCCTCTGACGATTCAAAAATACCTGTAAAAGTTTAATTGAATAAAAGATATTTATATTTATATTTATATTTTATTTTAACTATTTTAAAATATAATTAAACAGTTGACTGACTTCCTTTCAGTGACCGCGCAGCGACTTAGTCAAATACTAATAGGTATTCTACCTAATATTATATCTAACTTAAGTAACTTAAAAATTTAAGTAGGTAGGTACTGCTAAATTAGCACAACTTCACTATGTCACGTTAATAAAATAAAAAAATACTAACTGTGGTCTTATCCTAAACCTGCGCACACGCATTACAGTAATCTGTACAAATGGTCAAATGTTGCATGATTTTAGCTTTTTAGCACATTAGAATAAGGTCTGAAACTGCAGAAGTAAAATAAAGGATAGTCGCCCACCGTACCACGGACAAAAGCCGAGGATCGCCCGCTAAGCATTTATTGATATATGTTGCATGGACTAGTTTATCAGATAAAATATCTTAATTTTTGAAGGCAATCGACTTAGTTTTTAACAAACAGTTTCATCGGTAACAGAGTTCTACCAGTTTCTTCGTCGATAATTAAGTTCTAAGTAAGCATCCGGGTGTAATAATTTGTTTTCGTTGTTCAAATCAAAGTGAGGAGTTCTTTTCTAGGTGTCGGCTAATGGTTGTCTTGAATCTATAAATTACCTAGAATGCATACACCAGCCACGATGAATATTGCAGATCCAGGTAACTCGCGTCGCACAAAAATAATATTATTGTGAGTGTGCTATGTAAAGATACTAGCTGATGGCGCTGATGCTGATGATTCAAAAATACCATGGGAACTTTCCAGGATAATGGATGTCACTCTCCAGGTCGTGAACTACATCCATGCAAAAAATCTGGTCAATCTAACAAACAAACACACTTTCACATTTATAATATGGGGAGTGATTTCTCAAAAATTTCCATTTACTGCATTTCTATGCATGGCTATTGAATCTATAAATTGTCATGCATACACCGGCCACGATAAATATTACGGATCCAGATAACTCGCGTCGCACAATAATAACATATTATTGCGGTAATGCACTGTTTTGTCTCCATACAATAATCTATAATAGTTATGCAGGGACCCCGCGTTCGATGTGGATAGATAAAATTTCTCTTATTATAAATAGCTTGCGTTTTCCTTTCATAATGTGTAGCGAATGGCGCGCTTTTAGTTGCAGTTTGAAGTGCTTGGACTAGTTTCCATTTAGGTGTCACTTGTCTATACTTAGCGGTCTATGTTTAACGTTTATGTTTAAACATACTGATTTCAATGTTAGTTTCAACTTAAGAAAGTAAGTATTTGCAAGTTTCGAACTTTGAATAAAGACTAAGTACTTTCAATAAAACTAACTTACAATAATGCAAAAAACTAAAAAATTAAACAAAAAAATTCGAAAATACTTCCAGGTAAAATGCTTACAATAATTATTAGATGATGGAAATCTTGAATAACTTCAAGACAAGCTTGCAAGTTGCCATATTCAATATTTCGGCAAGTTCTACAATACGGTATTTGACTGCATGTAAATCTATTGATGGTATCCGTATTGAATATGAATTTTGGAAACTAACTTTAGTCAGTACCTAAAGAAAAAAATACGAGGTATTTTAAGAGAAAATCGATAAAGAAAATGATTTTTGTTTACTTTAGTTACGCGTGTGACTAAAGTAGACAAAACTGTGATTGGCTGAATTGTTGATGACGTCAATTACTTATATTATAGTAGTCTCAACAGTAGTCAAGAACCAAAGTTTACAAGCTTGTGACGTAACAAAGACATAATATGAGGCGCCATATTGTCAAAAAAGCGTTTTAATTTTTTGATTTAATTGTTTTCGTGAGATATTTAAATAATATTTTTGATTTCGTTTTTCTTGCACTAAGTATATGTAATGGAACGGAAAATATACGTTTTCTATAGTCCTTACATATCAGTGATTAACGTAGAACAGTTTTTAAAAACCTGTCAAATACCCTATTAAACATCTATACAGTGCGACAAGGGTCTCTTGGCACTTAATGACATTGACAGGGGAGCGCTGTTGGAGAACAATGGCTTAGAATATTCAAACAAGAACAAAGGGGACACTTGACGGCAACGTTAGTTCCAATTTTCACCACGCGCCAAGATAGCCTTGTTGCACTGTATGTACATTGTACAAATTGCTTGCAAATGAGTTCCTTGCGACATAGCAAACAGCAAGTTCCCAATCATGCTAACGAGATTTCAATATCCTACGTTTAATTAATGAGTTAAAAGATTAAAAAGCTACATTTTTCAAGTATTTAAACCTCCATTAGACTTATCCGTTTACCGTATAAAGATAATTATAATAATATCCATGATTCACGCGCACAGTTTTTAAAACAATACAATGTTGTGTCATCTTAATGGTCGAGATGTATGGAGGCAAATAAAGTATATAATATAAAGATAAGGCTTTTAAGAGAGATAAAATGTGATCGATTGTGGGAATCGGTTGGATGGTGACAGTAAGTTGTATGAAGCGCCTAGTTGATACTGCTCACCGTATGAGTGTGATAACATCTGTGTATTGTGACCAACGTGGTTTGATACTTATACCTACGTTTAATTTGTAGCATTCGGGCGTAAATCCATACTATCCATATTTTCATCCTACTAATATTATATATGCGAAAGTGTGTCTGTCTGTCTGCTAGCTTTTCACAGCCCAACAGTTCAACCGATTTTGATGAAAATTAGTACAGAGGTACATATGCTACTTACTTTTTATCCCGGAAAATTAAAGAGTTCTCACGGGATTTTTAAAAAACCTTAATCCACGCGGACGAAGTCGCGGGCATCATCTAGTAATGCATATAAGGCTTTTAAGTGAGATAAGTTGTGATCGATTGTGGGAATCGGTTGGTTGGTGACAGTAAGTAGTATGAAGGCCCTAGTTGATACTGGTCACCGTATGAGTGTGATAACATCTGTATACTGCGACAACCGCGGTTTGATACTTACATTCTTAAACACTTTGTTGCAAATAAAGCAAATAGACTTCTGGCTTTTAAGTGAAATAAGTTATAATCGATTGTGGGAATCGGTTGGATGGTGACAGTCAGTTCTTGATACTGCTCACCTCATGAGTGTAATAACATCTATGTACTGCGATAAAAGGGATTTGATACTTACATTTTGTATACTAGCTTTTTAGTTTTTACTTACTAAGGGTGTGTATTAAAAAGCTATCATAAAAAAGTGGTGACTAATTTTTTTCGGAAAGTATTCGTAACTAATAATTCAAAAATTATCTCAGATAGGTATTTAAATAAAATTAAGCATTCGTGTTTATACCATCCCATGACGTCATATTGTTTTTTTTAATGCCGATAAGAAACTGTACCTTCTGTATTTTCTGCTCTCATAAATTTATTTTTATTTTTATTTATTTTATTTAAAACAAACATACATTTTTAAATACTAGATTACAGACTTCATTCCGATGCAGCAAAAACCTGGTCGGGTTTATCCGTGCACCGGCAAATTTGAGCAAAATATGCGCACAGAGTAGGTCTGTATCAAGTTTTAATATACCTAATACCTAGACAGTTTATTCCCGCTACACTCCCAAGACGCGCCTCATATATTATGCGGCTGGCATATATTGTATAATCACATTCTCATAATAACATCATTAGAATTAGTGCGCGCACCACCGCGACGTGTGCGGTCTGGGACCAGCAGGATTGTCAACGATAAAGGCTTGCACTCCAAGTCATAGTACACAGCGATTTTTAAATTTACATAATACTAGCTTATGCTCGCGACTTCGTCCGCGTGGACTACACAAATTTCAAACCCCTATTTTACCCCCTTAGGGGTTGAATTTTCAAAAATCCTTTCTTAGCGGATGCCTACGTCATAATAGCTATATGCATGTAAAATTTTAGCCCGATCCGTCCATTAGTTTGAGCTGTGCGTTGATAGGTCAGTCAGTCAGTCAGTCAGTCAGTCAGTCACCTTTTCCTTTTATATATTTAGATTTGAAAGCGGTGCTAGTCGTAGGTTAAGACTTTTGACCCTCTGATCGGGGAATCCGCGGTTCAACACTGGATACGCACCTATAACTTTTAAGAGTTATGTGTATTTTTAACAATTAAAATATCACTTGCTTTAACGGTGAACCTTCATTTTTGAAAGTTCTCCATAATGTTCTCATAGGTGTGTGAAGTCTGCCAAACTGCACTTGGCTAACGTAGAAGAGTATGGCCAAAACCTTATCATTCTATGAGTAGACCCGTGCTCAATAGTAAGCCGGCGATGAGTTGGTGATGATGATACATACTTGAAGTTTCATAAACCCCTGGCCAATATAAATAAAATCTATATTTAGAAGAAAAACCCCTTACAGCAACTCAATTATGTAGTCATAGAATAGGTACTTTAATTTTGACAAATAAATTGCAAAGGGAATTGCTTTTATTTGGTCTCTAATGGGTTGAATAAAACTGCCGTGTCTATTCTAAAGTCACTTGTTACAGTATTGACTGTAACAAGTGACGATAGCTTGAAAGGCTTACTCCTACAAAAACTGGAGTGGATAAATGTGACTTTCGTCGACCAGATCCAATTTTTTTTTGGATAGAAGCTGATCTCTAACACGTATACAACACGTACATGTTAGATCAGTGCGTTTCTTATCACTTAAAGTCATTGTCGAATAAAAAAACGGTCTTCTACGTCCAGCATTAACATAACTTGCCGATGTAACAATTTGACGGCAACAATTATTTTTGTGTTCATTTATATTTCAAAGGCTTACAAATAAGATTATTTCAATTTAACGCCTACATCTTATAACTCGAACCATGCGACAGTATTAAAAAGTCACGAATTAGGAACGTGTGTGGTACGCTTAATATCCTCTTAATAGGACGTGTGAGTAATTGTTGGAGGCTTTGTATGAATAAATCATATTTCGACTTTCTCATGCGGGATCCGGAAGTGATAAGAGATATCAGATGTAATAGATGCACTTGGCTCCTCTCATGTCAATTTGGGTAGTAAACAAGTTGTGATAGCCTAGTCACAGTTTTCAATTTTTTTTATTCAGATACAAGTTAGCCCTTGACTGCAATCTCACCTGGCGGTAAGTGATGATGCAGTCTAAGATGGAACCGGGCTAAGCTGGAAGGGGTATGGCAGTTTTTAAACCCATGCCCCTTTGGTTTCTACACGGCATCGTACCAAATATGTCAACAACTTAACCCTTAACAACTAACGAGTTCGTCATAAGTAATTAAAGCTTTTGCTGAAGTTGAAAATTGATGTAAAATGAAGTCAGAATATCAATTTCTGTTTAGAATATTGGATGTATCCCAGTGGCGAAGGGTGAAAATCTGATAAAGGGAAGCCGGAAACGTACTTACCTAAAAGAATATCAGAAAGAAAGAAAGAAAGAAAACTTTTATTTGATCACAATACCTACTACAATAAACCTTAAAAGCTAATTAAGTTAATCTACATAATTAAACTAATAACAAAAAAATATAATAATAAAAAATAATACCTATATATATACAAGTACGTGTGACCAAATATAGGTCTCCCACTCAGCATCATGCTGCAGCAAGCTGCAGCGCTGGTTTTCAGTGGGAGCCTTAACAAGTGAAGTCACGGACGATTTACCTAGTACAGTATATTATAAAAATAAAATACGCAAACAACTAAACTATCAACAAACTATATATATCAGCTGTTCGATTTTTGTTTTCAAAACTTAATTTAGAAAAATTACTATCGTTACGTAACAAGAAATCTGTTAAACAACAATCTATGTGAATTAAGGCCATTTCTGATTTTGGCTTACCAAACTGAATCAAAATTACCGTGAACTTACCACTTATAAGTTATTAATCACATCCCCAATTTATTATATCAAAATAAAACACCACTAACAACTTAAACAAACAAGCATGGCCGCTTCACAAAAACAAATGTATCAATATCAAATCACCCTTCAAAATACAAAATACTCAAAATAGTAGCATGTACCTGTTAAAACAATAGTATTAATATAATTTTTAATTTGGAGGTATTATAGGGTAACTCGGATCCAACCGAGTTATTTACGTCAAATTTGTCTGACCTGTCAGAGTTCCAAATTCGTATTCGCTACTGGGCCAGACTAAATTGGTGTGCTCTTTATTAGTCGACCGTAGAGCGAGACAGACCTAGTTCGTTCCTTCCGCTTTCGCTAGGGAAATGAAAGAGATAAATACTAAGCAAAAATCTAACTAGGGAATCCGATATTTTACGGCTTGTACGGTGTAGGACTGTAGGTGTATGTTACTTACATTAGCTGTTATGTTTTTAACTTAAATTAGTACTTAATAACAACAAAAAAAAAATTAGCATTTGTGACGATCGAACCTTTGTATTTACGAATGTATTACGGAATTTATGTGAATAGTACCTACTTACGCTATATTATGCCAATTCTTAAAGGGAAGCCGATAGGAATCGTGTTATATTGACTCTTCGCCGCTGATGTATCCGTTTCCTCAAGTGAACATAAGCATGCAGAGAGAGAATTCCGCAACAAATATGTCAACAACTTAACCCTTAACAACTCACGAGTTCACACCAAATAAACAACCCGTCAACGAGACCAAATAAACTCAATTTTCGTCGCGCCGCAAAATCTCTCGACATTTTCCCCGAAATGTCCCATGCAGCCTACGCGCTACGTGCTCACATAGGGGGTACCGTAGATACCGTATATGGGTTGTCGTATGGAAGCAACAGGTGGCCGCCCGTAGGGTTAAACGGTGCAGTGCCGCTCGAGGGGAAGGTTGCTCTACTATTTTCTTACTCCTATCCTACTAATCGTAGTTCGTACAACCGATAGACGTTGGGGACCTCGCACCGGAAGACGCAGCGTTGGAAGACCCCCCACTAGGTGGACGGACGACATCAGATGAGTCGCAGGGAGCCGCTGGATCCAGGCGGCGCAAGACCGTGGCGTTTGGAAGTTCCTACAAGAGACCTATGTACAGCAGTGGACGTCTATTGGTTGATGATGATGATGATCCTACTAATATTATAAATGTGAAAGTGTGGATGTTTGGATGTTTGTTACTCAATCGCGCAAAAACTACTGGACGGATTTGGCTGAAATTCGGAATGGAGATAGATTATACCCTGGATTAAGACAAATCCAAATTTTTCAAAATCCCGGAAAATCAAAGAGTTCCCGCGGGATTTTGAAAAACGTAAATCCACGCGGATGAAGTTGCGGGCATTAGCTAGTTTTTTATATTTACCAACGACACTATAGTTTCCTTGCTTCATTCTATAATAGATATTTTTTTTTGTAAAATGGAAACCAAATCAATTAATTCAATCGACTAAAATTTAAAAATTAATAATGAGCGAGAATAGAAAATTTAGAAAATAATTTTCCAGACAAATAATTTAGAACAAAACGAAAATGTGTTTTTAATTATTTGCACAGCACTAGCGTGTTCGATAGAAGAGTACATTTTGAACTTCGAGTAAAATATTCAGAAAGGCTTAGATTTTTGATTATTTGTTTTGCTAAATGAATGAATTATTTGAATGATTTTATATGGCAAAGCTATAACAAGTTGTTTTCTACGTTTGCCATGAAGTAGATGGTTGTTCTTAATTACGTGCACACCACCGTATATGGCACCTATTTTTTTATTTTATTTTTTTATTTGTACCATAAACATTTACAATCAAGAGAAAAGAAAGTAAAAGTGGGCAGGGAAAACTTATCTCTAAAAGAGATCTCTACCGCAGTGACCCTTGGCAGTGCGAGCGGTTGTAGAGAGTAGAATAGGTACAAAAAGAAAATTGAAAGTATTCATGAAAAAAACATTTTTTTGTTTTCAAAGACATTTAATCTCTATATATAAAAATGAATCGCTGAATTTGTTGCTGATCGCAAATCTCGAGAACAGCTGAACCGATTTTGCTAATTCTTTTTTTATAATATTCCTTGAAGTACGATGGTTCTTATGGAGAGCCAAATTTAAAAAATTGCTTGAAAAAGAATCGACTGTTAGGCGGTACGAAGTTCGCCAGGGCAGCTAGTAGTAAATAAAGATAACATTGATTGTTGTCAAAGACTTTTAATAAAATAGAAGCAACAATTATGCATCATTATCGTTCAAAACAATCTTATAAAAGTTGTCGGAATGTAGTAGAGCACCTTCCACGTAATAAAATTCGTGAGCAGCATCAGGAAAATGTTTTCTCATATGGCGGAAAATCCTGAGGCTAATGCGTGTTAGGGCCCATGCCGGGGAATTTATGTCGCACTTTTGTTTTACGAGCTCTCTGAATAAATTTCATAATACACTGCCACGGGCGGTTAGTGTATTGTTTACGAGCGAGATAGCGGTATTTATGATATGTTGGTGAGTGAGACGGCGATATTTATATGATATTTATTGCCGTGTATGGATACGTTTATTGTGTGTATTATATTGGTTTATGCGAGTGTCGTGCAAGTGATATACAGCTTAGGCATTATTTTATTCTATATTGTACAGTTGTTCTAAATAATTCGTATAGTATAAAACTTTTTACCTGACATAATTATTTTTCTATTTTTATTATAAAGAGTGTAAATTGATATTTGGGTTTTCGGTTACAAAAGAAAAAAAATACGTAGGTACCTATTTCAGAATTTTTGTAAATTCAACCACCATGCCGATTTTCTAAATTCCACCCGAGCGAACCCGGGGTCAGCTAGTCTTTGTAATAAAAATATAGAAATAAACACCGCTGGAATTAGTTAATTTTGACAACCTCAGAGTATCAACCGATCAGGAAGCCACACTTGATCTACGCTGTAAGGGCAACCTCCCTGGAGACCCCACCCTCGCATTATCACACATTGTGGCTAATTCCGTTGTACACAATCTCTAAACTAAACTAAAATGATGTGTCTAAATCTATTGCTATCTCTTTCATAATGTTGCTTGCAGAAAAGGATAGCACTAGATTTAAACCTGTTAATTTAGTTTAGGTTTAGAAATTGTGTACAGGAGAATTGGCCCCATTATCACTAAACCTTCACGTCACGTGATACGTGAAGGGTTAGGGATGGGGCGATCATATCAACCAATAAGCCGCATTAGCTTATTGAACTCGTATTATGTTATATTGATTGATTGTTGATGATATCAACAGCTACAAATAACGGTTGTAAGTTTAGCATACCTTTGGAAAGTGACGAAATACGCTAATAATTTTATTGACGCGATTTTGCGGAAGGATATGGTGGGGTGATTCGCTAGCTCGGTGTCTTACACTGAATGATACCCATCAAGCTCATTTTTAACAATGGTTCATTCTACATTACTGTTTCATTGAGTGAGATTTAAATAATTGTCCGTAGAAACCTTCAATGGATTGAAAAGAGATGTCTAATGAGCTAGGTGGCTATTCATTGTTAGACACCAGCAGGCTAGAGTGTGACAAGGGCTACTTTTTATTCCGGAAAATCAAAAAGTTCCCACGGGATTTTTGAAAACGTAAATCCACGCGGACGAAGTCCGATCATCAGTTAGTTGAATATGTACTACCTACCTACCTACTTTCCTAAATAAATAAATAACTTTTATTTCAGGCAATGAAAATACAACCCATAACAATATACACACAATATGAAGGGGATTAAAATAATATTAAAATTGAATAGAATAAGAATATAAATGTAAAAAAAAATAAAAAAATGGAGCTAACAATTTAAAAAACTAATCTAAGTAAAGGTGTTATTCGCACCGATGCAGGTTGGACCAATGTTTCGTAAAAGGATTACTAAGATCCTTTACAACGGCACACAAGATAGCGTTTGTACTGTGTGTCAGTCTTTTCCAGAAGGATGCCGTCCTTGCTCGGAGTATGGCGAAGAAGTCAGCACTCTTGCAGCAGCAAACATAGCTTTAGCACTGCAGAAACGCGGGTGCTTCATTAGGATGCGGAAGGCGTTGTTATATTGTACCCTAAGTGCATTATAGCTAAATACCTAAATAGATTACAGAATACTTAGTGATTTACGAAGTGAATACGAACGTGAATTACGTGAATGCACTAAAAGCACTAAAGTGGGACGTGATGATGAGTCTCACGGTGAATTAATGTGCACACTTAACGCGAATCTCGGTGAAACGTGCAATTTTAATTCATTTATGCTCTACATTTTATGCGTTTTGTGTAAAAATATTTCTTTTATTCACACGTTTTTGAGATACGGCTTTATTAAGTTACCAGTCTGAAGTATTTCTTACTAGCGATTGCCCGCGGCTGCGCTCCCGTCTAAAGTCTAAATCTTTACTAATATCATAAAGAGGTAAAGTTTGTAAGTTTGTATGGAGGAAGTAAACTCTGGAACTACTGAACTGATTTTGAAAATTTGTTCACCAGTAGAAAGCTACGTTACTCCTGAGTGATATAGGCTACATATTTTCAAAAAATTAGAGATCCCTACAAAAGTTGTAATAAGCTACCCGTGCGAAGCTGCGGCGGGTTGCTAGTATAGTATAAAATGAAAAGGCGACTAACTGACTAATCTGTCAACGCACAGCTCAAACTACTGTACGGATCGGGCAGAAATTTGGCAAGCTAATATGACGGGTGAAATAGGGTTTTGAAGTTTGTGTAGTCCACGCGAACGAAGTCGCGAGAATAAGCTATTAGTTTTCTAATAAGTTAATAATGTACCAGCTGAATATTCTAGGACTAAAAGAAAGAAGGCTCAGGTAGCCCTATTTATGTAACCATGCTTAGCATAACGATATCCATTTGACCTCTATAACCCATTAAATACTACTTAGTAAAAGAACTACCAACATAAAAAATATACGTTCGTAATTTAAAAATATGAGCAGAATAAGTATACAGCGCGTGTAGACGCATCTGAATGGAGGCGCATTAACGCCCGGCATTCATCAACCGACTAATGACACGTCCGCACGTCACACCCGAGTGTGGTCTAGTGCATAGGCGGCCATAAAACAATAACTCAGTTTCTAACACTGAATGATAGCCACCAAGCTCATTTTTAGGGTTCCGTACCTCAAAAGGAAAAACTGAACCCTTCTAGGATCACTTTGTTGTCTGTCTGTCTGTCTGTCTGTCAAGAAACCTACAGGGTACTTAACGTTGACCTAGAATCATGAAATTTGGCAGGTAGGTAGATCTTATAGCTGACATTTGGGGAAAAATCTGAAAACCGTGAATTTAGGGTTACAAAAAAAATTAAATTGTGGTCATGAACTAATAATTAGTATTTTTAACTTTCGAAGTGAGATAACTCTATCAAGTGGGTTATCATATAAAAGGTCTTTATCTGACTCGCACTTGGCCGGTTATTTTAATCCGTTAAAGGTTTTCTACGAAAAAACACTTTAATATCACCCAGTGAAGCAGCAATGTAGAACCAACCAAACTCGGTGGATATAATTTAGTGTTAGACACTGAGTTAGCGAATCACCTAGCTGGTGAGAGACGTACCATTTACTTACCACTTTACCGGAAAAACCATGTCTCTAAGCGATTTAACGTTGCAGAACAATACCGTTCTGAGATACGGGTTTAATAAAACTGCCATACTCCTTCCAAGTTAGCCCGCTTCGATCTTTGGCTGCATCACCACTTACCACCAGAATAAAAAAAAAAGCGAATTACACTAAATTTTATGAATAAAATACTACTTATAATAAACTACAACTTACGTAGCCCTCTGCATCAGCTGAAACTGTTTTAATTTTTTTTCGGATACAAGTTGGCCCTTCACTGCAATCTCTCCTGGTGGTAAGTGACGATGCAGTCGATGGAAGCAAGCTAACCAGGAAAGGATATGGCAGTTTTATTTATTAAGCCCTTTGGTTTCTACATGGCATCGTGCCGGAACGTTAAATCGCTTAGCGCCACGGCTTTGCCGGTAGGGTGGTAACTAGCCATGGCCGAAGCCTCCCACCAGATTTTGCAGCTAAAAACCCAACCGCTCTCTTTTTTAACGTTATTTTACGCAAATTTGACTTGACCAATCATTTAGTTAATGGGTTTAACCCATTACAAAATCGTGAAAAGAAATTTTAAAAAAAAAATCTTTTATAACTTAGACCAAGCACAGCGCCACAACAGATGGGAATATTAAAACATTACATATTTTCATTCTTTATTCCACAGTTTCTTTCAGCGCTCACTGCTAGCCTACCTGCCTCTGAATAGCGTTAGACGTGACACGTATTTACAAAGTGCTTAGAATTAAACGGAATGTTAGTTATTATTAAAAGAATAGGAAAAATAGATACTGTATTTTATATTCATAATGGAGTATGATCAAATACCATTAAGATCTCGTGATTATAATAACTATAGATTAGAAATATAAGAAGTCCTAGAATTGACCCTTGGGGAACGCCAACTATAGTCTCTCTGCAGTAGATCCGAACTTTTCTCCACTGATTCACCGAGATTTATTGAATTTAAACCATCAATTTGAAACTCTTAGATCCATAATGGCTCTAGTAACATAATATTACCTGATAAAGATTCAGCTTTTCGCTAATTTGAGACTTTTGGACGTAATCGAATGCCTTACTCAAAAAATATTTAAAAAAAATCTACTTACTTATTTTGAGCAATGTATGCTAGACGAATTGGTAAATCGGACATTTTAAATTACGAAACATAGGTCTTTTCGAAAAGATCAATCCCAAAGGATTTGTATAAACCTAAATCCACGCTGATGATGTCACTGGCATTGCCAATAAAATCATAGTTTCATTATTCATAGCACCTAAACGAATTAACCATTCCTAATAAAAATAATCCTAGTACTTAGAATAAAAGACTCAGAGTAACGAGTGTAAGATAAAAACTTCCAGACGAGTTTTTTCATTAAAATCCCTCAAGGAGTTAAACGTTGAGTTTTAAACGTCGCGAAAATACTTTTCACTCACGCATTCACACGAGCAATTATAAACTTACACGTCCGTACAATCTTTTCACTATTCATATTGTAAAATGTTTTACATCGCACGATACGATATCGTTAACCGAAAAATATTTAAAAGTAAGTGGACTAAAGAATCGTACTTACATAGTTTACGTTTAACAGCCTCCTACAGGAGCTCCATATTAGGATGCGAAAAATGTAAGAAACCTATAGTTGCAGACAGCGTATAGTCAGCCAATAGCTATTATAACAAGTACTCGTAGATTAAGTCAACTAGTCCTGTAGTTATAGGTGAGCTATCTTACGAATAAATCTCGTTTACTTGTCTTAGAAAATTAAGGTCTAATATCGCTTACACTCCCTGCTTCTGAAGTAACATTACATTATATTATTAGTACGGAAAACCTGACCAGAAAAATAAAATACCTCGCCATTTGCGGAAATCCCGTGGCACAAATTTATACAAAACCATATATTAGTGACCTCTAACCATAATACTAGTATACCATAATACAGAATACCGACGTTTTTATTCAAACACGTGTCGGGTTATTGTTTTGTCTGCTGCAGTGGCTTGGTGTGAAGAATGAGATTTTTTTTCAAGATGAAGAAAAGACAAGTCTTAGGCTTATACTAGACTTTTGTAGGCTTACATTGTACAAAGAGACTTATCAGTAGGCACGTGTTTGACAACGACATCGTATCGGATATGATAAAAACGCTCTAGTATGTTAAACGCTGAAAATTCCGCAGGCTGTTTTCACACTAGCACTACCTTTTAAGGGGGTATTCATACGTCACACCTGGAGGGGCGCCGAGGGGCTATTATCCGGCCATTATGAGTAGAGCAGCATAATAGACCGTCTGCGGGATAATGTGTGGAATACGGACGTTTTTATACAAACGTGTCGGGTTATTGTTTTATCTGGTACCACGGCTTGGTGTGCTGAATGAGATTTTTCTTGTTTCTTTTTTTTGAGTTGAAAAAAGATAAGTCTTAGGCTTAGACTAGACTTTTAGAAGCAAGGTTTTTGAACTGAACTTACTTGATTTTAATGTTCTAACAAAATTTGGTACTGAGTTACCTTACATCCCGGGGACAGGCTACTACGGATAGACTAGTTTTTGTCCTGGAAAATCAAAGTTCCCACGGGATTTCACGCGGTTGAAGCCGCGGGCATCAGCTAGTAATGTAATATTTTTAATTTTAATACAGTGTATCGATGGTGTACTTATCATCAGTACCCTTATTATATAAATGTGAAAGTGTGTTTGTTTGTTGGTTTGTTGGTTTGTCCTTCAATGACGTCGCAACGGTGCAACGAATTGACGTGATTTTTTGCATGGGTATAAATAAAGACCTGGAGAGTGACAAAGGTTTTTTATCCCGGAAAATCAAAGAGTTCCCACGGCATTTTTAAAAAACCTAATTCCACGCGGACGAAGTCGCGGGCATCAGCTGGTATGAAATAAACATTTTAAATACGAAACTGGAACCCAGATATTTTGAACAATACTTACAAATATTTATGTCAGCCTTTAGCCCGTGGGACAGTAATGGCTACTTTATTTTATATTTGCACCTTTGTGTCGCACTGCCCATACAAGGTTTACTGCTTCAGTTAGGTATATTTTGAAACGTACTTATATTAAACGGCGTAGTTCGAGCCCCATTATACATAAACCATGGTTTAACATTGGTAAAGGTGTGATAAACATTAAAAACCGGTCAAGTGCGAGTCAGACTCGCATACGAAGGGTTCAGAACCTAACCAACTTCCATCGTACAAGATTATGTAGGTACTTTTTAATTTATACATGGCAGCCATTTTAATTTTTTTTATCTATTTGCTGTTGTAATGGCAATAGAAATACACATTCTGTGAAAATTTTAACTCTCTATCTATTATGGTTTTAGATACAGTCTGCTGACAGACAGACGGACGGACGGACAACGGAGGCTAGTAATAGGGTCCCATTGGCACCCTTTGGATACAGAGCTCTAACAAGGGCACAGTACACGAAACTGCTCTACTAAGGTCCAGGCACATGACAGGCAAAGTTACGCTTACGTTGATTTTGCACCAAATGACAAGACGATAGTTGACGACCTTGAGGTCTATATATAATTAAAATAAGCTAAAGGATACTAATCGAAAAGTGAACATCTTAAAAATTTAAACTAAAACTAAAACCTTAAAAAATATAATATTATAACTAAAATATATTATTAAAAGGAAGCCTTTAGGCAAGGTTCCGAAGATACTGGCGTTCCCCCTTTGAATAGCTAGGCTAATTCTTTGTCCGAGGTAGCTAGGTACCTAGAGGTCTAGGTTTGAGTTCGCATGCCTAGAAGATCCCTATTCAGTCTTGCCTTGAAGGTATTTAGGGTAGACAGTGTAGGAAACATGGATACCGTAGGGCATTTCATTCATCTAATCATAACGGTTAGTTTCATCTAGGTATACTAATATTATAAAAAGGTAAAGTTTGTAAGTTGTAACGATTTTGAAAATTCTTTCACCAGCATAAAGCTAGATTATTCTTGAGTCACATTGGCTATATTTTATTTTCAAAAAAATTAGAGATCCCTACGAAAATTGTAATAAGCTATCCGTGTGAAGCTGGCGCGGGTCGCAAGTAATTCATAAGCAAAACAAAAACAAAAACATCTCGTACGAGTGGATTGGATGTCATACGCACAAAATCCCACAAACCAAACTCAAGTAGTTTATTTCATGTAGTCTTAGGTATTTACTTTATAAACGCTTCTAGATTCTACCACCATCGTTTGAAAAGAAGATTATATCTAAAGGTAAACTAAAACTATCTAACAAATACATGGGTACTTCTGATTCTTTTATTCTACGACATAAGTTTTTAGCTGACCCAAAACTAACACCATTAATTTCTAAAGTAACAAAACAAACCACGCTATTTATTATATTAGATACGCTTAGCCCAGTAGGTACCTTGTACATGCATTAAGCAAAATTATTGGCTACAACCAGTACAGGGTTAGCCAATAAACAATTTGCCATATACCATTTCAAAATATTAAGAACTTACCATGCGACATTGTCATAAATACGGTACGTCGATAACCACAATTCGCTTTAACCGGTATTTATCACATACACCAGTTAATACGTTTTGTGCGTTACAACTATTTCTGGCTAAAAATCCAGCGATTTCGCCTTTGAAAAGGGAGCTGCCTTATGCAAGCATCTCCTCTGTCAAAGTACCAGCCCACTGTGCCACTGTGAGTTGCTATTAGTAGCCCGTAAATCATTAACTTTATCATATTTTGTTCTATTTTCTATCAGTGTTGTCGCACGTCGTAGCGACGAATACATTTTTCCATTTCTTTACTCGTTAACGCTTAACTGTGATCTCAGCTATATTAATAAAACCGTTATGAAACTTTAGTAATCTGATGCAGTTAGTTTCATAGACCCTTCCCACTAATCGATTTTTATGTGGCAAAAATTAATTAAATTATTTTAGTAAACAAATAATTTCATTTCCTGATCTAGCCGGAGATTTCATACTCCATACTAATATTATAAATGTCTGTCTACTAGCTTTCACGGCCCATCCGTTTAACCGATTTTGATGAAATTTGTATAGAGATAGCTTGCATTCCGGGAAAGGACATAGGCTACTTTTGATCCCGGAAAATAAAAGAGTTCCCACGGGCTTATTAAAAACCTAAATCAACGCGGACAAGTCGCGGGCATCATCTAGTATAGAATATTTTCTCATAGTTCTTGTTACATATCTATTCTTAGCATAATAATTCTTATTGCAACATTACCATGACAGGACTTTTTATACAGGATGAAAACGCTATGTCCTCTCTTAAGCCACCCGCGTTGTTCGATGATTTCTGCCAGTCTGAGGCGAGGCGTTAAGATACCCTATCTCTGACGCTAATGCAACACTAACTCATGTGCACGCGCCTTTACGATGGTGTAATGTCCACTCCAACAGCCTGACTTACCTATTCCCATTTGGAAATATCTTTGAAATGCATTTTATATGGTATCTGGAGCTATTAAAGTCACGTTAGGTGGAAAATTGATGGTAAATGGCACTTAATACCCGGTTAATATAAAAATTATTGCACGGATGTCATAAGTCTACCTACTTAAGTTGGTAGGCTTCTATCAACTTTAACGGGTTAAGTTTTCTAGGATGGCAATGCTCATCATAACTGTATCACGGAACCCCTATAGAGGGGGTATTTAACACCGATGCCATGGTGTTGAATACACAACTACTAATACTAATTTATCTACTTAATTCATAATCATCTCAACTAATCAATAAATTCGAACTATATAAACTTCTGAATCTGCATGCGATTTGGCGTTGCTGTAAGCATACCGAGGATATTTCGCAAAAACAGGCCAAGTGCGAGTCAGGCTCGCGCAATGAGGGTTCCGTACTACAGTCGTATTTTTTCGACATTTTGCAGGATAATTCAAAAACTATGATACATAAAAATAAATAAAAATCTGTTTTAGAATGCACAGGTGAAGACCTTTCATTTGATACCCCACTTGATATAGTTATCTTATTTAGAAAATTGAAAATACTAATTATTAGTTCATGACCACAATTTAATTTTTTTTGTGTGATCTAACCCTAAATTCAAGGTTTTCAGATTTTTCCCCAAATGTCAGCTATAAGATCTACCTACCTGCCAAATTTCATGGTTCTAGGTCAACGGAAGGTACCCTGTAGGTTTCTTGACAGACAGACAGACAGACAGACAACAAAGTGATCCTATAAGGGTTCCGTTTTTCCTTTTGAGGTACGGAACCCTAATAAATCAATAAAATTAATAAATACTATAATGAGCATTTCGCCAGCAGTTCGATATTCAGACATTTCCGCCCCAGAGACCAGTACCTACAGTATTTATTACGTTAAATGTATCAAACTGTCTTTGGTTAGTGCGTCAACAAATTTCCGCACATTCCGCACCGTTACTGCTCCGGTACCCGGTACGCTCAGTAATAAAGCTGTGGAGCAGATAAGATTATCAGCTTCGCGTCAAACGCGCCATTTCCCCTATCTTGCGGGACTGTGTGTAACATTTGTAGCGGAGAAACCATTGGTACCTATTCCTGTACAAACAAAATAACTAGATGTGTCAAGTAGTATTTCCTGAAAAAAATATTTTCTTATATTTGACCAACTTCTGCTGTCCCGATTTTTTTCTTTCGATACAATGAAATGATCCTTACATGAAATTGCGTCGATCAGCATTAAATTTTTTTTTATCAATTTCATTGATTTTGACCAAAAAACCGGCCAAGTGCGAGTCAGGCTCGCGCAATGAGGGTTCCGTACTACAGTCGTATTTTTTCGTCATTTTGCACCATAATTCAAAAACTATGATGCATAAAAATAAATAAAAATCTGTTTTAGAATGTACAGGTGAACCTTTCATATGATACCCCACTTGATATAGTCACTCACTTCGAAAGTTGAAAATACTAATTATTAGTTCATGACCACATTTTTTTTTTTTTTTGTGTGAACCCTAAATTCGCGGTTTTCAGATTTTTCCCCAAATGTCAGCTATAAGATCTACCTACCTGCCAAATTTCATGATTCTAGGTAAACGGGAAGTACCCTTTAGGTTTCTTGACAGACAGACAGACAGACAGAAAGACAATAAAGTGATCCTATAAGGGTTCTGTTTTTCCTTTTGAAGTACGGAACCCTAAAAATTGACTAAGACAAAATTGTTTTCACTAAAAAAGAGCTAAAGGTTTCTTAAACAGTTTCCATGTAAGTATTCCGGAAAAACAATAAAAAAACATTGACGGAATGTTGCCTATGGTTTCCTAAAGAATGAAAGAATAGAAAATTTCCTTGATTTGGAGCAGAAAAACAATTATCCGGCTTAAAGGACCATGTTTTCCAAATACATTGAAAGCAATAATTATTTTTTTACAACACAAATTACCATGGGATGATAACGCTAAATGGCCGAAAATTCCGTAGGTAGGTACAAAGTTATGAAGGGATGTTACAAAAGCTGAAAGTTTCTTCTGCGTTGCTTGAGCAGCTAAGAAGAAGTTACATTGGTGATAAAAGAGTGGCCTATAGTAGGCGGCCGAAAGTTTAGAAGAAAATAGCAGATTTGTAAAACACCGTCTCTGTCGTTGAGACCGACAAAACGTCATATAGATATGACTTACAGAGACAACGCTCGACAAAACCAAAATGTCATTCTAAAGGCCGATGTAATTACCACAGAATATATTATTATAATATGACATTACTGTATAATATACTAGTGTTTGTAAGTGTTTTTAGGGTTCCGTACCTCAAAAGGAAAAACGGAACCCTTATAGGATCACTTTGTTGTCTGTCTGTCCATCTGTCTGTCAAGAAACCTACAGGGTACTTCCCGTTGACCTAGAATCATGAAATTTGGCAGGTTGGTAGATCTTATAGCTGACATTTGGGGAAAAATCTGAAAACCGTGAATTTGGGGTTAGATCACACAAAAAAACCGAAAAAATACGACTGTAGTACGGAACCCTCATTGCGTGAGCATGGCTCGCACTTGGCCGGTTTTTTTTTAACTGGGACAGTATGGGGAAATCCAAAACCATAGGAGATACAGGGAAACAGTCTTAGAAACCTTTCGCTCTTTTTTTGTGAAACAATTTTGGGTCTGACTCACACTTAGCTGGTTTTTTGAAATGGACAATGTATAAAGTCCTCCAGTGCATACAAGTACCGTTAGTGCCCCAGTTAAGTCAGGCAATAAAGACGCGGACCGCGATAATGTACTATCTGTCGCATAAATTTGTCTGTCACATGTCAGCCACTGCTCTCCATCTTATACTTACGTAGGTAATATGTTTAGTCATCATGATCAACCCATCGACGGCTCACTACAGAGGACGGGTCTCGTCTCAGAGTGAGGACGGTTTAAGCCATAGTCTACCACGCTGGCCAAGTGCGGATCGGCAGACTTTACACACCCTTGAGAACATTATGGAGAACTCTCAGATTTGCAAGTTTCCTAACGATGTTTTCCTTCACCGTTAAAGCAAGTGATATTTAATTACTTAAACCGCACTTAACTCCGAAAAGTTACAGGTGCGGGATCGAACCCCCGACTTCCGATTGGAAGGCGGACGTCCTAACCACTAGGCTATCACGGCTTATTAGTACACTACCCATATTGCAGTAGTATGTTTAGTACCTAGGTTTAATGGAGTAGGTACCTAGATATATGCCAATGAAAAGCAATGGAGCAGGACCTTTCATCATCATCATCAACCCATTGCCGGCCCTTAAATAAACGTGATTGAAGGACAAACCAATAAACAAACAATTAATATAATACGCGACAGGTCGAGATGGCAATCGGGGTGGGGATGCCCCGCGCACCCACACAGCCCCCGCGCTAACCCGGTGCGGGATAGCGCGGGTAAGGTGCGGGTATGCGGGGCGTCCCCCCGCTTCATACCCCAATTGCCATCTCGACCTTTCGCGTACTATACTACACTTTCACATTTTTGTAATATGGGTAGTGATAATAATAATATTTCTTTTCAGTTTTTATCGTTCTGTACCTCAAAAGAAAACCGGAACACTTACAGGATCATTTTGTTGTCTGTCTGTCGGCCTGTGTCTGTCTGTCTGTCTGTCTTTCAAGAAACCTACAGGGCTCTTCCCGTCGACCTAGAATCATGAAATTTGGCAGGTAGGTAGGTCTTACAGCAGACATAAGGGGAAAAATCTAATAACCGTGAATCTGGTTACATCACAAAAAGAAAATTAAATTGTGGTCATGAACTAACAATAATTAGTATTTTCAATTTTCAAAGTAAGATAACTATATAGGGTAACATAATATGAAAGGGCTTTACCTGTATATTCTAAAACAGATTTTTATTTATTTTTGTGCATTATGTTTTTTTACTTATCCTGCATAATGTCAAAAAATACGACTGTTATAGTGGAAACCTCAGTGCACGAGCCTGACTCGCACTTGGCCGGTTTTTCTCAATAGATAGGCTTTCGTGCAAAACTAGGGTAAGCGAGCTAGTCTTAACTATAAGTATACCACGTCATCAATAAACCATGTAACATGTAAAAGCATGTAAGCGAACACGTCGGGCCGGCGATGTTTGCAGGCGGGACATGAACTTGCGACCGGCCGACACTACCGTATCGAGTTACTGATTTACTACGCTGTTGTCGAGTGTTGCATGGGACTCAGCTTTTGTGGGGTACGTTATGTAGGGATAGGAAATGTTTTGCTAAACATGGGCTACAAAACAAAATCCACATCCTTACTATAAAATATGAAAGTATGTCTGTCTGTCTTTCTGTTTGTCTACCTGTCTGTCTGTCTACTAGGTTTTATGGTACAGACTACATAAATAGTTTGCATCTCGGGGAAGGACATAGACTACTTTTCATAATACATAGATTTTTAGAAATCTAGATCCACGCGGATAAAGTCGCGAATATCTCACTCAAAAATTTGCACTCACAAACTTCGTGCAAAGGGCCATTGAGCTTCAACTACTAAACCATGTAACATGTAAACGAACACGTCGGGCCGGCGATGTTTTTAGGCGGGACATGAACTTGCGACCGGCCGACACTACCGTATCGAGTTACTGATTTACTACGCTGTTGTAGAGTGTTGCATGGGACTCAGCTTTTGTGGGCTACGTTTATGTACATAGAAATAGGAAATGTTTTGCTAATAGAGAAAGAGCCTGCTTCGTTATTTAATAAAAGCTGAAGGTTTCTCTGCGTCCCAACACACGGAGGAACGATCAGCGACTAAGTATGAAGTTTAGATCATGGTGGCTTTGGAAGATAACAGGTAACAAAGGTGTGAAAAATCTTACGTACCTAATGATGTCAAAAGAAATTGCTGGAGGGAGATTGCAAGAGAATTTATAACCAATACCACTTTGCTGCAAGAGTAGGAATGAGGAGAAGAATAACCTATGTAGGTATACGTCAGCGGCGAAGAGTCAATATAACACGATTCCTATCGGCTTCCCTTTAAGAATTGGCATAATATAGCGTAAGTAGGTACTATTCACATAAATTTCGTAATACATTCGTAAATACAAAGGTTCGATCGTCACAAATGCTATTTTTTTCTTGTTGTTATTAAGTACTAATTTAAGTTAAAAACATAACAGCTAATGTAAGTAACATACACCTACAGTCCTACACCATACAAGCCGTAAAATATCGGATTCCCTAGTTAGATTTTTGCTTAGTATATTATCTCTTTCATTTCCCTAGCGAAAGCGAAAGGAACGAACTAGGTCTGTCTCGCTCTACGGTCGACTAATAAAGAGCACACCAATTTAGTCTGGCCCAGTAGCGAATACGAATTTGGAACTCTGACAGGTCAGACAAATTTGACGTAAATAACTCGGTTGGATCCGAGTTACCCTATAATACCTCCAAATTAAAAATTATATTAATACTATTGTTTTAACAGGTACATGCTACTATTTTGAGTATTTTGTATTTTGAAGGGTGATTTGATATTGATACATTTGTTTTTGTGAAGCGGCCATGTTTGTTTGTTTAAGTTGTTAGTGGTGTTTTATTTTGATATATTAAATTGGGGATGTGATTAATAACTTATAAGTGGTAAGTTCACGGTAATTTTGATTCAGTTTGGTAAGCCAAAATCAGAAATGGCCTTAATTCACATAGATTGTTGTTTAACAGATTTCTTGTTACGTAACGATAGTAATTTTTCTAAATTAAGTTTTGAAAACAAAAATCGAACAGCTGATATTCTTTTAGGTAAGTACGTTTCCGGCTTCCCTTTATCAGATTTTCACCCTTCGCCACTGGTATACGTAATAGTATAAGTAGGTATGTGCTTATTTCTCTATAAACTTACCTACAATTTAGCATTCTAAAATAGCGTGTAATAGGTACCTATGTCAGTACGGCTGTGTTTTCAGGCGGTACATGAGCTCGAAACTCGCGAACACTACCGTATCGGATTACAGATTTAGTGCGTTGTTGTTATGTACTTATTGCATGGGAGAAAATACTAGGCCATAATGTTATGTAGGAACTAAATCTATGAAAGCACTGTCACTTTATTATATCTAATAACTTTACCCAGTAGGTATCATAAGTTTTAGATACCCCGTAAGTATCACGAAGTTAGATAGTATAAGGTATTGATAAAAGTTGCATATCTAAAGAAAATGTGTAAAAAGACAACTACTAAGTATCGTTTTTTTTTTGCTAAATAATATGAATAACCTCCATAAGAACTTGATTGAAGATTAAGATAAGAAAAACAATCGTAATCAATTAAACACTACAAAACATTATAAAAAAAATTTCAACGTGGGATTATACAAGGGGCGGATTGACTAATTACTGAAAAGCCGGCAACTTTCTGGTTTGCGGCATTGATTCCTCTGATGCTGCAAATTTTCTTGGGCAGCGGTAATCACTTAACATCAGGTGATCCACCAGCTCGTTAGGTCGCATTTTATGAATTAAAAAAAACTGTAACAAATTGAACCTAATTTGTAATATAGTGATTCCATAATAATATCGCAAATTAGATTTTTGAGTACACAAACTTCTTATCAAAGTTGACGAAAATCTGCCAATTTCTACAAATATTACACGAGCTTCTAAAATTGCAATTAACGCTGACAAAAAACGCTCAAGAGTGACGGCTTTTAAACAAAAAGTTACCCTAGAAATCCAAATGAACCCTTACCGAGCTCAAAAGGTGTTAAACATTGCAAAGCTATGTAGGAACCTAAGCTTACACTTATTAAGATCCTCTAACTGCACTTAAGGAGACATACACACTTTACTTTAGCCCTTAAAAGTGAAATACATAGAACACCAGCGCTTAGTAGGTAACACGTAGATCGGATATACGACACAGGACAGAGCTTGTATATCCGTAGAATGACGCTGTTACTCTGCAGTTAAGTCGCCAAAACTGTTTTGTGTAGATGGATTGAAACGTTTTGATGTTCTCTTTTTCTTATTAATTTATCCCGGGTTCTTTATCCTTTTTCCGCACTGCTCGTTGTACGTAAAAACAGTAGAGCAGAACACTCCAGTCAGTCGAGCTCACTCCAGAATTCAAGCAGGCCATCTGAATCGACGAGAACTCCATGGTATGTTTTTAGGGGAGCACTGGCTTCGCACCATTGCATTCAAGCAGTACGTGTTTCGGGCTTTGGCGGTGTCTTGTCGCTTTCCATGCGTGCTTTGTATAAAATTGGCTGCCGGTAATAAAGTTTTGATGTTATTTAATAAGTATTCGGTCCAGTAACAAGTAGTCCAGTCCAGTCCAGCCCAGTCAGAAGTCAAATAAAATAAGTAGTTGATATCTCGTGTGTGTCGAGAAATTTAACACTACCGATGACGTTATTACTCATTTTACTCATTGGCCATGAAGCTTAGTGTAGGACGACCTCTAGCCCGCTCGACTGACATCTTGATGAAGCTGATAGGAAGCGGGTGGATAAGCAAGGCGGAGAACCATATTTGGTGGTGAGCTTTTGAAAAGGCAGCAGTAGATGCATCATGATAGCGCACGGATTGGATTGGATTGATGCAGCTGAAACACCCTTGACATGTTTTGAAGCTTCACTTAAAAATGTTTTATCACAAGTATCAAAACTTCACGATTTAGCTACAGTGCTGTACTGTGCGTTGTCACTACACACATTAGGTGTGAGATACGGAGGTATTGTGAAACGAAACAGGCGATTTAGCGACGGTTCACCTGGAATTATTTGACGGGAATTAGGCTGAAACGACTTGCGCCCACACGCGTCCCTTGTGACTTTTGTTGTGAAAAATATGATAACTGTTATGAGTACTTAACATTTTTAAACTTATGGTAAGAGGTATGCCAATTATTATAATCTATATGTCTTAACATACAATATACAGAGTGTAACCAGAACGCTGGCAAAAACAAAGACGGGTGATAGTACTGATGATTACTGATATGATAGGTAGGTACCACAAAAAAAGCGCGAAAAAAACAACAAAATCTTATAATTTTGTAAAAGCTTACGATATATTGTAAATAAAACATCTGACTGACGCTAGAAGTCAACGAACGTTGTGAAAGTAGGCCACTTGCAAAACTCGGGTCAATGCCCCACCTACGATGCGGCATTGAAATGAAATGAAATGAAATGAAAATTTATTTATGACAACAATGTCGGTTTACAGTTTAGTGTCGGGAACCCTGAAGTAAGTTTGATAAACCTGTGTCTCAGGGTCCCCGCTCCTCCTCCTCAGTCTCAAACATAATAGTTGTGTTAACAAAAACTATAAATACTTAAGTCTAAACAATTAGCATGCAGTGTGTCGTGCGTGTATGTGTATGTGTATGTGTGTGTGTGTGTGTGTGTGTGTGTGTGTGTGTGTGTGTGTGTGTGTGTGTGTGTGTGTGTGTGTGTGTGTGTGTGTGTGTGTGTGTGTGTGTGTGTGTTTGTGTGTGTGTGAGTGTGTGTTCTGTGTGTTTCCTTATGTTGTTGATTTGATATAGCTTTAATTATTTATTTAAATTTAAATTTGAAATTTTAGTAGATTTTCCGTATCAATATAGTTTAGATTATTTAGAAAACTAGTTACTGTTTGTTTGCATTTAAAGAGTTGCATGTCGTATATGTTTAAGGTTCTATTTAATTTGTTATATAAGTAGGTTGAAAGGTTTTTATATTGTCTGCCAGCAAAGTGGGTCCTATTAATTGAAACAGTGTTGATGACTGCGTGGTTACGTCTTCTACCTTGGAGTGATCTATTATATTCAGTAGTGCGGTGAACCCGAGCTATAGTTTGTAAGATGTATAGTTGTCTAATGGTTAATAATTTGGCTGTTGTATAGAGACTATGTGTTGGGTACCGGAATGGTCTGAAATACATTACTTTTAATAGGGATCTTTGTGCTCTCTCTAGGTGAATGAGTTGGGTCTTACATGGCATTGACCCGAGTTTTGCACGCTATAAATAAATAAATAACTAAAAGTACAAAACGATGCAAATGGTTATTGGTATTGGATTGTATTTAGGTAGTATAACAATAACGCGAGTTTTTGCTAGCGTTCTAGTTACTGCCTGTATAAGTAGGTACGGACGAGGTACGGTCGAGTCATATAGGAAAACTATCTATATGTTATCTCAATCATCATTATCATGATTAAACCATCGCCAAGTCACTACCTACTGAGAGTTTTGTCATAATCTACCACGCTGGCCATGTGCATATTTGCAGATTTCTCACACATCGAGAACACTATGGAGAACTCTCAGACATGCAGATTTCCTCACGATGTTTTCCTAACTTCCTAAAATCATACTTTAGCCGCTAATATTAGCTTTGATAATGACACTAAACTAGTATTTATTAGGAAAAGATATATTTTTTACAAGAATTGTTTTTTCTTACATTCTCTGAACCACAGCTATGATTCAGGTCATATCATAATTCTAGCTTATGTCCGCGTGGACTACACAAATTTCAAACCCCTATTTAACCCCTTAGGGGTTGAATTTTCAAAAATCCTTTCTTAGCGGATGCCGACGTCATAATAGCTATCTGCATGCCAAATTTCAGCCCGATCCGTTCAGTAGTTTGAGCTGTGCGTTGATAGATCAGTCAGTCATTCAGTCAGTCAGTCACCTTTTCCTTTTATATATTTAGATTGACAAAAGAACAATTTGTTGATCTAATTAACAATACTTCATAATCAAACCTGCGCAGCACAAAACCAAACAACAAATCAGCAAGCCCACCACACATCACATGATCGTGATCGCCGCTAATTACTGCCGGCCGCCCATCGTTGTGCGGTCACGACGCCACCACGCACACATTTATCATACATATTGTGACCACACGTCACTTTTGTATCGAGACTGTCCCGATTTTGGACAATGTATAGTTTGACATTGTGGCTAATTCCATTGTACACAATCCCTAAACTAAACTAAAATGGCACGTCTAAATCTATTGCTATCCCTTTCATAATGTTGCTTGCGGAAAAGGATAGCATTAGATTTAGACCTGTTAATTTAGTTTAGTTTAGAGATTGTGTACTAGAGAATCGGCCCCATTGTTAAAACTTTGACAATGTAAGTAGGACACTATTAAATCATGGATACATTGTTAAAACACTTTATTGCTAAACTAGCTAATGCTCGCGACTTCGTCCGCGTGGACTACACAAATTTCAAACCCCTAGTAGCCGCTAATATTAGCTTTGATAATGACACTAAACTAGTATTTATTAGGAAAAGATTATATTTTTTACAAGAATTGTTTTTTCTTACATTCTCTGAACCACAGCTATGATTCAGGTCATAAATAATTCTAGCTTATGCTCGCGACTACGTCCGCGTGGACTACACAAATTTCAAACCCCTAGTTCACCTCCTTAGTGGTTGAATATTCAAAAATCCTTTCTTAGCGGATGCCTACGTCATAATAGCTATCTGCATGCCAAATTTCAGCCTGCTTTGTCCAGTAGAGTGAGCTGTGCGTTGATAGATCTGTCAGTCAGTCAGTCAGTCAGCTACCTTTTCCTTTTATATATATAGAAGATATTATGTCACTGTTTGTGCCGAATACATATCCCACCTGAATAATCCTATCTACCATGTTAATAAAAAAATCAAGTAGCCCTTATGACCTTACATTATTAAGTCTTAGTCTTAGTCTTACATTAGTAGTACATTTTTATCATAATATTAAGTACAATATGCAATTTTATAAACAATTTAACTCAAAATGCAACAAAAATCTTTGCCTTTCAAATTTTTTGTCCTATTTTCATTTACTAAAATTATGGTGACCCTAATCATACACCTATTGATGAACAATTGCCCTACCTTAGATGAGGTCAATAGTGCCTTCCTAGGCCGTGTCTTCAAGCGCCATCGTGATGCCAACTCTAATCAAAACTAAACCCTAATTTAAATGCAAAACAGCTTAAATCTTCCTTCAGTTATTTTGTAGATAAGCTTTTATGAATATTGGCAGGTCTATTGTTTTTTCCGCGGTGAGTTACATTAGAAATTGTGTAGTAATGAGAAGAATATAAGGCTGTGATTTGAATAAGGTAGTCATAGAACAATGATACATGCAGTTGGCATGTCGTCGGCATGCTTTGTCGCAGGCCGACAAAGGCACGTGGGAACGTGCGCGTGCGCTCTACCTTAGTATTTTACGAGCAGTATGTCGTATTAGACGATTAGAGATTGATTTCAGATTTACTAGTAATAGCGGTACCTATTCCTACCTATCTAAGTACCTACCTATTTGTATTGAAAAATTTAAAAAAAATCTTGATAATTGTTGGACAAGGAGCTGAAACATTAGCAGGTTACATCTAAACTAAACTAAAGGTCAAATTTCCAATTAACAACAGCTGTTATCGCCACACTAATTGGTTCCGTACAACAATAGTTACTGGAGAATCTAATGATGAGCAAAATGTCATTATGTTAGTACTCGCTGGTAACCCCCCATTGCTCTAATAAGAACATACTTACAACGGCCATAGAAGGTAACATTTTACGTAAACAAGAAAAAACAAAAGCCTTATTGTTGAAAAGTACAAAAACTTAACAATTAATTTTAATCACACTCATAAGTTTCCTTTGCGAGTTAAATTTGGATTGGAATTTTTATAAAACCTAAAGTACGCGGCCGAAAGTAATGTATATCGACCTTAAGAAGGTGATAGCAGATTTGTAAAGCGTTGTCTCTTTCGTTGAGACCGACAAAAAGTCACATAGGTCAACGCTCTACAAAGCCGAAATGTCATTCTAAAGGTTGATGTACAATATTTCTTGTCAGCTACTGAACGCACGCAGTGAACAAATCAGAAATGAGGAGATCCGTAGGAGAACTAGAGTCACCGACATACCTCAACGGGTTTTACAATTTTTCTGCCGCGTACTGTACCTAGCGCCGTATTAATTTACGTTCTGTGGCAGACCCCACATGCGGGCGAATCGCGCAAGTCATGCCCAAGTGAGTCCAGCCTATTAACGATATAGCCCGATAATATCGCTGGCCTTTCATCCAATACATTAACAGCTATTAAGTATGTGAGTATGTGCAAAATCTGTATCAGATGAGATTCTCATAGAAAAAAAACCGGCCAAGTGCGAGTCAGGCTCGCGCACTGAGGATTCCGTACTACATTTGTACTTTTTAGACATTTTGCACGATAATTTAAAAACATGACGGTGCATAAAAATAAAAAAAAATCTGTTTTAGAATGTGCAGGTAAAGGCCTTTCATAATAATTATGATACCCCCCTTGGTCACACATATAGTCACTCTATACAGTATACACACACATATCTTACTTTGAAAATTAAAAATTCATAGTAATTATTTGTCCATGAACACATTTTAATTTGTTTTTAATGATATAACCACAAATTCACGGTTTTCGGATTTATTCCTTAACTTGTGCTATAAGACCTACCTCGTACCAAATTTCATGACTCTAGGTCATCAACGGGAAGTACACTGTAGGTTTTCTTGACAGACACGACGAACAGACGGACAGACAGACGGACACGAACGAAGTGATCCTATAAGGGCTCCTTTTTCCTTTTTAGGTACGGAACCCTTAAAAAGATTTCCCCCCCTCCTTAAAAAGATTTTGAGGAATTCCAACGGTATTTTTGAAAAACCTTAATCCAGATGGTTGACGTCGCATCAGTTATTTATCTCCATAAATCAATTTGCTTTTTATCTTTGAGATTAGATGACGTCGCGTGCGCATCCCAATCATAATAAGAAATGATTCCCTACGGTTAGTTAATTATAGACATTAAACTAAACACGTGTTCTATTCAATCCGTAGGTAATAGGGGTTTCACCAAAGGGTTTCACGGAGAAGCGAACGACGAAGCGAAGATTGATTAGAGAGTCGGTATAGGTAGATACTAAAACTCGTGCCTACTATAAAAATATGATTTCAAATTAAAAAAACCATCGGAGAACATAAAAGAGACAGCTGAAAAAATTTAGAAATAAATTTAGAAATAAAATATTAGGTAAAACAGTAATTTGATTAGGCTAGGCTAGCTATGTTTTTAAGGTAATATTTTTGTTTTGGGTAAACAAAAATAAAAAAAATATCCTTTATAAATCCGCGATGCGATTTCGTAGTTCCTACCAATTACGAACCGGGTAGGTATCATTAACACAAGAGTAAATATTATTTATGCATCTTCTAAGTAAACGCTTCCCATCTTAGCCAACATCATCACTTTCCATCAGGTGTGATTATAGTGAATTAAAAAAAAACCTAAATTTAAAATATTAAGATTTTAGTTTCGAAACACAAACTTTGTTTAAGTTTTCGACCAAGCGAGCAATTTTATTTTTCAGAATATCCGCTAAGCCCCCAATACAAAGGCGCGACGAAACTACCAATGATACATTATAGATATCGACACGGATCACAATAACACGTTGGCACACAGTAATTCCGCCGATGTGCGCCGCCTCTAACTTTCTTCAATTAGCTCTACACTATATTTTATTGAAGGCATTATGAACCATGAACATCTTTATCCTGGTATTGTGGATAACATGGTTATGAAGGTAATGGAAATGTAACTGTATTAATAATAATAAGTTCCTACTTGCTTCGAAACAAAGTCTTGAAGATATTTACAGATATATTTTTGAATACATACCAAAAATTGAGGAACCAGCAGGATTCGAATCTGCGTCTTCTGGGTTCGCGCCCGACGCCTTGACCGCTAGGCCACGGTTTCGCTTACCGCCAGTGACGAAATTTGTGATATGTATGTTCACTCAGTACTGAAGCGACTGAATCCTGCCGGTTCCGCAATTTTTGGTATGTATTTAAAATTATTTGGAAATTTCCTTGATGTGTAGTAGGTGAAAACACTATCATAAAAAGAATAAAAATATAGATTTACACTTGGTTTCAATAATACATAGACTTATTTACCGGTATGGTTTAGGTGTACTACAATTTATTAGGATTCTAGAAGTTAAGTTAAGTATATGAATACAATTGTATATCATAGTTAAAAAAGTTTACGACGCTATATTGTTGTACATCTCAAAACTAATCTAAAACGACAGATCTTTAAACTAAACTAAAATGCATAACCCTTTCATAATTTTCCTTGCGGAAAAAGAGAGCTTTAAATTATTTTTAGTTGATAGGTGGTGTTCACCGAATTAATTTTCATTATTATTTAACCTAAACAAATGCAACTGAATATCAAATCTGTTGATACCTTGTGCAGTGTGCTACACATGCAAAGCCGAGGGGGTGGCTATAGTAATTCATAAATTATTTAAAAACAGATTTTCAAATTACTTAGTTGAAAATATTTTCGCAGTGCGACTCTCAAAATCAGTGTTTTGTTTTTCAACTAATTACGGCGTCCGGATTTCAGAAGTCCAAACAAGCCAACTGTTTTCAAAAAATTCCAACTAAAATGAGTTCTCGCATGCACTCAAAATTTCAAGTATTCATTTTTAATTTGAGTGCCAGTTTCAAAATCCAGTCGCGACGACTTGGGGGCTACAACTTTCGTTTCAGTTCGATATCAAACAATACGTTTTTTCGATTGGTCGCAAATTCGCTCGCGGCAATTAAAAAGTTTGAGAACGGCTGACTCTTGTTGTTAATTTTTTTTGTTTAAACCAAACATATTTTGGTATAGTTGACTTTTTGAGATTTAGAGAAGTAGGTATAGTCCGCGACAGGTTGAGATGGAAATCGGGGTATGAGGCGTGGAGACACCCGCACGTCACCCGCGCTCGCCCGGTGCGGGTTTAGCGCGGGGGCTGTGCGGGTGTGCGGGGAGTTCCCTCCCTGATTGTAACCTCGACCTGCAAGGTAGGTACTTTTTTATTAGAAACTAGCTTATGCTCGCGACTTCGTCCGCGTGGACTACACACATTTCAAACCCCTATTTCACCCCCTTAGGAGTTGAATTTTCAAAAATCCTTTCTTAGCGGATGCCTACGTCATAATAGCTATCTGCATGCAAAATTTCAGCCCGATCCGTCCAGTAGTTTGAGCTGTGCGTTGATAGATCAGTCAGTCAGTCAGTCAGTCAGTCAGTCAGTCAGTCACCTTTTCCTTTTATATATTTAGATGTGGAAACGTTATAATTAGATGTAAGAGTATGACTGTTGACTGTTTCTTAGAGAGGCACATACTCCTCTATATAATCTGCCTACCTTTACTGGCTTAATTTCAGCATAATAATGTTAAAGGTTATATAATACATACAGGTAGGTTATTGATACCTACCAGGCAAGTAGAAGCTAAGTACAAATATATCTCTTTCTTGTAAAATTAAAATTTTGTTACAAATGGGCAAATTTTTTCCTCACTTTTCAGTCGTGGGTAATTTTTTATCAATTTTTCTTTGAAACCAAACAACATTGTATGCAAAGCTAAGTTACCAACCCAATTACACCAAATTACATGCAAGCAGAAAAATAAATAGACCTCATTTCGTTGCTTATTCGCCCGACTAATATGTAAATATAGGCTACGTATGCCGTTCGCTGCCAACAATAAAAATGCTGACGGTTTGACGTTTCCATTCCTCGCCATTTTTGATTTAACATGGCTGCAATTTGCTTTACGTAGTCAGCGTTTTGTTATACTGTGTTTACCTAGCGATTGTGGATTGTTTTAATTGTTATTTTGTACTATTTTCACAATTAATTTAATTCAAAACTAATAATTATTTCAGTTTCAATAGTTTTAGGCTTTGTTTGCTTTAAATGTGGAAGTGTTAATACTGGAAAAAGTCCGAAATTAACGATTATCCCTGACCAATTCGGACTTTCACCATTTAAACTTGGTAAATCCTAGGTTTTATCCTAGATTTTTTACAGTAGCATAACATAGATAGATATAGAACGAAAAGTCCTGACTCTCTAAACAACTTACAAACGCTTAGGCTAAACCCTTATGCCCTTAGTTAGAAAAAGCTAAAATTTTGCACATAGGTTCCATTTATAATTTGAAAATTTCCATAATATAATAGGGAACGAAGAGGATTTATATTTTACTGAGCGAAGCCGCGGGTGGTCGCTAGTAAAATAATAAAACATGCCTACTTAAAATCCTCTTACATGATTTTCTTAGAACAATCTACTAAACATATAAAAGGAAATGGTGACTAACTGATTGATCTATCAACGCACAGTTCAAACTACATGGACGGATCAGGCTGAAATTTGGCATACAGACACTTGGCTATTAATGACGTAGACATCCGCTAAGAAAGGATTTTTGAAAATTCAACTTATAAGGGGGTAAAATAGGGGTGTGTAGTCCACGCGGACGATGTTTCTTCAGTTATTCTATAAGACAGAACATTCAACTCAAGACATATTATAATAAATCACCCGGACCATATTGAAAACGGACGGATTGAGGACAGGACCCTCCCAAATTGGTCTCATGTGTCCCCACTCCCCACCACCCCCTTGTCCGGAACTTGGTCGCACATGTGCCTAATACCCGGACATTTGTCAGTCTGTAATTGCGAAGTGATTCTACTTTCTGTCCCTTACTTGCGTCTTAATGTTAGTTTGGTTAATAATTCATTGCTGGATGAGGATAAACTGGGGTATTATAAAGTTGGTAAACTCGAGTGTGGGTATATGTACCTACCTATCTACGAAGGGATATACTTACCTAACTGATTTGCTTATAAAACTGTCCTACAGTGTGATCAATTATTGATGATAGAATAATAATTTATTATCGTCATCATCAACCAAAACCAGAACATGAGTCTCTTCTCAGAATGAGAGAGGTTTAAGCATATTTATTTATTTTTATTTTTCATGTACCGAAATTATAGTTACATAGTACTTAGTAATAAATTAAGTTACATTGGAAATGCTTATCTCTAAATAGAGATTTCTTCCAGCTTCCCATTCAAGGTTGTAGGTTCATACCTAGTCTTCTATTAACATAACATTATTATTAATATTAAAAAATCTAAAACAGTCCAAATTATATTTCTTATTTATGTTATTATTCATCAAAACATAACTTCGATTAGATGTAATACTTAGAAATTAACGTTTTTAAAGAGAGATAAAGTATGTTTTAACTCATTTTATTGAAATGCGTTCGCGCATCGTTCGTTGAATTAAATTGGTAATGTGGTTGTTGGCACTTATATGTAAATTTATAAATCTTATAATCTTGCAGATTAATCGACATGACAATAATATGTATGTCCGAAAAGGCAACCTAACAGACTTTTATCTTAGTAGGTACTTTAGGTACTATAGGAAGTGTCTCTATTCCAAGTTCAACTACCTATAGCAAAACCGGCACGTTTAATGAGGAAGTTTCAGGGCAACGTTCGATAAAATTTTCATAGATGGCGCTAAATAATCCCACCACTAAAGGTGAACAATAATACCTATATCTATATGATCTATGCTTTAATTTTTAAATTTAAATCGGATGCGAAATTAATTAATTACTTCTATTATAGTTCACACATTTTGTGGGGAAGAAACGTAAGGAAAATTGCAGTGCACGCTAGCTCTTACTCTTCATCTTTGTCATTGATTGATACGACCTAAACATTAAAGCATAGATCATATAGATACAGGTATTATTTTTCATCTTTAGTGGTGGGGCTATTCAGCGCCATCTATGAAAATTTTATCGAACGTTGCCCTGAAACTTCCTAATTCCAATAAATTACAGTTGTCAACAATACGTACGAGTATATCGGCCATAACCAATAAGCATGCTATAACAATAAATCCTATGACCTTTACTAACCGTAATATAATGCGGCAATAAACGTCATCTGCACGGTTCAAGCGTAGGTGCGTATAATAATAACCATACAGTACCCGTAGTACAAGATTTTACGTCTCACCAAACCAAACCAAAATCGAGAGTCGAAATACTTCCGCGTTACAGTAAACTGGATCTTAAAAGCCTTGCTTTAAAGCTCAAGTTTGTCTACACTTCTACAGCCAGCGCTCCAAGCGGAAACATTGCGAAATTAAAATCAGTGGCATTGAATATTTGACTGCTGCAGCACCGAAGAGAGTAATCCAACGTATTACTCCTTCGGCATCGTCATCACCTGAACGTTCTAACGAAGAACGCGATGTTATAGTTATACCTACATCTGGCGCTGAGTTGGTAAAGCGTCCCCGGCCAGATAACTCGTCCTCCAGCGCATCCGACGAGCAGGAGGACAAACGAGTTAAGCTGAGTCACGCATTCACTTACCTATCGCCTCCGCAACCACCCGAGGACGACGCATCTACTGAGCCATCAAGCCCAGTGAGACGCCACTCACCGCCCCGCCCGGCAAGTACCCCACCGTCGGAGACAGGGATTCGCACGGGGCACGAGTTGGACGCCTATGCCTCCACACATCGCACTGCATACCCAGAAATAACTCGCGCACATTCCGCGGAAATAATAGCGCACATGTCCCGTTCGCACTCCGCTCAGTCGATGGCCCATCTAGAATCAGTAAGCTGGCCGAAGGATTCGACTAGCTACATGGGTCTCGCAACACCAACGAGTAACACCCACATGGATGTGTCTGAGCCGGCATCTCCACAGCCCAGTACTTCGTATGCCACAGTCGCCGCGGCACCACGTGCACCGCGCCGCTCGCCACCACCGGCTGCACCGCGCCGTACACCACCACCCGCTGACCCAGCCGGCGCCACCGACCCACCGCAACCCACGCCGCGGTCCGCCTACCCGCCCTTGGTTGTGGAATGCTTTCCGAACTGGACAAAGCACTTCAAGGCCCTAGGCGAGATGCTAGGATATGCACCTAACGCAAAACCGCTAGGACGTGGTGTGCGGTTTTTACCGAAATCCGCCGAAGAATTCCGGGCTGTACAGCGCTACCTAACCCAGGCCACTACCCAAGATAGTACCATTTCTTGGTACTGTTACAGCCCGGCCACAGAAATACCATCAAAGGTGGCGATTCGAGGACTTCCATTGGAGACACCCACCGATGAGGTTGTCACTGCACTTCGCGCACTGGGCTTCCCGGCTGAAGCCGCGCGAGCCATTCCACCTCCGCGTGGCAAACATGGCTGCACGTATTACGTGCGGCTGGCACATATGACTGAAGAAGAGCTCCGAGATCTTTACTCCATCACCGAGCTCCTATATATGCCTCAAGTGACAGTAGAAGCCTGGCGAGGAGGGAGCAAGCCTCCGCAGTGCCACCGCTGTCAAGTCTTTGGCCATAACTCAGCCAACTGCTTCAGACCCTTCCGCTGCGTTCGATGCGCGGGTGAACACCCTGTCCGGGACTGCCAAAGGTCTAGGGAGGAAGCACCCACCTGTGCAAACTGTGACCAAAATCATGCTGCGAATGACCGCCGGTGCGCGTTCTTTAAGAGAGAGGCAAGAAGGAGAGGCATCGCCATTCCCCCAGGCCCGCCGCGCGCTCCAACTAGGCGTCAGCAACAACAGCAGAGGACCGCAACTGCCCCAGCACCTACCGCCGCGCCTCCTGCCGCGCCGCCAACTACCGTACCACCAGTCAACGCCACATCATCAGCTATCCACGCTGCGCCAACTCTAGCGGCAACCGCAAACCCACCAACTGAACGGGGTCAACCCTTGCGTGGTAAAAACAGGCGAAGGAATCGTGCGCCTCGCCCACGTCGCGCCTCACCAGCGGCAGCTTCAACGCCTCAACCGAGGCAAACAAGGCAAGACGACACTACTGCACGTCAGCCTACTCAAGAAGCTTCCCAAATACCTACCCGGGTTCCCGCTACAACGCAAGAACCCGCCACAGCATCAACTCCAATTGATACCCGGGCCGAGACGCCTGCGGAAGTGTCGGAGCAAATACGTGCTCAACACACTGCTCCGAGATCTACACAGCTGCCCACTCAACCAACCACCGCTTCACGCCCCGCTCAACAGCCCGCTCATGCTCCATCTGACACTCATTCCGCTACTCAACGAACCCAGGGGGAAGTGAAGACCAACCCGGACATCATGGCCATCGTCCGGGTTGTAGTGGAGGCACTCATGACCGGGTGGACGGCCTACCTACAGGGACAGGGCGCAATACCGGCAATCACGGCAGGAATGGCAGTACTTGCGCGTCTCCATACTTGCTAAGGATCTTATATTGGAACCCAGGCGGCATTCGCGGTCACATCCGTGAGCTCATTACGCTCGCTCAGTCGCAGGATATCCATGTTATCCTCCTGGGTGAGACAAAGCTCGCGGAACATGTGGAGCTCCGAATACCAAATTTCTTCGTGTACCGGCGCGATGAAGTCTCTCCCCGGGGCTACGCCTATAGAGGAACGGCAGCCCTGGTCCGCAGAGACTTAGTACACGAAGAATTAGAACATGCACCATACAGATCTCTACGCACGCAGGGAGTGCGTGTTCACGCTGGAAATAAGGAGCTCAATCTGTATGCCGCCTACAGACCACCAAACGAGGCATTTTGCAGCACCGATGTCCACACAATCCTCGAGTCGCAAATCCCCACACTAGTCGTGGGCGACTTGAACGCGAAGCACCAAGCATGGGGCTCGCGTCTCAACACCACGGCTGGAAGGATGCTACTCGAGGACAGTGAACGCCACTACTACGGTGTATTGGGTCCAGGAGCGCCGACCAATATACCGTCAGACCACCGCCAGCAGCCGGATGTCCTGGACATCGTGCTGCACTACCAGCTTGACCACCCTATCACTGTCGAGCCCATGTACGAGCTCGACACTGAGCACCTACCGATACTGGTCACTCTCAATCTCCAGCGCGACTTCACCATACCGCGTCCTCCCAGAATTAAAACAAACTGGGAGAAATACACCGTTGCGCTGTCGAAGTTCGAGCTCGCAGGACCCATCTCCACCCCAGCTGATGTTGACCGCGCCACCTGCACCATTACGGCAGCCATTCAACAGGCCAAAAACGAGGCCACCACCATCATGCCTCATACAGGGCGACGGGACCTGCTACCGAGCTCGCTCCGGGACAAGCTCGAGAAGAAGCGCGCCTTACGCAAACTATGGGCGCGTACTCGCTGTCCGAGAGTCAAGCGTGACCTCAACCGTCTTGCACAGGAAGTGTCGCAAGCTCTCGTCGCACGCGAAGATGAAGAATGGGAGAAAACCATCGACGCTGCGTCTGAGTCCGAAACAACGCTGTACCACCTGTGCAAGACACTTACCGGATCAGACTCACCCGTTTACCCTCTTCTAGATAGTCAGGGTAGACGAAGATACTCCCCCATAGACCGAGCGGAGATCATGGCGGAGTATATGGAGGGACAATTTACCCCCAACCCACCGGCCAATAACGACATCGCGACCAGACACTATGCGGCGATCAACCAACAACTAGAGGATTTCTTGTCGGCCCAGATACCTTCTCTCCTGGGAGACCAATTCATCTCCCCGTCTGAGCTAAGGAAAGTCGTCTTCCGACTCCCTAAAAGGAAGGCGCCAGGTGACGACGGAATCCAGATCGCCGCACTACAGCAGCTGCCTAAAAGAGTTCTCGTTGCACTGACTAGGCTTTTCAATGGGGTACTCCGTACTTCTCACTTTCCGGAGTCCTGGAAACTGGGGAAGGTTATTACCATCCCCAAACCGGGAAAGGACCGCCGCCTTCCAGGAAGCTACCGACCTATAACCCTTCTGCCGCACATCGCCAAGCTGTTCGAGCGTCTATTGCTGCGAAGGCTCGCCCCGCACTTACAACCACGGGCCGAGCAGTTTGGCTTTCGCAGTAATCACTCAACGACGCTCCAGCTGGCGAGAGGACTCAACTTTATCGCCAGTGAGAAAAACAGAGGCTACTGCACTGTCGGGGTCTTCCTCGACATAGAGAAGGCCTTCGACCGAGTGTGGCACGCTGGACTCCTGGTGAAGCTCCTCTCCACCAATCTACCACCCGCGATTGTGCGGCTGGTAGCCTCATTCCTGGAAGGCAGGTCCTTCTACGTATCCATAGAAGGCACGGACTCCCAGCCGCGCCCGATACGAGCAGGAGTACCACAAGGCAGCTGCTTGTCCCCGTGTCTGTATGCGGTGTACACAGACGACATCCCTACCCTCGCCGAACATTTGCGCGAGGGGGAGGAAGACGTGCTGTTGTCGCTTTATGCTGACGACAGCGCGTATCTCGCGTCGTCATACCATCAGATCATCGCTACCAATCGCATGCAACGTCTGCTGGATTTGCTCCCGGATTGGCTGGATAAGTGGAGAATGGCAGTCAACGTGGGGAAGACTGCCGCGATCCTGTTCGGCATCCGGAAGCCTTTACGTCAGCTCCAACTGCGAGGGCAGGGCATAGAGTGGCAGACTTCGGTGTGCTACTTGGGGTGTCGCATCGACAATAGCCTGAGCATGATCCCCACTGTGAATCACGCCGTGGATCACGCCAAGGCTGCCGCGTCGATGCTGTACCAGATCCTTACCTCAAGCCTCTCACTGAAGACCAAGCTCCGGATCTATGGAGCCTATGTCCGCTCACGTCTGACGTACGCGGCTCCTGCCTGGTATGCTCTCTGTTCAGAATACCAGAAGAGCCGCTTACAAGTCCAGCAGAACAAGTGCCTACGCATGATCGTAGGAGCGCCGAGGTACGTGAGGAATGATGTCATTCATCGCGACCTCAAGACGCCCACCGTGGAGGAGTACGTCCGTACACTTGCGCGGCGCATGTTTGCGCGCGCGGATTACGGACCTTACACACACCTTCACGGCATCGCTCCGCTGACCATTCGACCACCGACGGGGCGTCCTCTGCCTCGGGAACTCCTACGACCGCCACCACTAGCGTGGCACGCAGGAGATCCTAGCGATGATGATGACGACGCGAGACCCACCGGATATGACACTATCTCCGCGCGCGATGGCCAGCCTATCGTCTGCAGCGCGGAGATCTCCACCGGACCAGACACCACCCCCGTGCGCGACGGCGAATCTATCGCCCGCAGCGCGGGGAACGCAACCAGCCACGAGGCCCCAAGCCAAGATGGCGGGCCCTAGCCAGTGAAATTCCGGCTAGAAGACCAACACCGGGGTAACATGAATACCCCGCGCCCTACCCGGGTAAGGAGGCTACGCCTCGAGGCCCGTACCCCCGCTTGGCCTTCGGCCAACCGGAGAAGACCCTGTCGTCGAATATTTGACTTCAATTCAAGGTTCTTTAGGTCCATTTTACTTTGACGTTATTGTGTTTCGACTCTCGAATTCTAGCAACGTTTGGTGAGACGTAAAATCTTATACTACGGGTACTGCTAATCTTTAGAAACTTCCACATATTATGTCCACATAGAATCAAATAGCACGCCTAGGACTAGACATAGAACTATCGATAAATGCAAAAAGTTTAACTAATTCTCGTGAAGAGATCCACAGAACAAAGCAAAGGTCACTGAAATAGCCCAAATTAAATGAAAATGAAAAAAAAAACAGTAAGTTGCATCAGAAAGTCCATGCTTGTTATAGAAACATCGGCCACTGGAGCCAGAAATCCTAGAGTGGAGACTACGTAACACGTGGATTAAAATTAAGCATGGGCGTCCTTGATAGGCGGAAAAGGCTAAATGAGACTAGAGAGACTGGGTGGGTTAGTGCATATTGGGAAAGGCGGTACTATCTACGTTCAGCAGTGGATATCCACAAATGAAAATATGATGATCATGGCGCGATCATGAAAATAATGATGATGATGCGTATATAGTAATACTTCTCGCATGATGTCTTCCTAACCAGTAGCTGTAAAAGTAAAAACAACATAGAAAATATAACATGTTAACAGTTCATGCATAACTATTTAAAAAATCATGCTTTTTTAACATAACTAGCATGATTCAGGTACTTCCTAAAACTTTTTGTTTATAATGTTTATACCACTTACACCGTCAGCTATTGGGACTTTTCTAATCCTTGATTATTTCATTTGACCCAACGGTCCTGTGCACTAGCAGAGGAAAAGTTGCATATAGCATCTCGTTTTTCAAGGGGAGGATCGTATAGCTTGTGGTGTCCACGCGTGCTAGTAATTCTGCAAACACTAGATATTGGATCCAATGCTAACACACGTGGCCAGAATTGTAGAGCTCTCGCTATTAGCCTGAGCATATCAAGTTAAGACTGAAAATTTTAGAAAATAAGCTGGATTTTCACTAAACAGACAAAACAAAATGGACCAAAAATGACGGTCTCAAGTGGAATCACGCCAGTTTATTTTGAATGCACTACACCTCCATCGTTAAAGCAAGTGCCCAAAATGCATATAGCTCCGGAAAGTTAAAGGTGTGTATCAGGGAGCGAAAACTGAAGTCTAGCTTAGAAGGCTATCGACTGATCGCTTTAGTTAAAATCCACCTTTAGAGGTCACGATAGCCTGGTTATCATGGATTCCCTATTGCCACGTAGGATAGTAATAAGCATGAAACTTTCCCAAACCCACGCGACGCCTACTCCATCGGCATTGATACTTCGAGTGGGAAAGTTTGTTATGCGTGTATGTGATAAAGCATGACAAGGTTTCCTGACTTTCCCCTCCTCTCTCGCCTCTCGGACTGAGTGGCGATATATTGTCTTGGGTTCAATATTCAATTTTTAGTGCAATACTAGCTAATGCTTTGCTGAAAAATGCGTAGTGCTAAAGCGTAATGAGCATTCCTTAGCATCGCAACTAAAAAACTTTACTAGAAGAACCTCTTCTCCAAAATAATTTATTATTTATCATCAATTTAATGAGTTATTATAATCAAATCTATAGATCCCTGGATCCGACCCTGTAGCCACCCTAGGGCCCAGACTCGGACAGGGAGGGACAGCACATATCTCAGACGGGGATGCAAGAAATGCTCTATCAATATGGAGATGTGTGCCTATTTGCCGCGGTCATTATTGTACTGCGGTCGATATCGCTTGATCTTTTAATTTTCTTCGTTACAAGTTTATGTTTATATATTACTAGCTGACACGCCCCGGCTTCGCTCGGGTGGAGTTTAGAAAATTGAGGGGGAGGTTGAATTAAATTTTTCTCTCCGTAAGAACCATCCTCCTACTTCAAGGAATATTATAAAAAAAGAATTAGCGAAATCGGTTCTGCTGTTCTCGAGATTTGCGATGAGCAACACATTTAATAATTCATTTTTATGTTATAGACTAGCTGCCCCGGCGAACTTAGTACCGCCTGACAGTCGATTCTTTTTCAGGCAATTTTGTAAATTTTCTCTCCGTAAGAACCATCTTCGTACTTCAAGGAATATTATAAAAAAAAATTAGCAAAATCGGTTCAGCTGTTCTCGAGATTTGCAATCAGCAACACATTCAGCGATTCGATTTTTTTAAATATAGATATTATATTGTTCATAAAATTTAGTACTTAGACCAATAAAAAAGTTGCCATAAATAAAATTTTCTAATACTAGAGCACTTTGTCACGAAGACAAAGCAACGAGATAACTAGCTAAAGCCCTTATGTAAATATCTCAATCAATCATCATTGACATCATCAAAGCCGTCAGGTTTGGGTGGGTCTTGGCTTACTCAAATAAATTCTTCGATGAGGAACAAAACGGTCACATTTTTAAACAAATCTAAATCTCTCATATCCATTCCATCATCTACCTTCAGCTGGAACTATGATGACGGTGCGGCCTTAAATGCATTACTTCTTACTTTTTAACTATATATTTTTTGCTTATTTACTAGTAAAGTCACTAATTTAAACAAAATATTTCAAGAGTGTTAGTGGGGTCCCAAGGTGCTGGAATGGTGACCTCGCACCGGAAGGCACTGTGTTGAAAGACCCCTACTAGGTGGACGGACGATATCAGACGAGTCGCAGGGAGCCGCTGGATTCAGGAGGCGCAAGACCGTGGCGTGTGGAAGTCCCTACAAGAGACCTAAGTCCAGCAGTGGACGTCTATCAGTTGATGATGTATCAAGAGTGTTAGCGTGAATTACATAGAGTATTCACAGAACGTATCTGTGAGCAGCGAATGTTTTGTTCACATTAGTTAGCGAATGTGTGGCTGCAAAGTCACTAAATTTAAGCAAGTATCAAGAGTGTTCAATTGAATTATTTAGAGTAGGTATTCACAGAAGGGCAATCTGCGAGCACCGAATGTTTTGTCCGCGTTAGTTAGCGAATGTGTGACCGCTAGCTCAGCCATAGCAGCATGGTTCAAATATCTTTCCTTACAATATGTTGCGATTAAGACAACCCTTGCAGTCTAAGAGACCAACAGAATAAACCTTGTTCGAGTAGTGCCATCTCTTTTCTTAGAGCACAACCATAAAGACACGAAGTACCTACTTATATCAACTACCTCAGTTCTTTGATAATCATCAAAACCAAAATGCACCTGAGCTAATCTGTGAAAAAACTATTTAGTATGATATGATTTTGCCTGCCCATTCTTTCTGTCTAAAAAATTAATTAGCCACCACAATTCTCTTTTCTATAATTATTGTAGAGTAACGTATTTAGCTAACATATTGTTTAAGATTTCGGCTAATTTAAAATTTTTAAACAAACCCAAAGACCAAACAAACGGCTGGTCGCATATAGCAACTTCAAAAATTTAATTTCCACTTCTGTTCCTCTAATCCTTTTTCAATAATAATCGAAGCTTTATTTTAAAATACATAATTTCCATATTATCTCAATGTGAACTTGAACTCACGACTTCTTTGCGATGTTGGTAGCACTGGTATTGCGTCACTAAGGTTCATTTCCATTCTTATCGCCGCAATCCAAAACAAAAGCTTTGTTACTTTGTCACACGTCAACTCCTGTACTATAAAACGTCTCAAGACGCAGGGTTGTCCACGGCAGACTTCGATAATATAATAACAATAATATGAGTGCGATTGTCGTGTGTGTTAGAGGGAATTATTAATGCCGGGTTTGCAAGGCCCCCGACGACGGGTTGAATGCGGGCTTATTTAAATAGTTTCTGTCCTTTAATATTAGTTGAGATATTCTGGGTTTAAGATGTGTGCTGCGAATGTTTGAGATTGGATTTTGCGAGAAATATGTTTAGAAACTAATTTAATTGAATAGGTACATTTTGTTATTGAAGTGAAAGTTACTATCACTTCAATTGCAGGTTCGATGTGCATTCGACTGGTGATGAAAATGTGCTAACGTGTTAATGTGTTTTTAATACTCTCTTTATTGCTGCATGCTGCAACTTGCTGCAGCATGATGCTGAGTGGGAGACCTATATTTGGTCACACGTGTATATAGTATATATATATATATATATATATATATTTACTTATCATTTATCAGTTTAATTATGTAGATTTACAAACATATTTAAAATATTTAGAGTTTATATCTATGTGACTTATCTAATTACTATATAAATCATGACCGCGTGGAATGGTGCCAAGAATACTGGCTGCATTTCCGCGCTGGACAGCCAGGCTGATCCTTTGCGCAAAATGAATGAAAATGATGAGCCAGCCCTTCTGTCACCAGATGAGGCTATTAATCGCGGTGAAATGTCTCTTAAAATTTTTTTAGCACTAAGACTCCATGGCCCCAGGGTCTCCACGGCAAACGGCACAAAAATGTAACTCTCTATAAGAGAGGCATACTTGCGCCGCTTGCCGTTTTCAGCTGTTTCTGCTGCGGCTCCCGGTCTTGACGCTGCCTTCCTGATATGACACGGGGCCAATGTGTCAAAAATTATGTAGATTGAGTTAATTAGCTTTAAGATTTATTGTAGTATAGTGATCAAATAAAAGTTTTCTTTCTTTCTTTCTTTCTTTCTTTCTTTATTGGTGTTTATTTAGCGCACACAATTCAGAATGCGTATTGGAAGGCCAGGCATCGTAAAAGTCTACATGATCAAAATTCCACTCACTCGTACGAAGCAATCGCTTCCTCGTTTCTAATACACAGTACTAGAACCCTGTCTGAACCGAGCGGGCGGCGCGGGCGATGGGTTGAGATGATGATGATGCTAATGAAAAAAAAACTTTCCAACACACTATCGCGTAGGAAAATAACGTGTAAGTTTTTAAAAAATCTCGCAGAAACTATTTGACTTTCCGGGATAAAAAGTAAATAAAGTAAGTAAAGCCTATAACCGTCTCCGAAATGCAAGCTATCTCTGTTAAATGGATTTGTAGACCGTGAAAAGCCGGCAGACAGACAGACACACGTTCGGATATATATTTCGGATTTATAATAATAGTATGAATAGATATAAGTGCGGATTTATCCGGGTGTCTGACTAAAACAAAAGTTAGACTGGAATTAGAATAACAATTTGTATAGACAAAGCAACTATCACTTCTCGACAGCCCTTACCCTTCTATCGCAGAAGGAGCCGGACAATGAAATATTCGCTCATTAGCCCGTCTACTGATTAATTGGGCGTCTTAGTATAAGCGCATGTCCTCACTGCGGGCGGAATATTTTCGACTTTTACTATTTTTCAAACGATTTAGCCAGTTTCTTTGCTGTTAATTAGTACCTAACCATAGAGGTAGCTGGTTTATTATTCTGTCTATGTATTTCAATCAAGTACAAAAGAAACCCCCGTTCATGCCCCGTTCAAATTTTAATGGGATGACTTTGACAGATCTCACTTACAACTTCGTAAACCTAATTTTATAATTATTTTCATTTGTCAATCACCTGGAGCTGTCAAGGTCAATCAATTTGAACGGGATATTATACAGGGATGACGTTAAAGATGTTATAGGATGAAGTTACATATATTGTGTATTACAAGCAAGGGTGTTATGGGAGTTATGGCATGCGCCTCCACGAGGAAGCGATATTTGAGTTAAACAATCTGTATCTACTACCTAGTGATTGAACAATCGACAATGCACGCAATTGGGTATTTGAATAAATCAAAAATAAATTATTTCTCAGTGATTATAAAATAGAGGTTCTTCCAAAATACGTAAAATCCACGTCCTTTGTTAGTTTTAAGTGTAGCAACCATTTTAAATTATCAATTAAACTAAAAAAAGTCCGTCATTATGATAAAGTGCGCGTACTGATGTTTGACTAGTTGTCAAAATACCGTATTGTGCATTCTGTGGAGTCACTAAAGTCTAAGTTCTGTCATGGAAATAGATACTTAATTAGTATACCGTTGTTCATTACTATTTAATACTTGCTAAGTAAATAGTCTGCTGCTGCAGCCTTAAGTTCCACAGGGATTAAAAAGACTAAATGTGAAGTTAAAGTTACAACTTTTGTGCCCCGTTATCACATGAAATGCTCTTAAGAGATCCGCTCCCGCTAGTAGTGTGGCCACAGATGCGTCGTCGGCTTACCCATTCTATTGTTTATGTGCAAGATATTATAATGTGTAGTCGGTAGCGCTGGTGATATGGAGCTATTTACGAGCAGATAAGTGTGCTGGGCAGGAATGTGGCTTGTATGGGGACGTCGGTTATCCTTTGAGATCGCTTTGAAGTTTGCGGGCCAATATGTATATAGATAAAGTCTGTGTTGTGTTAAAGTACCCCGCCTCATACCCCGAATGCCATATCGCCTGGAATATCAGACCTGGGCGTGTTTGGAACCCAGCTTTAGTTTTAAGTTTGCGTAATAATTATCACCACTATATCTCACAAATTCAACAACTGGCAATCAAAAAGAGTAATTTATTACTTTTTTGAATTTGAATTTATCGACTTGTCACGTACTATAATATGGGTAACAAACCAAAACTATCCCTTACTTTCTAGTTAGTCAAAACTCCACAAATCTAAAGGTGCCTTAAACCTCCATAATTCCGTATTATAATGTGTCCCTTCGGTTTCACATGGACATAATTGTCGAATGCAGATGTCACACAACCCGACCGAGATTAATCTTAACGAGGGTTCAGCTATACCTACTTATGCGATTACGTTGTGGTCCAAGTAAAAAGAACTAGCGGGTTTGATTTACGTCTTAAAATACGGTCTTACTAATAAAATTTTAAACAAGTAGGAACTGAACGAGTGTTTATTTTAAGCGTTATAGGTTTCCCATAAAACTGTCAAAACGTCATTTTAATTATCAATTTTTATTTTTGTTGTTAAAATAAGGGTATATTACAGTTGAAATGTGCAGGGACACAGCTGTGCTGCAGCGACGTTGAAAACAAAAACTTGAAACTTCACAAAGGTTAAATTTACAAGTTCGTGAATGGCACCATGTCAACAATACAGTTTTCTCTGATGACTGACGGCAAATCGTTCGTATATTAACCAATTAAAACAGATTAGTCAAACAGTATTGAAATTCCTATTTCCAAATGGTGTAACACGCCCTAATATGTTTATTTTTCGTTCGAGTCGTTAAAGTTCATATTATACTTTAGTGTATAATTTTCCTCTGCTAGCAACAGTAAAAATATAATTATCTACTTACTCTAAGAAAATATAAGTTTATGATGACTAATTAAGTATGCTTCATTTTCACCTATAACTAAGCGTAAAATTTATACCGTGAGCCGCACGCGAGTACGACGACAATAGACAATTACACAAAATACAGGATTTAAATTTATTAATCGCTTGTAACATGTACCACCTTCCAACAATACGTGTACTACACACGCAGGCACCGTTCTTAACAGATCACGTGATCGGGTTTAATCCTAAGCAATACCAGCACACACGGCCTGATCCCGGGATAAGTCCGCAAATATTGGTTGCCTCCAATTGGAGTTTGCATGCTCGAGCGTCTATGTGGTCAGTTAGAGAGGTATAAGCATAGAGCTATACACCTAAATGACGACATTCTTTGCTAGATTTGTCGTCATTTCGATCTCTTTACCACAACAGTGCTTGTTGAGTGTAGATAAAATTTCTTCATCATCCCAACCCTTTCCCGGCCCACTACTGAGCACGGTCTCTTCTCAGAATGTGTCGTGAGGAAACCTGCATGCCTGAGAGTTCTCCATAATGTTCTCAAAGGTCTGTGAAGGCTGTCAATCCACATTTGGCCAGCGTGGTGGACTATGGCCAAACCCTTCCCATATGGAAAAGAGACCTGTACTCTGTAGTGAGCCGGTGAGAGGTTGATCATGATGATGATGATACATTATACATACCATGTTCACGTAATACCGTAAAATTGATTCTGTGAAAATAAAAGATAGCATCGGCCATCGTCTGCTACACTGCAGTCAAACTCTGACTTATTGTGAAAATATTTTGAAGTAAAAGTGGTACCTATTCAATAATCAGCCAACGCTACGCTTACACAAAAAAAACATGTAAAGCTCTCACACACTTTGATGACGGCTCTACATTGTTTTAAATCATTTTGACCCGTCGGTCCGGTTTAATAACAGAGATAAATATTGTGTATATCGCCTCCCTCTCGAGGAGAGGCGTTTACGTTGCTTTTTGCTCGAGTGTCTATTCTATGTGGTCAGTTAGAGAGGTATAAGCCGCGATTCCGATCCAATTAGTGAGTAAACTTTGCACTACCTGCGCTGTAATAAATCGGTGTTCGGAAACTTTCATTTTGCGTGTACTAAACGAATTGTTTGTAAACGGAATATTAGCAAAAAATCGGTTTGTTATTTACTAATGCAATACGTACAAAGTCTACAGACTCATTTATACGGCCTGCTTACAGCTTACAGGAATAATAATTGTTATCACACAGTGCTTGTAAGTTATTGATTTCTTGCAAAACTCCTAAATTGCTCATTTGATCTTGGGACATCTACCTATTATTATTAAATGTTGTTAGATTCGTGTCTTTCAGGTACATTGGGTTTTGATCTAAGGTAGGAATTTAGGTAGGACTTCCTATTTGATGGCAGGACATAATGAAAAAATTAAGCGTTGAGATTATACAACTAGGGTAAGCAGTGTTTTTATGCCTTTATGACCTACATGCCACTCGTTATGATAATATACGCTGGTATAAGTCCCGCAAATTGCTATTGCGCTGGAACCATGTCTCATTAACATCGAAATGACGTCATTTTGACGTCATTTGCCGGATATTTAAGTAAAATATTCCATCAGCTCGAAACTTCAGTCTAGTGCAGACGTCACTAAAATGGCGGCCACGCACATTAGCAATTTGCGGGACTTATATGCACCGACTTATTACTTACAGAAAAGCGATGCGCCGTAAAATATTTTCACTATACTTTTTTTGAAAATTATGCATCACAATACGTAAAACTTCTATTCGCATGAATTTTGAAACAACAGACTAGCAAATTTCATATTTGCGTTTAAAACAATCACACAGCATATTAAATAAATATGATCCTTTACTAATATAAGCGGAACATATTAATTTGCGGCCCACATCTGCATTGGGAGCATAAACAGAAGTTATGGGATACCCGCAGATAGTTTCGAAGGTCTAAGGTCATGAGTTACGAATTCGCACATTACCATACATTTACATATCACACGGGGAAAATGGAAATTCTTAGGGTACCAAATAGCGAAATAGGCGACCTAAGGGATGATTTACATTTGAGGTTGAAATCGTACTTTTTTCGGTACTGGCTTATCTAAATAAATATAAAATGAAAAAGTGACTGACTGACTGACTGAATGACTGATCTATCAACGCACAGCTCAAACTACTGGACGGATCGGGCTGAAATTTAGCATGCAGAATGCAGATAGCTATTACGGCGTAGGCATCCGCTAAGAAAGGATTTTTGGAAATTCAACTCCTAAGGGGGTGAAATAGGGGTTTGAAATTTGTGTAGTCCACGCGGACGAAGTCGCGAGCATAGGCTAGTACTGCATAATATGGAACTCTTTAGTCACAGTTATTTTATCATCATAAAATCTATTTTAATCTATTATTATTATTATTTATTATTTTATTATTCATGTACCAAAAATTGTAAAATGTACTAACGTACCTCAATGCTTAAAAGATCAAATCAAATGGTTGAGACATCGACCACATGTATGACCTAAAAACTTCTCCTTCTCATATTGCGACCAGAGTTTTAAGTTTACCTACCGATGGAATTCAAAGTAAGTAAACAAACATATTGTTGCTACGCTGACTAACCTCCTCGATTCCTTCGTCAGCGAAACGTGCTACAAGGAAACCGCAAACATGCGAGTCTTCGATGCCGAACACCGGTGCGAACAGACGTATCTTTAATTTTAATATACCTATACCATTTTATGTAGAATCAGTACAGTTAAACCAATTTCACAACCCAAAAAGGACTTGTACTTTCAACACCAGCTCCAGGCAGCCGCCCTCAAGGCCGCCCTAATGTAACTTTGTTTTCAATATTTTGATTCTGTACCTAATACAAACAAAGGCATAAAAAGTGATGGTGTCACATTTCTTTTTCCATTTTCTCAGCATAGTAGGTATAGATGGTATAGATAACATGTTATCCGTTTTTTGATAAAACACCAAAGGCGTGTAACCAATACATATTAGGGATTAGATCAGATTTGTAATGGGATATTTAATATGATAGACAATGTTACTTGAATGACTCTTTTCTTAGTACAGAAGGATTTTATCTAAATATATAAAAGGAAAAGGTGACTGACTGACTGATCTATCAACGCACAGCTACAACTACTGGACGGATCGGGCTGAAATTTGGCATGCAGGATAGCAGTATGACGTAGAAATCCGCTAAGAAAGGATTTTTGAAAATTCAACCCCTAAGAGGGGTGAAATAGGGGTTTGATATATCCTCTTATAGTACACGCGGACGAAGTCGCGAGCATAAGCTAGTTTGTAAATATTTTTTAATTTTAATTTAATTTAATTTAAAACTGTGGTGGTTCAGATGATATTTTAGATCTGTAATTTTTATGGTATATATAGAATAAGTTTGGTATTTTTGTTTATTATATTTTCATTTGCATTAAAACTTATTTATTGCTTAATACTATGACAAAGAATTAAAAAAATATATAGGATATGCTTAAAACAAAGGGCGACCTTATCGATACCAGTGATCTCTTTCTGGTAACCCATACTTAAGAAATTATCTTCTATAATATAAAAATGAATCACTAAATGTGTTGCTCATCGCAAATCTCGAGAACAGCTGAACCGATTTCGCTAATTCTTTTTTATAATATTCCTTGAAGTACGAGGATGGTTCTTACGGAGAGAAAAATTTAGAAAATTTGAATCGACTGTTAGGCGGAACGAAGTTCGCCAGAGCAGCTAGTAGAACATAAATACTGATATACTTATACTGATTTTAATTTGAAGCAAGATATTATATTGATTTTAATTTGAAACAAGATAAATAGGTGCAAAAGTACCAATAAGGAAACCATAACCATTTTCCATCCATATGGATTGGTAAGATAAAAAGTTACACACCGATAAGTCTGCTCATATCCTGGATTGAGGATTCATATCCGAATTAGTATCTCGATACGAGGCGATGTGCGAATAACTCGTTACATGTTGTGTTCTGAAGCTAGGAAAATCTGGACTCTCCATATTATAAACTTTTACTGTAGCTGTAAACCTAGATATACGCCTAAGCGGTGCTAGCCTTGAGGTTTAGACGTCTGCCTTCTTTTTTGGATGATCCTGGGCACGTACCACTAACGTTTCGGAGTTAGGTGCGTATTTAAAACAATTAAATATCTCTCGCTTTAAAGCAAAATATCGTGAGGAAATCTGTATGGCTCAGAGTTCTTGAAGCCTGCCGATTTGCACGTGTCCAGCGTGGTGGACTCCATATTCCTCCAGAATGAGAAGGGACCCTTTTCATTCTAGAGGAATCGTGCTCTCCGTGCCGGTCGTGAAAACCGAAAGGTCGCCGGTTCAAACCCCACCCGTTGCACTATTGTCGTACCTACTACTAGCACATGCATACTTAAAGTTACTTTACGCTTAATTGGAGGGAAAAGAGGAATATTAGTCATCATGATAAACTTGGCTAATATTCTTTAAAAAAATGCCGCCTCCAGGCTCCAGATTGTTCTCACTCGATGTATTAGAATACTTCGGCGATTCAATTTCCTACAAATATTGATATGTAGCTCGTGGACTAATGTGACTTAAATGTGTTTGCAGACTGTAATATAAATTGTTTCGGTATTACAAATATTGTTTGATTATTAGTTGAATGTTTATACGGCTTTGCTCCCTGGTGTTTGTAAGATTTAAGAACGGTCTTGTGACGAAGTTTTATCAAATATTTCACGATTAAATAAGTAGGTATCCTCATACAGCTTATTAGGTACAGTAGTTTCTGAGCTAACCCTGAACAAACAAATTTTGCGCTACGAGGGACTCTAATATTATTATACTAGCTTATGTTCGCGACTACATCCGCGTGGACTACATAAATTTCAAACCCCTATTTCACCCCCTTAGGGGTTGAATTTTCAAAAATCCTTTCTTAGCGGATGCCTACGTCATAATAGCTATCTGCATGCCAAATTTCAGTCCAGTCCCGTCCAGTAGTTTGAGCTGTACGTAGATCAGTCAGTCAGTCACCTTTTCCTTTTATATATTTAGATACTCAGTAGTAATTTCTCAAATTGATATGTAATATAAGAGAATTGAACTAGGATTCCATTTTATTTATAAGGCCATACATCGCCGCTGCGTCAAGAGGCTATCAAAGTCACTGAAAATACCCAAACCTTTGTATCTAGGAACACGGGTAGGGACACCATACAATACCATATCGTTTATATGCAAATGATGTCATGTCAGAATTAGCTGCCGCTATTCGATTCTAAGTTGATCGAACTACGTAATAGGGAGTCCGGGGAACGTCCCGAATCTCACGTATTTGATCGTTCGCCTCTTGCTATACCTGCTCTGTACTACCATATTATATCTTAAGAGATGTTGTTACTCTCATGACGATCTTGCTAGCACGAATGCAATATCTAAGTCGCACGTTAAGATGATTTATTTTATGTCGGACAACTATAGTGTGTCATATTGTTATCTAAATATATAAAAAGAAAAGGTGACCGGCTGACTGATTGACTGATCTATCAACGCACAGCTCAAACTACTGGACAGATCGAGCTGAAAGGCATACAGAGACGCTATTATGACGTAGGCATCTGTTAAGAAAGGATTTTTGAAAATTCGACCCCTAAGGGCGTGAAATAGGGGTTTGAAATTTGTGTAGTCCACGCGGACGAAGTCGCGTGGCTAGTATTACCTGTACACATTCCAATACCAATAACCATTTGCCTCATTTTGTAGTTCTAGTGATTTAGTATTTTTCAAACCCGCAAAGTACATCGCGCAAAACTTGGGTCAATGCCCCCCTACGCAACGTTCCTTAACCTCTAGAGTCAATTGTTACATTTACAAAATTATAGGTTTTTAACGATTTTTTTTTGTGGTATCATATCAGTAATCATCAGTACCTGTCTTCGTTTTTGCCAGCGTTCTGGTTGAAACTAGAACGATAACCAGCAAGAGTATACAGGGTGTACCCTGTATACTCTTGCTTTGAATGTGTTTAGGTATAAACATTGTGGCTAATTCCATTGTACACAATCTCTAAACTAAACTAAAATGGCACGTGTAAATCTATTGCTATCCCTTTCATAATGTTGCTTGCGGAAAAGGATAGCATTAGATTTAGACCTGTTAATTTAGTTTAGTTTAGAGATTGTGTACTAGAGAATCGGCCCCAATATGTAGATATAAGCAATAAATAATTAGGGGTAATATCAGCTTCACAGTTATACAACTGTGTTCACTCCAACAGTGATCAGGATCACAATGTGTACAAATCAAATAGGTGTATCATACAATCAACAATTTCAAGATATTTGCGCTCCGGCTCAGGCCGGTCTTACAGCCCGTCTGTCTCTGACGAGCCATCCGTGGCATTTTCTTGCTATTATATTGCTAAGACGCCTCGCATACACGGACGATGTTTGTGCAGAAATTCTGAGCAGTTTCCAAATATGCTAGTCCATGCCAAATTGTATTTGTCAAGTTTTGAGCTAGATAATGTGGGTAATTCCATTGTACACAAACTCTAAACTAAACTTAAATGACACGTCTAAATCTATTGCTATCCCATTCATAATGTTGCTTTTGGAAAAGGATAGCACTAGATTTAGACCCGTTAATTTAGTTTAGTTTAGAGATTATGTACAAAAGAATCAGCCCCAGTCTTCGACTGTAAGTGACGATGTAGTCTAAAGTACGCTAATCTGGAAGAGGCAGTATATTAAATCCATAATAATCTCTTCATGATCAACCCATCGCCGGATCACTACAGAGCACGGGTCTCCTCTCAGAGTGAGAAGCCGATAGTCTACCACGCTGGCCAAGCGCGGTAGACTATGGACTATTGACAGATTTCACACACCTTTGAGAACATCTCCTCAACATCAGCTCTCAGGCATGCAGGTTTTCTCACAATGTTTTCCTTCACCGTTAAAGCAAGTTATATTTTATTACTTTAAATGCACATAGCTCCGAAAAGTTAGATGTGCGTGCCCGGGATCGAACCCCCAACATCTGATTAGGAGGCGATCGGTCTCATGCTGCCAAGTTGTATTTGTCAAGTATGAGGTAGATAATCTTAGATTGTTAAGTGACGATGTAGTCACTTACGAGTTAAGTACGCTTATTTGGAAGAGGCAGTATATCAAATCATAGTTTTTGATTTATCGTGCAAAATGTCAAAAAAATACGACTGTAGTACGGAACCCTCGGTGCGCGAGCCTGACTCACATTTGGCCAGTTTTTTTTTTATTTTTTGTGATTCAACCACAAATTCACAGCTTTCGCAATTCGCATTTTTCCTTTACTTGTGCTGTAAGACCTATATTTACCTGCCTTTCATCATCATTTAGGTTAACCGTAAGTAAAGTACTCTATAGGTTTTCTTGGCAGACACGACGGACTGATGGACAGACAGACAACAAAGTGATCCTGTAAGGGTTTCTTTTTCCTTTTTAGGTACGGAACCCTGCAAAATAACTCCAACGATGGTAGAATGTAGAGTACCTACCTAGAATTTTCAACGAGACAGTTCTGCATCCCTTAACTAGCTCGTTAGGCTAATGTACTCGGTTGAAGTGACCTCTTCACATTGCCACAACTTCTGTCCGGCGTGCAGTCCGGGACGAAATAAAAACATTCAGTGTTTGGACATTGTATGAGTACCTACTTATTTGTTCCGAATTTTGTTTTATCTTCGCCAGTTTTTTTAACTGACTTCAAAATAAAACCGTACCATCGTACAATAATTAATAACACTTTTCGTTTTTTTTGTGACGTAACCACAAATTCACGTTTTTCGGATGTTTCCCTTTAATTAGGCACTTGTGCTATAAGAATGTGCTACATGCCAAACCAAATTCCATTATTCTATGTCAACGGGAAGTGTACCCTATAGGTTTTAATTCCCTTGACGATATGGCATAGGCTACTTTTTATCCCGGAAAATCAGTTTCCACCGAATTTTCAAAAAATCTAATTCCACACGGACGAAATCTCGGGCATCATCTAGTCTCTATATAATATAAAAATGAATCGCTGAATATGTTGCTGATCGCAAATCTCAGGAACAGCTGAACCGATTTCGGTAATTCTTTTTTATAATATTCTTTGAAGTACGAGGATGAACCATCTTACGGAGAGAAAAATTTAAAGTATTAAAAAAAAAAAAAAAAAGAATTGACTGTTAGGCGGTACGAAGTTCGCCGGGGCAGCTAGTAAGTCATCATCATCATCAACCAATAGACGTCCAGTGCTGGACATAGGTCTCTTGTAGGGACTTCCGCCACGCCACGGTCTTGCGCCGCCTGGATCCAGCGGCTCCCTGCGACTCGTCTGATGTCTTCCATCCACCTAGTGGGGGGTCTTCCAACGCTGCGTATTCCGGTGCGAGGTCGCCATTCCAGCACCTTGGGACCCCAACGTCAACGTACAACGTCAACGCTAGTAAGTAATAAATAAAATTTTTTTTTGTCAACTGTACCATTTTCCGTGGCTATGACGTCATTTTGTTACGGTCGCGGACTGCATTCTCTCGGTGGTCGTGTAGTACAGTAAGTACAGCTATTCCAAACAAAAATCAAAGCTGTCAAAGTAACCACAGACACAGGTCATCAAGTTCTAACCATTTCGCATTAAAAAAATCTTGTTTGGAATGACCATTATTTCAGGGCGTAGTAGGTAGGTATTATACGCAGAGATCGTCGATCTAAAGTTAATTAACCTCAATTTAATATTCTACCTTAATTATAATTAATTATGTTATGTTGTACACCTCCAGTAAATTTTACGAAATAGCGACTTTAATGACCTAAACTATAATATGAGCGCTAAATTTTATAGGAAATTCTAATAACCTGAAGTACACAATCATGTAGTTGGCCCGCTCGTGACCTGCCGCGTTCGTATGAGTAAATTCAGTTACAACCACCGCACACATAATACTGGAAAAAACGAACGACGGAATCGACGCACGATTTTGTATAAATCATTATCCCAACTATGGTCGCTAATTATGGGCCCCATAAGAAAGTTCAGAGTCACTCAGCGGGCGATTGTGAGAGCTATGCTTGGAGTTTCTCTACGTAATCAAATCAGAAATGAGGAGATCCTTAGAAAAACTAGAGTAACCGACATAGCTCAACGGGTTGCGAAGCTGAAGTGGCAATGGGCAAGGCACATAGTTTGTAAAACCGAAAGACGTTGGGGTCCCAAGGTGCTGGAATGGCGACCTCGCACAAGACGCAGTGTTGTTAGCCCGCTTTCAATCAATCCTCAATTTTCCAAAAGCAAGATGCAATATCTATGTATTCCTAAAATCGCTGATCGCCGATACTAAAAGTATTGGGCATACTTTGACTCCAATATCCAATATATTATGAACTAATTAAGCCAAGTTAATTATACTACCTGAGAGTTCTTGATGAGTGGGCGGTCGTGACTCTGTAAAATGTAATTTGTGAACTGAACTTTATGACTTTAAAATAAGATTTTAATTCAATTGGCAATATCGCTTATGCCATTTTGTTGTGGGTTTATAGTGATAGCGAAAATATGTAGTTAAATGTGAGTGTAAATCCAGTTCATAGATGTTGGGTCATGGGTCCATGGGACTCTATATTAAATTATTACTAAAATCAAAAGATTGTAAGTAGGTACTTATTATGTCATTTTGAAAAGAGCTTCTTTCTTGTAGAATTAAGGTTAAAATAGATACTCATTATAATTTTGTCTGATCAATAGGATACTAAGTAGTTCATAAGGTTAAAACTTAATAATTTTGTTAAAATATTATGTAGTAACTCTATATTTTTACGATCAATAGGACAGCAGTTTATAAGGTTCATTCTTAAAATACACACAAGGCTCATACTTAATTCTTAGTACCAATTATTATTATAAAATTTTAGGAAATTTAGCAACAGTTAGATACCTAGATTGGGTCGCCTGCACTCAGAAAATGCTTGCTTTTCTATCTTGGTATAATGGCAGTGGCTTTTAAGTTAGGGTATCCATATTTTCATCTTAAATAGCTACATCATAACTTACCACTAGGGCACAGGTGTTAACAATCATCATCATCATCATCATCATTATCAACTGATAGACGTCCACCGCTGGTCTCTTGTAAGGACTTCCAGATGCCACGGTTTTACACCGCCTGAATCCATCAGCTCCTTGCGACTCGTTTGATGTCTTCTATCCACCTAGTGAGGGGTCTTCCAACGCTGCGCTTTCCGGTGCGAGGTCGCCATTCTAGCACCTTGGGGCTATGTGACACCACTTCAGCTTCGGCAACTTTGCAACAACACCTAAAACAAAATCCAGAACAATACAAACTAGGTAAAAATAAAAAACTGCCGCTTATAAAATCGCTCGCTATCAGACCATACGTTAATCATACCACAGTAGCTTATGAGCAAGCCTTACAACAAGTTCTTAATATTAGAACATAATCGCACTAGTACCTATAACTAGTGTAACATAAAATATCAATATAACATAATTTATGATTAACATGAATACAAACATGATTAACAGGCAGTCTGAGAAGAATTTAAACGACCTTCCTCCATAAAATAAATAACAATTTAAAAGCGTTCATACACATTACTAACATGAAAGTTTTTATCGTAAGTAACTTTATTTAAGGTTTTAGCAACGACATAGTTTTATTTTTTAGTCTGAATCTCAAAATCTACACCTTTTAATACAGGTACCTTCAAGTCAAAAGTGAATAGGTTTCTTCTAAGCAAGCGCGCTTCATCTTTGCATCACCACTTGCCAGCGGATCTGATTGCAGCCTATAGGTAGCGTAAAGCGTTAGTCTATAAATTATAAAAATGTATGTATATATTGGGACTTGGGAGACATGAAAGGTATTTAAAATTTAATTTCATCTGCAATAAGTTTTTACCTAACCTTCACACTTGAAGCTTGAGACAAACGATGGCTAATCAAATAAAGCACCTTTCAGTAACAAATCACATATTTCTTTAGTAGGTACCTAAAGATGGTAAGGTTTGTTGAGGTCTACCTACCCCACGTCCTATTACCCTATAAGACGACACCAGTATAACGTACATAACTCACGCCCGATGCGTCGGAACGACCAACATGGACTGGGACGTGGGGCAATACAAAATGGCGCCCCACGCTTTGTTGCCAGATTAGAAAAATAAGTATTAATTCGGAATATATTTAACAAATACGGTCTTCCCCCATTTATGATCTTACCCCAACGCACCTTAACAATCAGGTCCACAGATCAATAGCCATCCAGAGGCGACTCTGCAATAAACTAGGCGGCCCACATCCACCTCCGATTATCTCGGGTTTCTCACACATTGTCGCTACGCCATTTGTTTAAATTACATTAGCATGTGCATGCTTTGTTTGTTCCTGTTTTCCATTGCGAGCTATACTATACTTTCGTATATTTCTAGTTATCCTTCCACTAATTTTCTAAACTTTGCAATAAGGGTGACTGACAACTGACGGTTATGAGATATAATTATTTGGATAATTCTCAGCGCCATTTGTCATTATTAATATTTGACGCTTTTTTTATAGAAAAGAATATTAGCCATGTTAAATGACTAATATTCCCTTTTCCTCTCCAACTAAGCGTCAAGCTTGTGCTAGGTGTAGGTACGACAATAGTGCAACGGGCGGGATTTGAACCGTCGACCTTTCGGTTTTCAGTCCACTCCTTTACTCGTTGAGCTATTAAGGCTTCTTCTTATATTTAATATAAATTGTAGCGACTGTACCTGCTGCACTCTTTGAGTAAGATTAAGTACAAAAAACTAAGAAAAGAATAAAACAGCACGCTATTTAAAGAGCTATAATAAAATTGTTTGTAGTATCACACATAATAATTTTGAGAGCTGCGTTACCGAGTGAGACGGTGCCCCTATTGTAAGTGTCTAATGACGTGCGTGAGCAAACCGTGGTGCGTATGCGCAGATTAAATTGCATTAACACAATAATATACTCACACATTAGGCATTATCTGCTAGCGAGCTATTTTGAGAGCTACAGTAAAATCGCTTGGTATAATCAGTGTGACGTTACCCTTATTGTTAGTGTCCAATGACGCGCGTGGGTGAACCGTGATGCGTGTGCGCAGATTAAATTGCATTAACACAATATACTCACACATTAGGCGCTATCTGCTAGCGCGCTATTTTGAGAATAATGAATTTTGTGTTTTCTTTACTTCGTCACGACTTTGACAAATAGTGCATTGTGTTTTATACCTATGCGATAAATTCCGCACACTATTTTTCTAACTTATTTATTTTAAGTTAGAAATAGTTTTAATTTTAAAGAAAAGTGGGGTGATATTAGTTACAAAATTGATTAACTTTGGTTGACAAAGTTTGTATCACAACATTTTTTTTATATAATGTGAAAATATTACAATAAAACTTAAAGCTAGCCATAAGGCTGTTGTGATGATTTGTTTAGTACAACAGAGTACCTAAGTATTTCGCGATAAGTATAAAGTAAATATTTCCAAAATGTAATAATAATGTTCTCACATTAGAAATCTTTTAAAATTTAATCTTTAAAAACTAATTAAAAGTTGACGAGTAGATTTAAAAAAATCTTCTCATATCTTTCAACTTCAAGTAACAAAATATTATGATATACTTTCCTACCTAGATAGCACCGTCGAATAATTTAAACTCCCCGCTTTAACGCGGAAGCTTTTGCGTGTAAAAATAAGTAGGACTTAGACATAAAACCTAATTGCGAAAAAGAAAACACAACATAAGCCGATTCTAAAAGGACGCGTATTAATCCTATGCAGCGGCGACCCCGTTGCAACTGGTCAGAGAGGTGCAATTTATTAGAGGCTGTAATGTAAACTCAAAACAGCTTAAAACTGACTGGTAACAAGAGGTTATTTGTAAACTGACTTGTATTGTAACAAACATATTTATATTTTTCTACATGATGCTCGCGGTCGCGGCTTTAAATCCCGTGGGACCTCTCTTAATTTTCCGGGATAAAAGTAGCCTATGTCCATCCCTGGGATAATATAAGCTAACTCTATACCAAATTTCATCAAAATTGATTGAACTGTTGGGCCGTGAAAAGCTAGCGGACAGACAGACAGACACACTTTCGCATTTATTATATTAAATATGGATAGTATGGAATAGTTTAATTATGGTTAGACACACAGCTACTAAGTATCTATCAACCGAAGCAACTGTATTTTATATTTTTATTGTACACCACAAAAACACAAGAGGTTAAAAAACGTCTAATTAAGAAGAAAATTGAACACTCAGTTGTTGAAAAGAAATTATATAGCCCGGGTAATAGTAGCTAATTGGCGCCCAGCGTAAGACTTTGTATAATGAGGTGGGAGCGTTTTTTTGACGCCTAATGTACGGAGGTCTGCACCTCTATGGTCAATAACTCATTGCAACCGGTTATAAAAATGGATCACTAATTAAGAAACATTTTGCACGGCCGTGCATCGGGTTAGAGGCCTAGCCGACCGTCCTATAGCGAATTTTCATTTTTTCGCAGTTTTGAGTTATGAATTTTTAATGAGATCGCGAGAGAGATTATGAGTCAGAAAGTCATTTCCCGGTAAAGGAGGAATAAAAAAGATGGCAGAACTGTTGTTAGAGGCGGGCCATAAAAAGCGCTGTGTCTGTACAAAAAAACAAAAACTTCGCCCGTTGTGGATGAGGCGGTCGTTTTTATGTTTTTGTTTGTTTGTTTTGATGTAATTACGCGTGTTTTGTGGCCACGTTTCCGTTGCTATCTACGAGTACTTGAGTGCAATCCACATTTCGTTTGCGGGTGCCGAGTTGTGTGTTTTGTTATATTCTATGTCTTCTATTTTTTGGGGTAACATATAGAGCAATAACATTTTTTTTTGCTCAAAATACCTTTTATGTCTTTGAGATATTATAAAACTCCAAATCACAGACCACCCCCAATCTGTGCTCCAAATAGACAAAGCTCATACAATCGTACTCGTTTTAAAAAGTGACTAAGTGTGACGCGTAGCGACAGACTACAAGTACGCGACAGGTTAAGGTGGCAATCGGGGTATGAGGCAGGGGGACGCGAGGCACACCTGCACATCACCCGCACTCGCCCGCACCGAGTTAGCGCGGGTTAGCCAATCTCGACCAGTTGCCGACTAATAATTATCATATTAGCGCGAGCTTTACATACATTTTGACATCTTTGTTGAATATTATGTTTGACTCGAACTTGACCGTTTTTTATATAAAGTCTAGTTTATGCTCGCGACTTCGTCCGCGCGGACTACACAAATTTCAAACCCCCATTTCACCCCCTTATGGGTTGAATTTTCAAAAATCCTTTCTTAGCGGATGCCTACGTCATAATAGTTATTTGCATGCCAAATTTCAGCCCGATCCGTCCAGTAGTTTAAGCTGTGCGTTGATAGATCAGTCAGTCAGTCATTCAGTCAGTCAGTCAGTCAGTCACCTTTTCCTTTTATATATTTAGATTTTAGTAGGCCGGTTACCAGCACCGAGCATCATAACAATTCCAGAAAATTTCTGCACTGAAACTATACCTTTAATTAGTTTCAGAAAATTCATAATATTCTGTCTAGTGCACTACGACTTTTAAAAATATTTTGGAAGAATTCTAGGCACGATTCTTTTTGTTTACTTTTAAAGATAAACAAAATAGCGCTTTCGCTTTGCAGCCCAAGCATAATCAGTGCAACAACACCATTATTAGGATTCCGTAGGTACCCAAAGTGTATCAACGCACTCTTTTAAATAGAAATGATAAAAACCCCCTTGGTGGATTTATTTTTAAAAAATCGGTCAAGTACGAGTCGGACTCGCACACGAAGTGGTCCGTACCCTACACGAAATACCTTTTTTTTTAATTTTCATGGATGCCCTTTTTTAAACTTTTATTATTTGTTGTTATAGCGGAAAGAAAAATACACATTTTGTAAAAATTTCAATTCTCTACCTATGTTTCACGAGATACAGCCCGCTGACAGACAGACGGACAGACGGACGGGTAATAGGGTCCCGTTGGCATCCTTCGGGTACGGAACCCTAAAAATGTAATGCTGGCGCGTTTAGTTTGACTTCTACCGCGCGTAAAATTTAAATGCACTATTTTTCTAGAACCGAACCACATTGCCTAGCGGTCTCTTCGGGCGCGAAAACCCAGTAAGTTGACGTAGGTTCGAATCCTGCCGGTCCGCAATTTTCGATATGTATTTAAAATTATTTAGAGATGTTTTTTAGAGTTTTCAAAATATATCCCTGCTAGTTAGAATAAAACCCCTTCGTACCCAGACGGGGACGTGTCATATACCCGTGGTGGGAGATTACGCTACCCCGTAATTAGATCCTACCCTCTGGTTAAACCATATGTCGCTGGGCTTTACGAGTTTGCTGAATTAGAAATGTATAATTTTGTTGAGGTGTGCTGTTAGGGACTGTTATTATCTAAATGTATAAAAGGAAAAGATGACTGACTGACTGATCTATCAACGCACAACTCAAACTACTCGACGGATCGGGCTGAAATTTGGCATGCAGATAGCTATTATGACGTAGGCATCCGTTAAGAAAGGATTTTTGAAAATTCAACCCCTAAGTGGTCTGTAATAGGGGTTTGAAATTTGCGTAGTCCTCGTAGTCTTCTTTATGCATTTAGGTTTTTAAAATTCCCGTGAGGACTCTTTGATTTTCCGGTATGAAAAGTAGCCTATGTGTTAATCCAGGGCATAATCTAAATCCATTCCAAATTTCAGCCTAATCCGTCTAGTATTTTTGCGTAAAAGGGTAAGAAACATACACACATACCCATACAAACTTTCGCTTTTATAATATTAGTAGGTCTGATAAGTGTGATTCGCTCATATATTTTGCTATCAATAATACATTTAAATTATATTTATATGTCTATCACCTTTTCCCGGTTCAACTGCGGCCTGGAGATGGCGTACTTTTTGTCCCGGAAAAATTGAATTCTTACAGGAGGAAATTCTTACAGGATTTTTATTCATCCGGACCCACAGTCTACATGCCTGAGGGCTGAGAGTGTTCTCAAAGGTATGTGTAACCAGCCAATTCACACTTGGTCAGCGTGGTGGACTTTGGCCTAACCTCTTCTCATTCTGCAAGAAAACTCGTGCTCAATAGTGTGTTGGCGATGAGTTGAAAAATGATGATCATAATGACTATAAGAAATACTTTTAAGGAGAAGTTTCCATTGTACAAATAATCTTTTCAAAGAACCACTCTAAGTAGATAATTAAAATATAAATACGGTATTTGACAACTAGTCAAATCAGTAACTTTTTATCAAACGTCAAAACGCGCGCTTAGTATGCGAGATTCATGAAATACCGGTGTGTGACGTCACAATCATTTGACGTGCTATTTTTAGTTAAATCGATAATTTAAAATAGTTATTACACTTAAAACCAACAAAGGACGTGGATTTTACGTATTTTGGAAGACCCTCTATTCAATAATCACTGAGAAATAATTTATTATTGATGTAGTCAAATACCCAATTCCTAGCTTTAACATAATACGATAATAAACACGTATAAAAGCAATTATGCATGAACTGCGCGGCCACGGACTGAATGGATTATGAGTGTCGTACATGACTTAAATGAATAGCCGGCTCGCGCCATCCGTCATGTGGTCGGGGCTTCTTGTGGACATTCCATTGAATTACCTACCTACAGAAATTACCAAATATTTTTAAATAGGTGCCATATTATCAAAAATTACAGAACCGGCAGGATACAAATCTGCGCCCCATTTGATAATGTATTTAAAAATTATTTAGGAATTTTCTTGAAGTGCAGCTAAAAGCACTACTTATCATAAAAATTACAAACAACAAAACAAAATTTAGATTTTTTAAAAGTTAGTTATAACGTCTTCCCGACAGAATTTGGGCCGTACAGCGGCCAATCTTCACAGAGATTAGCTACCAGCGTGGGAGATAATAATAGTGTTCAAGTGTGCATGCAAATGTACACTCTTTTCCCTTACTCTCATAGTCCGATGAGACGGCAATTCGACACAAACGGAGAAAGATTAGGCTGACGGTTTTACAGCTCTTAGAAGGAACTCCAACTTCCTAACTCCGGACTAGTATCTACTGAAAATTTGTTGTAAAAAAACCAAAACTAATTATTGTCTAAGTATTTTTGGCCAGACCGTTCGGATTTTTACAAGTGCTTTTGACTGTCGTCAAAATGACGAAAATTATTTTAATCTACCATCGGTTCTGAATGCCTTTCCTATCGAGGAGAACCAGTAAGAAACTCGATGATTGCTCTTTTCAAATAACACTATGCCTAATTGTGTAAGTAATCTTAGATTGTATAGTATGCTTTATCAGGAGCATTTTCGATTCTAAATATTTTAATTTAGCATATTATTTTGATTTTGAATTGTGTAAATCACCGATTTTTTCATTGATAGGTTTGCGCTTGACAACTACCACGCTTTAAAGAAATCAATGATGAGGTCTAAGTCAGAGGCAAAGGTAATAATGAGTTTCTAAAAGATATATCCACATTAGGTTCGTCGTGCTACAACATATTTCGCGGTTCCCGCGCGCCGCACGCGACCATCCTAACGTATTGCTGAAAACCCCACGTGTAGGTAGACTTAATGAATCATTCTATAGTTCACAGATTTTGCGAAAAAAAATGCACGGAAATTTTCCGTGGTGCGCGCTCGTTCTAAGACGTAATTTTTGAGCTAGCTCTTACAACCCAATGTGATGCCGACGAATCAATGAGCATGCACATTTTGTACGTCAGTCGAAATTAACCGTTTAACGATCGCTCGTATCATATACGGGCATCGCCGACCGCCAGAATGGAATATTAATTTGGAATGCTACATCTCATGGGAATTATTTTGATCCAGCCGACTAATCATAGCTGTATGAATTAGGTTTATTTTTTGTGTATTAGAACGAGAAATCTCCGTCGAAAATTAGACAAAAATCATGGTCAAGCACATCACTACCCATATTCACTATTATAAATGCAAAAGTGGTTTGTTTGTTGGTTTATTGGTTTGTTGGTTTGTCCTTCAATGACGTCGCAACGGAGCAACGGATCGACGTGATTTTTTGCATGGGTAAGTTAAAGACCTGTAGTGTGACATGGGCTACTTTTTACCCCGGAAAATCAAAGAGTTCCCACGGGCTTTTCCCATATAGTAACATAAGGGATTCTTTGGAGGACGATTCATACGACATGTTATTGTGTCATATTCAACTTTTATGCAATTTAAGGTTGTAAGTATATGACACATGTCGTCTGAATCGTCCTCCAAAGAAGCCCCTACATTGATTATGAATTCCGATGTCAACCACTAGGCTATCACCACACTGTTATAAAATACTAACTTATGATTATGGTTGAATTTTCAAAAATCCTTTTTTAGTGGATGTCTACGTCATAATAGCTATCTGGATGCCGAATTTCAGCCCGATCCGTCCAGTTGTTTGAGCTGTGCGGTTGATAGATCAGTCAGTCAGTCAGTCAGCTTTTCATTTTATGTATTTAGATTCCCGCTAAAACAGTGAAAGTGACTTCTACGGGTGTAAGGTAAGCTAAAGGCAAGTAAAAGGTCAGAGGCGTGGCCCGCGGTAATTCCGAGCGTATTCGTAAATTGAATCAGCGGGTGTCGATGTACCGCGCGTTGCCGGACCCCCTCCTTATCTGGAAGGTCATCTTAGTCACATACAATTTAAGCTTTTAGCTCATTTACCTGCACACTTGCTCTATGCAAATCTTAATTTCCAGTTCAATATGGGTTTGTCGCAAAAAATTTACTAGACAATTGCGCCAAGCCGAATTCTCTCATGCGAAAAAAATTGTCTTGAAACTTGACGGGGTACCTGATCAAATTGTATAGAATTTAATACTAAAGATACGAATTTAATACTAAAGAACACGAGCGCAAAAAATTTCGTCATAGTGCCGGATAGTCATTTGGAGATAGAGTGACTGTGGGTTTGAAACCCCAAAATCTTTCCTTTTTATCTCGTCTCCTTTAGAACGACACCATCTAGTGTCAACCTTTAATTATATATATATATATATATATATTTGATGATAAATTTAAAAAAACTGTAAAATTTTCTTCTACAATACTCAATACTATTATTTAATTATTTTTGTGACTAAATATATAATGTGACTAATTTTATCAAGACTATGTACACGTTGTTAGGTATATCATAACATATTGCATGCTGATAGGCAGAATTTGGCTGTACCTTTTTGTTTTGTAACATCTCCACTGTTTACCCATATTCGCAATAAAGAAGTTTGTATTGTATTATTGTATTGTATTATATTTATGTAAATATAGTAGATAGTACCTATAGTATCTAGGATGTAAGTACCATTGTGGGACTGTATAGATACAATGTGTTTGTCCATTTTGATCGGTGTTTCAATTAGAAATCCCCACAGACAGACACACTGGTGAAGTTCAAGTTTCAAAGTTAAAGTATAATTAATAAGAATAATTTATTCAAAATCCATACTTCCATATACTAATATTATAAATGCGAAAGTGTGTCTGTCTGTCTGTCTGCTAGCTTTTCACGGCCCAACGGTTTAACCGATTTTGATGAAATTTGGTACTTTATATCCCGGTAAATCAAAGAGTTCCCACGGGATTTAAAAAAACCCAAATCCACGCGGACGAAGTCGCGGGCATCCTCTCCTCCATCATCCATCATCCATCAGTAATAAATTACCTACACTTTTTGATGGTCGGTTGTTGGATTTGTAAGATATAGTGGTAATATTTATTACGCGCACCTCTAACTTTTTGGAGTTGTATGCGTTTTAAGTAATTAATTAAATATCACTTGCTTTAACGGTGAAGGAAAACATCGTGAGGAAACCTGCATGCCTGAGAGTTCTCCATAATGTTCTCAATCAAAGGTGTGTGAAGTCTACCAATCCGCACATGGCCAGCGTGGTAGACTATCGCCAAAACCCTTCTCACTCTGAGAGGAGACCCGTGCTCTGTAGTGAGCCGGTGATAGGTTGATCATGATGATGATGATGATGAATAATAATAAGTTGAGAGACATCTCCAATATGTCTTCTGGAAGCTTATTATAAAAACGTATACGTAAACGTTCGATTCCCTGACCCACTTGCAACGTTATAAATTGTATAAGTATTTATTTCTTTCGGCAGGTTCGTTGGATCATAACAACTTCGTACCTACTTTACTTAATATAGAATACGGTGTTGACAAAGAACGTGCAAGTTAACTACTTCGGGATGTAAATGAAAGGTTAAAGGCGTGGCGATAGAGCCGGTGTGGACTGCGCTCGTAATTTCGTGTGTATTCGTAAACTGCGACGACGTGTGGCGATGTACAGCGGCAACCCTAGCGCAGGGTCATCTGATAACCCACATTGCCACTTTGCCAGTACACTAAGCTAATGTACCAGACTTCTGAATACAAAGTTGACTTAGATTTTACCGTCGACTTCGTTTATGTAATGAGCTTACGGTAAAAAGTAAAGTTGGGTTTTATGACATGGTATTATGACTTTTTAAGGTACTTTTAATATAAAATAATCTTAGTTACTTCAGATAGTGTAACGACGTATGGCGATGTACAGCGGCAACCCTAGCGCAGGGTCATTTGATAACCCACATTGCCACTTTGCCAGTACACTAAGTTAATGTACCAGACTTCTGAATAGAAAGTTGACTAAGATTTTACTGTCGACTTCGTTTATGTAATGAGCTTACGGTAAAAAGTAAAGTTGGGTTTTGTGACATGGTATTATGACTTTTTAAGGTACCTACTTTTAATATAAAATAATCTTATAGTTACTTCAGATAGTGTGATGTGTGGCGACGTACAGCGGCAACCCTAGCGCAGGGTCATCTGATAACCCACATTGTCACTTTGCCAGTACACTAAGTTAATATACCAGACTTCTGAAGACAAAGTTTACTTAGATTAATTTACTGTTGACTTCGTTTATGTCTTGTAGGCTAGATCTATAGTATACTAGCTGTTGCCCGCGACTTCGTCTGCTTCCCGCGGGAACTAACTTATCTCGTGGATTTTCCAAAAAAAAAACCTTTTAAAAAGCCTTGTCGTGACAAGAACACAAATTAATTTAATTAAATTAAAATTAAATTATTTATACTATAGAAGGTATAACTGATAAAAGTAGAGCAAATTAAATAAAAAAACCGGCCAAGTGCGAATCAGACTCGCGCACTGAGGGTTCCGTACTACAGTCTTATTTTATCGCCATTTTGCACGATAAATCAAAAACTATTATGTCTAAAAATAAATAAACCCCACACGGTATACTAATCTCTATTTGCAAGTTGAAAATAGCAACATTATTGTTCACGAGAACATTTTAAATTTTTTTATTGTGATGTAACCACAAATTCACGGTTTTCAGATTTTTCCCCTCATGTCCTGCTATAAGACCTACATTCCAACCAAATTTCATGATTCTATAGGTCAACGGGAAGAACCCTGTAGGTGTTTGACAGACAGACAACAAAGTGGTCCTATAAGGGTTCCGTTTTCCCTTTTGAGGTACGAAACCCTAAAAATACCGCTATTCCTTTAAATGCTATCAGGCCATCCGATGACCTTCCGTGCGGCGAGTGGTCCAGCTTGGCACTAAGTGGGTAACACCTTCCGATATAACAATAGGCATTTGAACAAACAAAGTGATTGCGATATAGCTATTTAACTTTTGAACCGATTCTCAATGGATACTTATTGAGTCTGATTCTGATACCCACTTTAATGGCCATATAATATACAGCAAAGAACGCTGAAAAAGTTGTGCCATATTAAAAATAATAATAATTATTATTATTTATTTAAGGGGGTGAAATAGGGGTTTGAAATTTGTGTAGTCCACGCGGACGAAGACGCGAGCATAAGCTAGTAAGTAGGTACCTACCTACATAAAACACATTAATATTTCTATTGTGTCCGTTATAGACTTTGAAACCATCCAACCGATGTGCCCCAAACCGGTTTCATTAGAAAGACAATAATGCGAAGATGGCTGTAGACAAAAAAACATTCTTTTTTTAGTATCGGCTAGTATTATATTATTTTCATGATCACGATTTACTGCGCGTGGATTAAAGTGGGAACCGTGGGAACTCTTTGATTTCCGGGACAAAAGTAGTCTATGTCACACTCCATATCTTTAACTATACACATGCAAAAAATTACGTCGATCCGTTGCTCCGTTGCGATTTGATTGAAGAACAAACCAATAAACCGACAAACAAACATTCCCATTTATAATATGGGTAGTCATAATACAGGTTGTAATTTATCCATAACAAGATAAAGCTATCGCTACAAAGTTGTCAATGAGATGATTAAATTCTCGCGTATCAAGTGAAAAGCTCGCATCCTCAATGTCCCATAACCACTTGCCACTTAACACACTCGGGAGCTATAATCGTGCCCCTCCAATTAACACCTACTGAGCTTTCGCGTTATGGTATTCGAATTAGACCTTATTTTACAATGCTACTAGTATTCCTCTTGACCGAATTTTGACCACGATGGCCAACCGTAATGGAAACTAGCCAACGATGCAAGAGATGTTATAGTTCAGTAGCTTATGGCCGCGACTTCGTCCGCCTGGACTACACAAATTTCGAACCCCTATTTTACCCCCTTAGGGGTTGAATTTTCAAAAATCCTTTCTTATGCCTTAGCGAATGTCTGCGTCATAATAGCTAACTGCATGCCAAATTTCAGCCCGATTCGTCTAGTAGTTTGAGCTGTCCGTTGATAGATCAGTCGCTCAGTCAGTCGATCCGTCACCTTTTTGTTTTATATATTTCGATAAGAGTCATGCACACAGTTAAACACTGCACTCTCTATATTTTCACTATCATTCGATTCGATTCGATGGGACGGCAATTTGACACGATCAGCCCAGAAATTTAGAAATTATAAATTTCTTAATCCCTTCCGGGAATCAAACCCGGGACCTCCGCCTAATAAGACCACCACGCTTGCCACTGTGCCAGGGAGATCGTCGAAAACATTATACATTATTATCATTATAATATTAATTTATCCATGACAAGATAAAGCTATCGCCACAAAGTTGTCAACGAGATTATTAAATTCTCGCATATCAAGTGAAAAGCTCGCATCCTCAATGTCCCATAACCACTTGCCACTTAACACACTCGGGAGCTATAATCGTGCCCCTCCAATTAACACCTACTGAGCTTTCGCGTTATGGTATTCGAATTAGACCTTATTTTACAATGCTGCTAATAATATTCCTCTTGACCGAATTTTGACCACGACGGCCAACCGCAACGGAAACTAAATACCTACTGCTCTCACTATAATATTTCTATCTTTAGATCTATTTTTCAGCATTTCTGTTTTTGGCGTAGTAAGGACATGGACGCTAGATTTACCATTTTTTTCCACCTACCTTCTCAAATGCTATAGAAAAATGAAAGCATCTAATTCAGCAACAATGACGAGAACACAACTATGACGCTAGACTTTCAATCTCGCATGATCACCTCATTAGTGATACGAATCCGTGACGTCACTTCCTATCAATCGCTTCATATCGTGCCAATGAATGGACCCTCATTAAATGTGGATAACGAGCCATTTATATCACGAGACTTTGTCTCCGGAAGTTGATAGATTAATGGAATTGATGGTTGTTAATTTGAAGAACTTATTTGAGCGAAATATTTCAAGAAAAAACCGGCCAAGTGCGAGTCAGGCTCGCGCACCGAGGGTTGTACCGAGGGTACTACAGTTGTATTTTTTCGAAAGCTTGCACGATAATTCAAAAACTATGATGCATAAAAATAAATAAAAATCTGTTTTAGACTGCACAGATGAAGCCCTTTCATATAATACCCCCACTTGATATAGTTATCTTACTTCGAAAATTGAAAATACTAATTTTTGGTTCTGGATTTTTTTTGTGATGTATCCACAAATTCACGGTTTTCAGATTTTTCCCCTAATGTCTGCTATAAGACCTACCTACCTGCCAAATTTCATGATTCTAGACCAACGGGAAGTACCCTGTAGGTTTCTTGATAGACCGACAGACAGACAGACAGAATAAAGTGATACTATAAGTGTTCCGTTTTTCCTTTTGCTTGCTTGTATGCTTGGAGTTTCTCTACGTTATCAAATCAGAAATGAGGAGATCTACAGGAGAACTAGAGTAACCGACATAGCTCAACGGGTTTCGAAGTTGAAGTGGCAATGGGCAGGCAAATAGTTCTGAAAACCGATAGACGAAGGCGCAGCGTGGGAAGACCCCCACTAGGTGGACGGATGACATCAGACGAGTCGCAGGGAGCCGCTGGATTCAGAATTTCAGGCTCAACTAGTATAATGGATTGCGTTATAATCTGTGAAATTAATAACGATTCCCTATTCATCAAATTGGATATCATAGCACTATAGGTGTGTACCTAAAGCTCATTAGTCCGCCTTCGCACTCCAACATCAATACCTGCTTATTTCATACGATATTCTTTTATATCGAGGCACTCGGAAATATTGGTTCAAAGCTTTGACCAAGCTTGCAACGAACTATTAATTAATAATAACGGTAATTTCTAATTAAAATATGGATAATGAGTAATAACACTTCAAAAGTGCTTTGCTTTTATGGATTTGTAGGTTTCTGTTATTATTTTAATTAGATACTTATTTATTGATTGAACCTAACTAGTTTTATTTATACGATATTTTTTAGCTAAAGTAGCAGTCAAGTATTTTAAGAAATTCCCCCTAGTACCCTTCCCAGCCCTTTCCATATAAACATAGTTGAGTCCCGTCATTACCACGACCCGTACAATTAATTGGGTTGAAATATCGATAAATAAAAATTTCAAATTAATCGTGGTATGTACCAGTATCTAAATATATAAAACGAATAGGTGACTGACTGACTGACTGACAGATCCAACAACGCACAGCTCAAACTACTAGACGGATCGCGCTGGGCATGCAGATAGGTATTGTGACGAAGACATCCGCTAAGAAAGGATTTTTGAAAATTCGACCCATAAGGGGGTAAAAAAGAGTTTGAAATTTTTGTGTAGTCCATGCGGACGAAGTTGCGAGCATAATTATTAGTTATCTTAATATATAAAAGGAAAAGGTGATTGACTAACTGACTGACGGACTGATCTATCAACGCACAGCTCAAACTACTAGACGGATCGGGCTGAGATTTGGCATGCAGATAGCAGTTACGACGTAGGCATCCGCTAAGAAAGGATTTTTGAAATTTCAACCCTTAAGGGGGTGAAATAGGGGTTTGAAATTTATGTAGTCCACGCGGACGAAGTCGCGAGCATGAGCTAGTTGAATAATAAAAAAGAGTAATGGCTTATATTGTTTAAAAATAAAATAAAAATATATTCTGTAGTATCAAGATACAAGAAAGCATTAAAAGGCTCACCGGCATTCAACATATTTAATGCTCCCTACACTCATATTTCACTAAGGAATGGAGCTCAAGAAAAGCAAAATTATACTCTCCATGAAAATAGAGTCAACGCAGAGATATTTCAATTTCATTTTAGTGATAGATAGGACAAAGTCACAACAAAAGCAGAAAAACAAGAACGCTTGGCAACTTTTTGATAGATTTTTTTTTGCAATTTGTTTATTTGTCTATTGAATAAATATTTAAGTGAACATAAATGCAGTGTTTTATTAATTTCACAACGAGTTTTTATCTAAAATGAGCAATCCCATTGTATTAAACTATTTTAATAATATAAGGCATCAATATTGCCAGTAGCGTGAGTGACCTACAGTACCTACAGACCTACTACGGTTACTTGTCAATAAATGAGTAAGTGCAAAAAATTTGACCTAATCAGTGGTCAATTATTAATATATAATGAAGACATTCATCCATGTAATAATTTAATTTAGTACATGGCAAAACCTCTACGCTCATGTCACTAAGTCAAACTCACCCTAGCTTGAAAAGTTACAGTAGAGTCTCTGGCCGGTATTTGCCAGCAGGAAGCGGACTCATGTTTCTATAATATCGTTCACAAGCAACGGTCTAAGAGGGATTTTTTTAAATTACACCTAAAAAATGTTATAACGCAATGTGGGAACATTGCATGTTAATTTTTATTTACTTATTTAAAAATATTTATCGTACGCACACATACATAGTTGTATCCTTTCTACGCTTTATGTCTCTTCGGATAAACGTTATAAAAGGGAAAAGCATAAACCGAGGTCGGGAAAACAAAACAATTCAGTGAGTGCACCCATACACGGGCGCATTGTGACACACGTCAGACGGGCGCGGGTCATGCGACGGACGAAACGGCACAAAACACCCATTGTGTCGTGAATGGGGCGCTTTATACATTGTGTGCGGGGGAACAATTTTTTTTAAGAACGTGTTTCTTTTCTATTTTATAAATACTCCAAGAGCTAGTAAACGATATGCTGCAAGTAATTATAGGATCTGAAAGTCAGTTTTTTTTTTGCCAAATTAAAACCTGGCAAAAAAGGAAGAAGAAACCTAAGCTGGAATTTAGGGGGAAATGGGAAAAAATGAGTGAGTGCACCTATACACGGGCTCATTGTGACACACGTCAAACGGGCGTGGGTCATGCGACGGACGAAACGGCACGAAACACCCATTGTGTCGTGAATGGGGCGCTTTATACATTGTGTGCGGGGAACAATTTTTTAAAGAACGTGTTTCTTTTCTATTTTATAAATACTGTAAGAGCCGGTAAACGATATCCCAACCTACTGTAAGTAGTTAAAACATCTTAAATTCTTATATTTATAATATATTTTATTTACTCCAATCACAACCTTTATCAAGTCAAGTATAAGTCAGGTAAAAAGCGAAGATAGGAGATGTAAGTGGGAATTTTGGGGGAAATGAAGCATACCCCGAGGTGAAATAAACTAAAAGAATCCGCAAGTGCACATACGTCATAGGTGCATTGTGGGTTATGAGTAATGACACACGTCAAACGGGCGCGAGGCATGTAACGAACGAGCGACACAAAACATAGTGGGTGTGTCATAAATAGGGCACTTTATACTTTTTCTGCGTGGGAGCAAAATATTTTTAAGAATGTGTTTCTTATCTATTTCGTATATTCAAGAAATTTTTAGTACTTGCTTTTTTCACTTTTTGATTATAATAAAAACATCATAAACCATGATCATTTAAACCACACTGGGAGAAAACATGAGAAGCTATGATAAGCACAGAAGTGATTTTGAGGTTCAATCTTGCAAACTTTTCAGACAGTGGTTTTCCAGAAGTACCACTGACAATGTAAAGATGGAGCATAAAATTATGTTTTGTTAAGTACCAACATTCGTTACTAAGGATCCACCAGTTCTCGGTCTATAATAGAATGTGTTTTCGCCGTGTGAATATTTTAAGTGTATTGCTGGTGTATGTTCCTTTTTTAATTTAAACAAATGCGTTCCGTTCTACGCTGCCTGTTTCGGTTTCAATGGAAAATTGTATTGGAAGGTTACGTTCCTTTTGTTGATATTGTATTCAAAAAAATATTCACAATGCAAGTTATTTTTTATGGTAACGTTACAGTACACTGTACAGCCTAATAATATTGTACTGCAGATTAAAAGTCATGCACATAATATTATATACAGTGCGACAAGGCTATCTTGGCGCGTGGCGAAAATCGGAACTAACGTTGCCATCAAGACGTGTCCCCTTTTTTCTTGTTTGAATATTCTCCTTTGTTCTCCAACAGCGCCCCCCTGTCAATGTCATTCAAGTGCCAAGAGAGCCTTGACGGACTTTAGTTTGAGGATTTGAAAGTACCTACCACCTCTTAGTTAAGTATTTTTTTTTAAATTACTTAATACATTTTTACTGTCTTTTTATTATAAAAGTATAGTAAGTATAACTAATATCGCCTATATAATATTATGTAATAGTATCTCTGTCTGTCTGTCTGTCTGCTATCTTTTTACGTCTCAACTGTTTAACCGAGTGGAACATTTGACACTGAGCTTTGAACGCTGATTTATTTTTTGCAGTGATTGACTTTTCAACGTGATAAATGCCCTTATATTTTCCTTATGACGCCCATATTTTTCTTGATAACGTCAACATTTGTTTCTCTATTAGTAAACGGAGGATAACAATAATCGACGGCGTTGAAAAATATGCGTAGGTGTCTGTTTTGACGTGTTAGTTGAGTAGTATTTAGCACGCTATATTTTATTCGGAATTTTTCCGCTTCGTCGGTAGATATATTAAAATGAACTATAATTTTATGTTATTTCATAATAGAATGAGCGAAGTGAGGTCTCAGGTTCTACTTACTTATTGATTAATGCATACGTCTCCCGTCTAACACTTCGAAATTATAAGAAGTAATTTTAAAATTCAATTCGATACATTTCTAAATAAGTATGACACTAAAATTTACGAAAACCTCTTTAGAACTCATTTTTTAACATACCTATTACCTACCCATTACCCACACTTATGGTGTAAGGTTATACAGAACTTTTGAGAAGAGCGCAAAAACAATCAAAATTTGATGATTATGATGGCAAGGAAAGTTGCTGTTTTAAAGCATGTTTCATCCCGGGGTTTATCTAAAAACTGGCACTTTTCTTTGATTTCAATCATAATGTTACCCTGAACAAAAATAATAGATACTAAAATAAAAACAGTCTTTATAGACTTGATGAATTTATATTCATAAAAATAAGAGGTATTATGAAAAAATTATCGTTTAAAAATAGATGTGCTTAAAAGTTTTTTTGGTGAACCTAAATATTAGTTATTCCTTGTGATATTTTTAGTTGGCCAACTGATTTTGTCTGAACCTGAAGTACACCGTAGGGCGAGGGCCGCTAAGGCGTGGCTTGGGTTTCCATTACAACTAAACTGATATCGACAGCTCAGCTCATGGTGTGAGTTCACGAGTTGGATACATTTAACTTTATTTAGTTTCCACTTACTTGTATAAATATAGTGATAAACATTAGGATACACATCATAATTCTTATGTTTATGGATACGACTATAAATAAGGGTTCATTAACATAGGTATAAATCCCGCAAATTGCTAATACGTGTGGCCGCCATTTTAGTGACGTCAGCACTAGACTGAAGTTTCGAGCTGATGGTATATTTTTACTTAAATATACGTCAAAATGACGTCATTTCGATGTTAATGAGACATGGGTTCCAGCGCAATAGGAAAGGAACTTATATTCACATCACCTGTCCGAGGGCTCCTCCTGAAAATAAGCATCGTAATTGAGGAGTGAGCGAACAAAATGTTACAATTCCGTTTAGACGTTAGACTTTTTTTTACTTTTTTACACTTGCAACACTAAATCGCATCAAATAAACTCGCTATTGTATTTCTAAACGTAATAATTCCGATTTATTTGATATATATTTGTTTTTCTCTAAAGTTTTCCAAAATGGAAAAGTAACTATTTGTTCGCTCACTCCTCAGTTGTAATGTTAGTAATTATTATCATCATCAACCTATAAGATATCAATCAATTGCGGTGGCTAAGCAACATTGATCCAAGTCGTTAACCAGATTGGTTTAATCATCTGACTTCAATCATATCTGAATTAGATCCGATCTAACAGCCAAATTCAGACTTTGGAAGTTAAACGTTTCGTTCTCTTCATGCCTTCTGAATTCAGAGAGCATCTAAATCAACATCCGGAGTCGTTAAGCCTAATAGTTAAAAACTTACACCTTATTTGATAACTCAGCTAAGGTGTAGATTTTTTTAAATTTTATTCTCAATAGAGAATAAAATTGAAATGTATAAGCATAAGATGCATTGCCATCTTTTTTTTTTTTTAAAGAATATTAGCCATGTTAAAAATATTCCCCTTTCCTCTCCAACTAAGCTTCAGGCTTGTGCTAGGAGTAGGTACGACAATAGTGCAACGGGTGGGGTTTGAACCGTCGACCTTTCGGTTTTCAGTCCACTCCTTTATCGGTTGAGCTATTGAGGCTCAATCTGGACAAGTTGAGTAAGATTTTCTAGTGGAAGCAATAAGCGAACACGGATGGAGAAATGATTGGGAGCGGGTAATGAAATAAACTCCCTGGGATGTTTCCACGGGATTCATTTGATGTCGAGTCGAGGTTTGTATAATATGATTTTGACAAACCAGACAGACAGACAACAAAGTGATCCTATAAGGGCTCCGTTTTTCTTTTTAAGATACGGAACCCTAAAAATTGTATTTGAAGCAGGCGTTACTTTGCGGAAGGCAATGTAATAATGAGGTCAAAACAAAGTGAACTCATCGAATCTCAGCGTAGTTATGAAACTGTTTCACCTTAAAGTGCAGTTCTGTAGGCTTAGTATAAGATTTTACGTCTCACCAACGTTGCTAGAATTCGAGAGTCGAAACACAATAACTTCAAAGCAAAATGGACCTAAAGAGCCTTGAACTGAAGTCAAAAATTCAATGCCATTGATTTTATTTTCGCAACGTTTCCGCTTGAAGCACTGGCTGTAGATGTGTAGACAAACTTGAGCTTTAAAACAATCATCTTAACTAATGATTTTAAGCTTATTTCGTGGTTTAACGTCATATTTTAATGTATAAAACGGGTACCCAATTGCACGGGTCCCGTCGTGACTACGACCCGTGCAATTGGGTTGAAATATCGACAAAGAAAAACAAAAATTAATCGTGGTATGTACCCGTTTTATACATTAAAATAAGGATCTTAACATCCAGTTTACTATAACGCGGAAGTGTTTCGACACTCGAATACTATCAACGTTGGTGAGACATAAAATCTCGTACCTACTCAGCGTACTGATTCCAGGCAAGGAGGAATATGAAAATATAAAATCGTTGAGGTAGTCCACTCAAGGATTTCATAAGACAAGAGATCCGTTGTCTCGAGGACTTAGTCAAGTTTGTTCAGACTGAGGCACTTACATTTTTCTACTGCAATGAGAAAATTGATTTGTTTTTTTTTTTTTTCAGTTTACTCAGGAGGTAACTCAGCAAGTCGGTGTAAGATTTCAAAATAACATAAGTAGTAAAAAATCTCCTCTACCTACCCCTAATATTTTTTGGACAAAATTGACTTTATAGAGAGAGCCAGCGCGTGCCAGACTTATTTTTAAAAGCTGAAGGTTTCTCCGCGTATTTTTCCCAACAATGGGAGGAACGTTTGTTTGGATGTTTGTTTGGATCATGGTGGCTTTGGGAGATAACAGATAATAAAGGTGTAAAAAATCTTAATTGAAAGTATAATTTTTGTATATTTTTTTCGGAATATTGTCATGCGTTGCCAGACACTTATGGTGAGATCCATAGAGCAAACTTTGACTTTGCTCAGACTTAAGACACTGTTAAAACGAGACAGCGTTATATCGCTGGCATACATCTGTCTCGTTTTAACTGAAACTTAAGGCTGAGCTAAGTCAAAGTGCGCTCTATAGATCTCAGCCTTAGTGTTGTGGCAACCACCTGCCAGGCACCCTTAAACTTTAACTTTAAGGGTGTCTGGCAGTTGCTTGATTTAAACTTGAGATAAAAACAATAGAATTTTGTGAGGTTATACAGTAGCATCATCATCATCATCATGATCAACCCATCACCGGCTCACTACAGAGGACGGGTCTCCTCTCAGAGTGAGAAGGGTTTTGGCCATAGTTTACCACGCTGGCCATGTGCGGATTGGTAGACATACATACAGTAGCATAATTATTAACGGAAATACATTTTAAATGAATATTTCATACAAGGCTCATAATTCAGCTGTCGCGGCGTAAAAAGTTCAAAGCGGTCACACTCAATTCAGCCAAAATAAAGATGTACGAATTAATTAAATTCCCATACATTCGCACCGAGTATCTGTAAAGTGCAGTTAAGATAATGACTGGGGTCTCACCACACTTGCCGGCGTTGGAACGGTTTCAGTCGTCAACCTCAAAAGCATTCCTTCACCTCGTTTCACACTTTTTAAAAGGATTTGACCTCTCCCGCATACCTAGTCGGAGAGCTTATAAGTTTGAGGTCCCGGGATCGATTCTTGGAAGGGTTTTGGGATAAATAAAAATGGCCATTGTTATTTATTTATTTTACATCTAATTTGAACGGCTGTGCTACTTACACTAACTAGTTAATGATAAATTATACAAAGACAAAAAGATAACAAAATTAATGGATTTAGAATGTACGCTGAGAACACTGAATGACCTGTTCATTCAATGCTCTCCGCGTACTTCAGTAACTCCCGAATCAAAGTTCATTGGATGGATCCCATTGAGCATCATTGTCCAAGAGCGTGTTGAACGATGCCATGAACGAGGTATAGGTGCCATAGCTTTAATATACCTCATACCATACTTCATTCAGGTCACTTACTACATTCCTGGTACTGAAGTATATCATCTGGTGGGAGGCTTCAGCCGTGGCTGGTTAATACCCTACCGGTAAATATGTACCATCAAGCGATTTAGCGGTACGATGCCGGGTAGAAACCGATTCGGGATATGAGTTAATTAATCTGCCATACCTCTTACAAATTAGCCCACCATGTGAGATCATAGTCAAGGACTATGTCATTGATTTTTATCCGAAATAGTTAGGTTATGATACTTATTGTCGATAGAAAAACGTATCACACTCCCTCAGATTCTGCGCGGATAAGTGTGGGATGACCCAAAGAGGAAATTGTTAGCGAGGTTCCTTATTTGCGTATTTTCGGCAGTTACCCCCTTTGTTTTTACGTGTGTGCTCGTGGAAGTCATTAATTTTTCAAGGTTCGAAGGAAGTGAGTGTTACTCTTTTTTTTTGGGAAGGGAACGGAAGATTACTTTATATTTTTGTGAAGAGCGAGTCTTGAAAGTTTGGGTTTACTTGATAATTTGGTATCGTTGAAAACTTTTTTCAGTTTATGAAAAGTTTTATTATGAAATTCGTGGGAAAACGAATTATTATTATTATTTAAAGAAAATGTTTATGAATGCAATACGCAATATGCATACAGGACATGTAGAGAGGACTGTCAGTGTATAACGAAAATATGTTTGTTTGTAGTATGTAGATGGTGCCTGCGACTTCATCCGCGTGGATTTAGATTTTAAAAATGCTTTGAGAAATCTTTCATTTTCCGGGATAAAAAATAGCCTATTTCCTTCCCCGGAAAGCTAGCTATCTCCGTTAAAATCGGTTGAACAGATGGGCTGTGAAAAGCTAGCAGACACACAGACAGACACATTTTCGCATTTATAATATTAATATTGATAGTATAGTATTTTAATTTGAAGGTATACGTATAGTTTTTCATGATATCAGTAGATGAACCAAAAAAGATACACCGATGCGTTTATGATTGTACAGCAGTCATAGCTGGAGGGCGCGGGGGTCGCAATTAAAATTATAATTTTTGGCAAACGATCCTGCCCCTTGCGACGTGTATCTATCTTTGACTTGTCCCGCCGGCGATACAGCTTTGAACACACTGAGTATTTAAGAGGAGTTTATTCACAGTGCGCTTTAAACACTTTTCAAAAAAGGGTAAAATACCCTATTTTATCTTTTTTGTGAAAAGTGTCTTAATTTGATCCTAAAGTGATAATTAAGTACCAAAAAATTCACAAAAATTTTATTCGATCGATAAGTGCAATAAAAATATGTAGGCTCGCCGTCATTTAATTAGTCTTCAATCTCGATCATAATAACATACTTCTGGTGCTGACGAGCCTGCAAATACATTTAAATTTTGCATCTCAAATTTCGCCGCAAAAACGCTATAGAACCTAAGTCCCGCAAATTGCTGCGTGGCCGCCATTTTAGTGACATCAGCACTAGACTGAAGTTTCGAGCTGATGGTATATTTTTATTTCGGCTGACGTCAAAATGACGTCATTTCGATGTTAATGAGACATGGTTCCAGAGCAATAGCAATTTGCGGGACTTATACCTGCCATCTTTTTAGGTTCATGAGCTGTCGTGACATCACACGGATTGGTAAACAACAGTGTTTTCTTAGTAAAATACATTACGACTTCAATCAATGTGATGTCACAGTCGGAATTAACATGGCGGTACGGTATCATGTATCATGCGTTTTGGATATTTTGTGGAACAGATAAGTAAAAAAAGTCAAATGTTTAAAATGAATTCATTATATAATTTTGTAAACTGAAAATAACATTTTTCGATTGTTTATTGCTAATACTATACATTTTTAGATTTTTCGCGCTTGGCGTAGCGCACCGCAACTCTCCGCACCGCACCGCAATACAACCCACCGAAATGAACTGCAGCGCACCGTACCGCACCGCACCGCACGGCAGCGCACCGCACCACACCACACCACGCGGCAACGCACCGCAGCGCACCACACCGCAATGCACCGCACCACTGCATTATTATGCATTCTGAGCTATTGATTAAACACTGTAATTTGCTCTCGGTGTACAAAACGGAACCCGGCTCCCAAAAATGCGTATCTTCCTAGATTTGGACACCCCCGAATGTCATTGTGCTGTCAGGAGTGCACCCTTTACGATATTTAAATATTCATTTTAACTCTTTAATTATACTTTGCGCATGTGAGCGACCTTTCTATTTTTCTTTTTTGAACTCTTTGTTTCTCTTTTTTTCCAAAATGGATTCCTTTAAACGCGCTTCCGTTAAGTGCAGCTTTATGTTAATCCAGTTTTTCCAAAAACAACATTTTGGTTACGGACTCATTAACGTGAAATAAAACCATTTTCCGACCGTTTGTTTTGATTTTGTCTAATTTTCTGACTGTCGGTAAATCTCTTTTGATTTCTTTTTCGAAATCTGAAAAGGTTATTTAAGTAATAAGGCCCCTTAAGTAATAAAAATGAATATAAGTTGCTTAAAGATACTCTTGGAATTTATGAATGAAATGTTTGTATATAAATAAGTAGTTTGTAAATATGGGCGATTATCATCATCATCCATTCATCACCAGCGCACTACCGAGCACAGGTCTCGTCTCAGAGTGAAAAGGGGTTTAGGCCATAGTCCGCTATACTGATCAGTGATCAAGTATAGATTGGTAGTATTCACGCACCTTTCAGAAAATCATGGAGAACTGTCAGACATGCAGGTTTCCTTACGATGTTTTCCTTCACCGCTAAAGCAATCAGTTCCCTTATTATAAACGCGAAAGTGTGTTTGTTTGTTGGTTTGTTGGTTTGTTGGTTTGTCCTTCAATCACGTCGCAACGGTGCAACGGATTGACGTGTTTTTTGCATGGGTTAGATAAAGACCTGGAGAGTGATATAGGCTACTTTTATCCCGGAAAATCAAAGAGTTCCCGCGTGTTTTTTAAAAAACCTAATTCCACGCGGATGAAGTCGCGGGCATCGGCTAGTAATTAATAAAAAGGTGAGAGGTGTGTGACCGGGATCGAACCTTGGACCCCTTAAATAGGAGGCTGACGACTTAATCACTAGGCTATCACCGCTTTTTCAATATTAAATAACTATCTATACTAATATTATGAAGAGGTAATGTCGTTAAGTTTGTTTGTAGGGGGTAATCTCTGAAACTACTGAACCGATTTTGAAAATTCTTTCACCAATAGAAAGCTACATTATTCCTGAGTGACATAGGCTATAGGCATATATAATATAGACGCGGGCGAAGCCGTGGGTATCATCTAGTTACATTATATAAATGAAAAATATAGAGAGGCGTGAACAGTTTCAATTTAGAATCTCTCTACTTGTGAAATCCTTATCATTATATTATTTATAAGGTTTTGAATTATTACCACTATATCATTTTACAAATAAAGTCTATCTCTAGTCTATAAATACTCTTGTAATATATATACTATAGTCTCTACTTGTGTATAATAATGATAATGGTAAAACCACGGCTTAAAAATAAAGTCGCCCAGTGGAGTTTTTATTCATAAATCTGAGCAAAAATTTCCTTCTTAGACATGTTCAAATTAGATTTCGTTAACCGCTGCGCAGGCTGCGAAGTGCATATAAGTAGTCACCCGAGTAACAATTTTATTCGTAATCAATTTAAGGTGTCGCCTTCCACCCGCCAACCCACCGACGAGTGCACAGTGATGTAAAGAAACAGTGTTGTGGTCAAAACTTTTGGTTGAAATCAAGTAATTAGCAACCTAAATTTTATTAAATGTCCCATAAAGTTCAAGCGTTTACGCTATTCAATAGAGTTTTTGACAAAAACTTTTTGTTGAACCTTTTGTTAAAATCAAATAACTAGCAACCCTAGATTATTATAGGTCCTATAAAAGTCTAGCGTTTACACTATTAAGTATAGTTTTTCAATCAAACCATATTAATATTATTACTATTCTTACTATGTACCTAAAAAATCTGAAAGGCCGGCAATGCGTTGGTGGCTCCTCTGGTACTGCAAATGTTCATGGGCGGCGGTAAACACTTCAGATGAGGTGACCCGCCTGCTCGTTTGCTCGTTATATTTAATTTAATAAACTATCTGTTACCTTTTCATGGCCTAACCTGTAACCGATTTTAACTAAATTTAGTAGGAGAGATATCTTACATCCCGGAGACGGACATAGACACTTTTTGTCCAGAAAATGACAGAGTTCCCACAAGATTTTTGAAACCTGACTCTACGTAGGCATAATCTTGAAACAAACTAGCTAATATAAACAACAAATAATACACATACACACATACACACACACGCACCCACACAAACACACACACATACACACCTTAACACACGCACACACGCACACACGCACTCGCATACATGCACACCACTATCACTTGTATTAAGCACCGGTGTTACATGTCCGACCTTAGCGCACTAAATTGTAATAACATTTATTCAAGTTTTTAGAAATGGAGAAGGCAACCCACTGTAATACAGTGTTTACTAGTGCAGGGGTTGCCCATTCATACGTCTACTAGACCTAGGTCTACTTAATTATTACTATGTTTTTTATCTGTATTATAAGTATTTTTTTGTGTTCCTTATATGTAATTTAATATGTAATAATATCCAATAAATTTAATTTAATTTTAATTTAATTATGATTCCACTTACTACTCTTAAAGCTCTTGTTTAGCATAAATAAAGTTGTCAATTTTCAATTGAATCTAGTGTTTCTATAATAACGGTTATTTTGTCCAAGGCTTAAGCTCACTCTCCCCACTGTGCACGGTACGACATCGTCAAAGTTACGTAGCGCCGTGATTACTTTTCCTGCACTGGACTGTGTTGTATCGCTAGTGTTTATTGCTTCCGCGCCACTGACGATTCCATTTTCTATGCTTTTTTTAAACGTTTTATGAACGACCAACGGCTGAAACTATTTGCAATCACTACCTTATAATATTATAAATGCAAAAGTGTTTCTTTGTTGGTTTATTGGTTTGTCCTTCAATTACGTCGCAACAAAGCAACGAATCGACGCGATTTCTTGCATGGTTATAGTTACAGGCCTGTTAGACTAACATGCGTACCACGAGAAAATTTTGTCTACGCATTTACTCGTCTTATTTGTATGAAGAAACACGAGACAATGCGTAGACAAAATTTTCTCGCGGGCGCATGTTAGGCCCTCTGGACAGTGACATTGACTATTTTTTATCCAGGAAAATCAAAGAGTTCTCTCGGGATTATTTAAAACTTAAATGGTGTGTGGCAATCGTTACAAGAATCCCACGCCCAACAGTGAACGTCTATCAGTTGAAACTGACGAATGAAGTGTTTATCTTACTCAAAGTTTTCATCGGTTTCCAAAGTAAAATTTATTTAAAGCCAAAGTGTAATAAAATACCTATGTTGATATTCATAACAACGCGAGACTCTGGGGAGCCGAATTAAATATGGGGTAGGCTTGCTTAATGATCCAATTCCTGTCATGTTCAGGAAAGGGTTTAACCCCCTAAAAACTTGAAACAAACGCCGCAAAAACCTAAGACGTTTTCTCTATCGCGCCCTCCAAGAAAGGGGGTCATTTCCACCCCCGGGGTGGGAGCGTGAATAATTATAAAAGAAATAAGATAGACATTGACTTTGCCTCGTCAGCTCGTAGATGAATAATAATGGCCTTTTCTTTACGTGTGTACCCGCCTTTATAAGCCTTTGTCCGATATTGTTGTAGGAGTAAACAAGTATTGAAGCAATTTATATTTTCAAGGTACCTATCTACTATTTAGTTGGAAACTAGATGATGCCGGCAAATTCATCGGCGTGGATTTAGGTTTTTAAAAATCCCGTGGGAATATCAGAGCCTCAATAGCTCAACGGGTAAAGGAGTGGACTGAAAACCGGAAGGTCGACGGTTCAAACCCCGCCCGTTGCACTATTGTCGTGCCTAGTCCTAGCACAAGCTTGACGCATAGATGGAGAGGAGAGGGGAATATTAGTAATTTAACATGGCTAACATTCTTAAAAAAAAAATTGGTAAAGGGCTTAAAACTAATCGGGCTTACGTCGCGTTGACTTAACACGTGAGTACAGCCAGATTCTTCTATATTTATTATCGAAATCAATCACGATATTTTTAACACTAAACACACCAATAATAGCAATTATATACTATACCTAATATCAAGATAATTCCTTTAAATAACTTATAGCCGTTAAGAAAATGCAAGAGGCAAGTAAATCCATTCAATCCATTCCTCCGTACCCAATAAATACCTGCAATATTGGAAATCCAATAATTCACGATGCAAAAAAGTTGTGCACTAAACTAAAACATCGCGAGCTCCATTCATAAGTCGATACGAATCAGACCTAATCAATTCAAAAGAGGAAAACGGGGCAAAACGAACACACGCATCGCGCCGCCTGCTTATGAAATTATATCGTGGAAAATCTGCGGTTGGGAATGTCGGGGAATAATTTATTCTTCTTAGAGATCCGTGGCTGTAGGTTCAAATCAACTATCTATTTTTTTTAATCAGTACCCTTATTATAAATGCGAAAGTGTTTGTTTGTTGGTTTGTTGTTTTGTCCTTCAATCACGTCGCAACGGAGCAACGGATTGACGTGATTTTTTGCATGGATATAGTTTAAGACCTGAGTAACATAGGCTATTTTTTATCCCGGAAAATCAATGAGTTCCTACGGGATTTTTAAAAACCTAAATCCACGCGTACGAAGTCGTGGGCATCATCAGCTAGTAAAAGAATATTAGCGACGTTAGTCATAAGTATGACTAATGACTAACCCTCCATTTCCCCCTCCAACTAAGCGTATAGTTTGTGCTGGGAGTAGGTACGATAATAGTTAGTGGGTATGCTGGAGGCTGTAAAATATGCTATACCCGCTCTTGTGCGGGATGCGTAATTGCATTTTTAACAGCGGGGGAAAAAAGGTACGACAATAGTGCAACGGGTGAGGCTTAAATTTCTGTGTACCTATTGTACACGATATGTCAGGTCGAGATGGCATCGGGGTATGAGGCAGGGGGACGCCACGCACATCCGCACGTCACTAACCCAGTGCGGGATAGCGCGGGGGCAAAAAGATTTTAACGCTGTTACAGAGCTGCTATAAGCAATGCTAAAAATTCGATTAAGTATCTACTAATTATCATTTTACAATTTTTTCACAAAAATAATGGTAGGATCTAGGATGTAACTGAGTTATTATTTTCCCATAAGAACACGGAATCCACTATCGGTTGGTCAGCTCACACTTGGCCATTTTTTGTTGGTTCAAGCAGTTCGTCTGAGACGTAAATGGGTTAGAAAATTGAATGAGCATGCCTCAACCAGGTTAGGTATGAAATAAATGAGCATATGCAGAGGTTAGCGTACATCTGGCTTGTTGAATCTGTTTTCCTCTTATTGTTTTGTTTGATTTGGTTTTGAGGGAACGACGACGGGAGTTTTTATTTACTTAGTTATTTCTTCATTTTTGCCATTAAACTGATTTAACTTCAAATGTCGATATTTTCATATTATTAGATACTGAATATGCATCTAAAACAGATCAAGGATTTGGTATAAAATATTATGTTTATGTTGACTCTAAAAACTTCTATAGTTTAAACTAGCTTACGTTCGCGACTTCGTCCGCGTGGACTGCACAAATTTCAAACCCCTAATTCACCCCCTTAGGGGTTGAATTTTCAAAAATCGTTTCTTAGCGGATGCCTACGTCATAATAGCTAGCTGCATGCCAAATTTCACCCCGACCCGTCCAGTGGTTTGAGCTGTGCGTTGATAGATCAGTCAGTCAGTCCCCTTTTCCCTTTTATACATATATTTAGATATTTTTTTGTTTTTGTAAATACTTAATTGGTGAACATATTATTATAATTGTGGAAAAATTGATATTTTTCTTTGCTTTTATTTTTATAAAATTGTACACTACTTCTCAATAATCATCATCTTTAGATATCAACCCGTCGCCGCCGGGTCAGTGTGTACGGGTCTCCTCTGAGAATCAGAAGGGTTTAGTCCACCACGCTTTCTAAGTGCCAAAGTGTCTGCCAATCCACCAAGTACGAATTGGCAGACACGTTTTGAGATACTATGAAGCACTCTACGGCGCGGCGTGACGGTTTCCTCACGGATAATATCTGTCCCGGCTGTACTCACGTGTACACGTGGACCCCGGATGGGTTCGAAACTAGTCGGGCTAACGTCGACTAAATACGTGAGAACAGCCGGGACAGATATTATTTAGAATGGAAATCACTCACGGTAGTTTATTAAACGCTAAAATTTCCTCCCGAAGTTTTCTTTCTGCCTAATTGTTTAAAGGGCTGACTTGTATTTGAATTTAAAAAAAAAATGCACTTAACTCCAATAAGTTTGAAGTGCGTGCCCGGGATCAAACCCCACTTTTCAATACCTGTCAAATATTTACACCGCGTTTACGGCTACGAACTAAGAACAATAAATCATTTACCTACCATATTATTATCGCAAAAAAGTTACAAGTAAGTTTGACAGTTTTTGTGTGAGATTTCTTTTTTAAATTCTTAAGTAGTAGTTATACTTATATAAACTTTTACAAGTACTTTTGAATCGTCAAATGCATCTACCATTGGTTTGGGATGCCTTTCCTATCGAGAAGAACCAGCAAGAAACTCGGCGGTTGCCGTTTAAATTCAACACGTTGTTTAAATTAATTGTAGTAAGTAAAGCCGTTGTTTTCGTAAAGTCTAACTGAAAATTGCAAGAAAATGTACCTTTCCAAGCTTATTTGAATATATTTAAACCTTTCAACTTGACATCGAATATTTTAATCAAAGAGATGCACCCAGTAGAAAGATCTCATATTATAACGCGATACTATAATGCTCTTATCTCCACCACTAACGAGGTGCATCAAAGATCTTCCATATGTGCGGTAACTAATGAAAAGAGTCGGATTTTGTCGATGCCCCGAGACGTACAGACTACAGATAGGAAAATTAAAACGTCTAGACTGTAACTCTTGTACTTTTTGTTTGATTCAAGACATTTCCTTGCTCTTTGACTGTTTGATATATGATTAGTATGAGTGAGACAGACGGACTAACTTTTAACATCGTACTATTATTAAGTTCAACATCTGTTTTCAACACATTTCCGCGATTTCGTCTGAATTCAGGTTTTTAAAGTCGCGTGGGAACTCTTTGATTTTATGGTACCTACTTGTAAAAAAGTAGCCTATGTCATTCTCCAGGTCTTTATTAGCTACATAGTTGATATGTATGTATGTATATGCCAAGCGTATCCAACATTATACTTCATAGGCCCGTAACTTTTTGTAGGTATTGTTTATGTGAGTCTTTCGTAAAATTGGTTAACTGGATGGACCATGGAAAGGTAACCAGACAAACAGACGTGCCTGTGATTTAGCCTAAAAATAATGTTTTTTGTAGTGGTTATAGGTTTAAGATATACAATTATTTTTTCAGTAATAGTAATTCTTAAATTAGACAAAAGGCAGTTTAATAAATTTTAGCCAGATGGAACTTGGAAAGACTGAAGGAGGTAATAGGTAATCAAAGTTGATTTCAACAATTCCAACTATCTAATCAGTATTAAGTCGAGTAAGCGACATAACTAAGAGATGCCTGTGTAAAAGTTCTAAAAGGCTTCAGCTGAAGGCAGCCCATCCAAGACGTTCTCTTCATTAACGACAAGAAAAGTGATGTCATCCTGTTGTGACACAGCATGTAGGGAGATCCGTTCCCCCCGGTGGTCTCTTCGCAACTGACTTGTACGCGGTTACCATTCCCCCGGCGCCCATTCCACAGTGGCACGAGAGGGGGGTGGACGGCTTTCTCTTTCATTTTTCCTTCGCTCCTCGGCTCATCCAGTTACATCGTTCTTATGTTTTATTTTTAATTAAAGCGTACGCAAGTCGGCGGCGTAGATCTTCCCCCCTCGAAAGGGGGTCGGCGGGTACATACGCGGTGGGTGTTGATGATTTTTCAATGGGGAGAAAGAGTTCCCTCATTTTCTTAAGAGAAAATTGCGTTTTGTTTTCGAGTAGTCGAAGTCTGTCGTAATCGCTTTTGTTCTGTAAGAAGTTTCTCGGTTCGTCGTGGCCGTGCATGTGGACGTTTAGGAGTGCCGTAAATTGTGTACTTTAAAGTTTTGCAGCGAAATTGTTGAGACGTCGCTGCATTAGGGTATTATGCATTTAAGGTGTCTTTGGGAAATTTTAAATGAGCATTTCTTAAATAAAATTAAACTTAAAATAAACTTGAGTGTAGGACTTCTTGAAATACTAATATTGTTAATATTAGTTTTTACTTAGGTACTATAAAAATATTAGACACAAATGAAGAAAATCATGAAGATCATTTGAACTACGTATCTGCAAAGGTTTGCTAGAATAACTACATCCATCTAATGAAAAGCGGATTAGTAGACTTCACACACCTTTGAGAACATTATGGAGAACTCTCAGGCATGCAGGTTTGATGTTTTCATGATGTTTTCCTTCACCGTTAAATCAAGTGATATTTAATTACTTAAAACGCACATGACTCCGAAAAGTTAGAGGTGCGTTCTTGGGATCGAACCCCCAACCTCCGATTAGAAGGCGGACGTCCTAACCACTAGGCTAATGAGAATAAACTAAGTTTGTATGGAAAGCGCTGGGAAGCGTGCGGGCTTTGTAGAGCGCTCTGTCACTCATACCTACCTATGTGACGTTTTGTCGATCTCAACGACAGAGACAACGCTCTACGAAATCGCTATCTCTTTCTAAAGGTCGATGTAGAATATTTCCTGCCGACTACTGTACCAAACGTAATAGGTATACTGTAACCAAACCTCTGTGTAAAATATAAAATTAATACCAAAAACGTATCGTAAGCTCATTACAAGGCCAAATTACACGCACACACACACACAACAAATTATCCCCAGTCTCAAAAGTTAATGTAATGAAAAACAAAAAGGGCCAAGAAAAGGGTGCGTTAAGTTCCACCGAAAAACGGGAATTTGTAAGAAGTTGCCACCCCCTCCCCCCCGGGGGACAGTGTCCCCCTCGTGTGCGAAAATAAATTGCCAAGAATAATAATTATAATGAAAGCGAAAGAAAGTATAAATTAGTGGGGACGCCTTGAGATGTGATGAGTCGCAGATGTGTGCCTCTTCAGTGTATTTATATGGGTGTGTGTGTGTGTGTGTGGAGTGTTTTTAGGGTTCCGTAGCCAAATGGCAAAAAACGGAACCCTTATAGATTCGTCATGTCTGTTTGTCCGTCTGCAAGTCCGTCCGTATGTCACAGCCACTTTTTTCCGAAACTATAACAGCTAGATATACTGTTGAAACATTGGTTAGTAGATGTGTTCTGTAAATCGCACTAAGATTTTCACATAAAAATAGAAAAAACAATAAATTTTTGGGGTTCGCCATACTTAAAACTGAAACTCAATTTTTTTTTCATCAAACCCATACGTGTGGAATCTATGGATAGGTCTTCAAAAATGATATTGAGCTTTCTAATTTCATTTTTCTCTAAACTGTTTGCGCGAGAGACACTTCCAAAGTGTTAAAATGTGTGTGTGTGTGTGTGTGTGGGGGGGGGGGGGGGGGTGTGTGTGTGTGTGTGCGTGTGTGTGTGTGTGTGTGTGTGTAAGTGTCTGTAACTACTAAAATAAGCGAATGATAAAACTAAAAAAAAAATATGATGTACATTACCATGCAAACTTCCACTGAAAAATGGTTTGAACGCGATCTAGTAAGTAGTTTTTGATTTATCGTGCAAAACGTCAATAAAATACGATTGTAGTACGGAACCCCAGTGCCCGAGTCTGATTCGCACTTGTCCGGTTTTAAGTACTCAATTTAATAACGCAATAGTGTATATTAAGTGAACCAGTTTATCCCGAAAGCCATGTACTGACTTACAATGTATTAGGTAGGTACATAACTTTTTGACCATACACGACACGTTTGAACCATCTTATTCAGAAACCGGGAAATCCAACAATTTGAGTCCAGTGAGAATAAAATTGCATCAAGCCAAAATAGGTATGACACTTTCACACTTTGATCCTGAGTCCTGACCTCCTCAATTTCTGAAAGGATAAAGGATTTTAACAATTTCGATACAACCCAATATCAAACTTAACATCTTCATAGATAGAAGAGACAGACAACATTATATCTTCTACAAAATATATAAAAGGAAAAGGTGACTGACTCATTGACTGATCTATCAACGCACAGCTCAAACTACTGGACGGATCAGGCTGTTTGACATGCAGATAGCTATTATTATAGGCATCCGCTAAGAAAGGATTTTTGAAAATTCAACCCCTAAGGGAGTGAAATAGGGGTTTGAAATGTGTATGGTCCACGCGGACGAAGTCGTGAGCATACCTAAGCTAGTTATTATACAAATATCGTCGTCATGTGATCACGTCGCCAGCTCACTACTGAACACGGGTCTCCTCTCAGAATGAGAAAGGTTTGGGCCACAGTCCAAGTGCGGATTTTTATGGAGAACATTTTATGGAGAACTCTCAGGCTTGCACATGATATTTTCCTTCACCGTTAAAGCACCCTCATTACTTATATAGGTACCTACTTGGATATCTTACCTATAGCCAATTAGCGCCTAATGGTTCCCGTAAAAGTGACATGTTCTACCTCAAAGTGAGCTTATAATCTACGAGCTGATGCCCGCGACTTCGTCCGCGTGGATTTAGGTTTTTAAATCCCACAAGAACTTTTTAATTTTCCGGGATAAAAAGTAGCCTATGTCCGTCCCTGGGATGTAAGCTAACTCTGTACCAAATTTCATTTAAAATCACTTTCGCATTTATAATATTAGTATGAAAGTATGGGTTAATCAGAGTTTTTTGCTCGTTTTTAAAGAGATCTATAAAAACAAGCAAAAAAACATACCTACTACATACAAACTGTGAGTCACAAACTAATAAATTAGTAGGTATTGGGTATGAACTATGAACGAAAGTTTAATTAGGTGAATTTTTTTGCATCTACTAAAACATACTTAGTTAATGAAAACCTAAGGTAGATTTATTTTACTAGCCATTAACTTAAGAAACTTTTGTCATTAGATATAATGCATGGGCTAACCAGGCTACCGCTAGTAGATAGGTACTTGAAACAACTTTTTTATTTCTTTGTTATGACAATTCTGATGACTGATGCCTGTGACTTCGTCCGCGTGGAATTAGGTTTTTTAAAAATCCCGCGGGAACTCTTTGATTTTCCGGGATCAAAAGTAGCCTATGTCACTCTCCAGGTCTTTATCTATACCTACCCATGCAAAAAATCACGTCGATCCGTCGCACCGTTGCGACGTGATTGAAGGACAAACCAAGAAACAAACACACTTTCGTATTTATAATAAGGGTAGGTAGGTACTGATACAGCCAGAGGAAATCCTCACGGACGCCTACGTAGTGCCGGACTTTTACCGGCTTGCTGTCTCCTTTATTAATATGTAAGTATTTTAAAATTTAATATTTCTTCAAATGTAAACAGTTGATTTCACGCCAAATTGAGAACCTTCTCTTTTCTGGAAGTTCGTAGAAAATAGAATAAAATATGTGCTTGAAATTGGTCACATTGTGACAAAAATAGTATTTTTTTTATTCGTGCTTGACTGTGGGATCTTACTTCATGTAACTTGCATTTTTGGATTTTGTTAAAAAATCACCCGTATCAAATAGGTACTTACAAACATTAAGCATAAGTCAGCGGAGCATATATAATACACCCTCATATAAGAACTCAATACATATTTCTTACGCGATCGCCGGGATGCGAAAAGGGGGAATGAAAAAAAACTAATTAAAAAAGCAATCAAGGTTTTCTTGACGGCGCTCACGTTCGCCCATATCGTCTTACCCCCACTTCCTGGGGTGACTCCCCGTTCGTCCCAGCTCACCCTTTAAGGGGAGGCTGGGGGGAATGGTACTAGATTTACGTAACACGTTTAAAGTGTGTTTTGATGAAGTAATCATCCCATTTCCCCGGACTGCGTTTAAGAATTTTGCGGCTCGGACTCACGGCGACATTTCCGCTTTTTTTTTCACTCCAACTCTTTAATCCGGATTTCTTAACGAGTCGTCATACTATAATTTAAGCGGGCAATTCTCGAAATTCATTTCGCGGGAATGTATTGAAATTTCCTTTTTTGGAGATTCGGAGTAATTGCCTCTTTATGGCTTAGCGGTTTTTTTAATGCCTCCCGAATTGAGTTTTAAGGCTCTATTTTTTGGGCGGCCGCCGCGCAAATCTCTGAAAGCACCAGTTGCTTCATCTGCTCTTTCGTAATTGTTGTATTGAATATTAAAAAACTAGGAACACGTTTAAAGTGAAAAGCTTGGATTTTAATTTAATTTTCATATACTATACTTATTTTTCAAATTAGGCTTGAAGGCCTGGTTGAAGGTTTTTATTTATGTTTTTATTTTGACTGTGCCTCGCTAAAACTTATAGCGCTAAAGATATTATACGATGATCATTATACTAAAATACGTCACAAAATATTTTATTCGATAATGACAAACGTAAAGGACCGCAAATTAAAAAAAATCAAAAGAATACATTGACTCTGGCGTAACATTTCTAGTTACGGCGTTATCTCTTTCTCATCCGTACTGAAATGACAGATTCATGATCATCATCATCATCATCAACGGATAGACGTCCACTGCTAGACATAGGTCTATTGTCGGGACTTCCATACGCCACGGTCTTGCGCCGCCTGAATCCCGCGGCTCCAGACTCCGGAGCGTCTCGTCTGACGTCGTCCGTCCACCTATAGTGGAGGGTCTTCCAACGCTGCGCCTTCCGGTACGAGCTCACCATTCCAGCAACTTGAAATGTCAGTAATAACAGATTAACGGTCAAAACTAAAATAATTGGTTGTTAGCAAAAAAGACCATACAATTTGAGACAACAGATCACAGATAGATTAATGGTTATTAATAATTTTCCCCGTTATATACAGCAATGCACATATTGATTTTCCACTGGGCTACTTTTGTGCAAACCTTTTGAATCAACGCACATCATTAGAAGTACCTACTCAGTTACTAATAGTAAATTAAAATAGCGTAATGGGATGATCATTGGTCAAAATATATACAAATTAGTAGTATAAGTCCCGCAAATTGCTATTGCGCTGGAACCATGTCTCATTACAATCGAAATGACGTCATTTTGACGTCAGCTGAAATAAAAATATATCATCAGCTCGAAACTTCAGTCACAGAATATAATATAACTTCAGTCTAGTGCTGACGTCATTTCATTGACGTCATTTTTTCGTTTTACCAATAAACACAATTATTGTATGATACAATTTCGTTTGATCATTCTTAAGAAAGAAAATATGCTCTGCTACATATAATAAAGTAATTGGAATTCCTTCTGTCCTTTAGAGTCATCCTGTCCTAGATACAAGTGGCAAGACATGATTTATACGAATGCCCAGCGAAACGAAACCTTGTTGCTTTCGAAATAGAGTTAATATCACCTTGTTTTGGAGTCGGTTTATTAAAATACTGTGGCCGTACAGGTACAGAAGTAGAAATAAAAACGAGCCAAAGCAGTTACTTTTATGAGGGCGCGAATAAGATGTTTCGGACTCCGTCTAAGGAATGAGGTGGGATACGCAACGTACACTGAGCAATTAAACTGCTTAAAGAAAATTTACAATAATGCAACTGCATCAAAAATGACAATCGTATTCTTAGTACTATCGAACTTTACAGTTGCGCTTAGTAGCTTTTTTAAAAATATTTTAAAGAAGCTACTATTACACAACCACTGGGTCTATAATTTTGAGATTATTGACTGAGCGAAGTGAGGTCTCTGAGTCTACTTGAGTGAAATTGCACTTGTCCGTCTGTCCGTCTGTCACAGCCTTATAAATTCTGAAATACTGAACGTTATTATTTCAGAAAATATAATAATATGTAAACTGATGCCCTTCAGCCGAATATTGCATAAAAAATATAAAAAATCTTTATTTCAAGGGGGCTCTCACACAAAATGGGGGGGGGGAGACTTTTGTATGATTTCAGTTATATCCTGTACTTGAACAACAAATAATAAAATTAGATATATATTATATAAAAACGAAATTATTTTATTTTTAATGGGTAATACATAATGTGTATTTATAACACAACTTCACAACAATCGTGAATTATGGGATACCGCGAGTTCTTAGTTCAGGGCAAACCACTTACTTCAATAATACTAGTCGTTTTTCTAGCGTTTTTTCAGCTGACTGTGCGTGGTTCATGCGAAAATAATAAAATGCCGCTCCGTAGTCGTAACAAGCATCGTTGGAACAAAGCGGGAGCTCGCTCAAATAATTTGTATCAATTTGTAAAAATGCACCCCCTCGAACCCCGAACCCCCCGGGTAGAGTAACGTTATCTTAGAATGTAATAATTACTAACGACAGGTCTTTAAATTATAGCCGAGACTTTTCCGGCGTGAGTTTCTAACTTAGGGTTTTCGGGTAACTTTGTGAAAACTTTTTCTAAATTTTCGAAAGTCAGAAGCCCTATCAGTGTTACTTTCCAAGAAACTAACGTGGTATGTGCTTTGCTTAAATTTCCTATTAGAAATGAAGAGGTTCAATATAACGGTTCCACTCTCCATACAGATTTGGCATATTTTCCTTTACCTAGTTACTAGCTGATGAATAGAATAGAATAGAAATGTTTTATTCAAGTAAACTCTTTACAAGCGCTTTTGAATCGTCGCGTCGGGTAGTTTTAATTTACCACTGGTTCGGAATGCCGTTCCTACCGAGAAGAACCAGCAAGAAACTTGGCGGTTGCTCTTTTTAATTTTTCAATTTACAATGTTATTATAGCATACTATACAAGCCATTGCAGCCCCGTGCATTGCTGGAGCGAGTCAAATCCAAGCTTTTTTATCATTTACATAGTCTTCGACTGTATAACATGCCCACAACTTTATTTTTTATGCAACTGTCTCTGCACTTTGATCTTATATTTTAACTATAATTTACACCTAAGTATTTATATTTTATCTTGTTAACGTGTGCATATTAATTAAATTATCTTTAATACACATTTTTCGCCAGCATCGCCAGACATGTTTTATTCCGAGCCTCGTCTATAGAATCACACGGTTCTTTAAACTACCTTTGCCATCACAAATTAACGCTCCCAATCAAAAGACAACCCCTGCTGAAAAATAGGGCAAAACTCACTTCAAAAGCCACGCGTAGACTTCCAAAAAAGTAAGATAAAAATGACTTCAAAAGACACGCGAGGGCGTAAAGGCTAAAAAGGCTGTAAGTTGAAGACTTGTCGTTAGTAATTATCACTTTTTGACCACCTCCCTCGCTATAGGCTATAGGCATGCTTACGTCGTGTTCTTTGAGTCCAAACAAGCTTTATCTAATTTTTTTTTTTTTTTTTTAATTCTATTTGTAAATATTTATTTATTTAATACGTCTTGTTCTTTGAGTCCAAAAAAGCTTTATCTAAATTCTTTATCTTTAAATGTTGTATAGAAGCAGGCGTTACTTAGCGGAAAACGACACACAACGACATACACAGAGAACCAAAAGCTTAATTTGCTATAATCCGCTGAAACAAGTCGAATCTGTATGGTGCAACATGCAGCATGTGACATGCACCGCCCGCCCTCCCAACTTGCTTGCTTGGGAGGCTCGGGGTCAACTGCCGCCCTCCCTCAACCCGCGCTTTAGCTTACGCGGGATCTCAGTGAATCTGTATACCTATAGCACATATAGTACCTCAGCCAATTTAGTAAGCACCTATCACATTAATTCAAGTACGTATCCACGGCACGGTATGGGTAACCACGATTGGGCAAGCGCACTCAGCATTCGCGCGTGACGCGACCATGCTCGGACCAATTTGCTGTAATCGTTCCGGATTACCGATTAACCATTTTACAAACAATTTACATCACAATCATGGGAACAATGTTTTTTTAGAACGGAGAGAGAACCGTTTGATTTCCTATTGAGCTATAGACATTTTTAAGGTTCCGAATATCAAATTCAGTCAATCTGTCTGTCTAGGCGTCTTCCCGTCAGTCTGTATATCACAGCCATTTCAAAAACAAACTACTACAGCGGTAAAGTTGACATTGGTTCAGGTATAGTTTGTTACCGCTACATAATCACTGAATAGGGATTTAAAAAAAACACTATAAGTCCCGCAAATTGCTATTGCGCTGGAACCATGTCTCATTAACATCGAAATGACGTCATCATCAAATATACCATCAGCTCGAAACTTCAGTCTTCAGTCACTGGACGGATTAGGCTGAAATTTGGCGTGCAGATAGCTATTGCGACGTAGGCATCCGCTAAGAAAGGATTTGTTGAAAATTCAACCCCTAATTGGCTGAAATAGAGATTTAAAATTTGTGTAGTCCACGCAGACGAAGTCGCGAGCATAAGCTAGTAGAAACATAAAACGTAGGTAATAAGTACACTTCCTCATTCAAAGTTACCCACAGATCAACTTAAACATGTTTGTTTTATACCATGAAGATGTTACAGTCGTTACCCGTGTCAAAGGTTGATAAATATGCAATATCCTTAGATCGATCTCCTATCGATCGTGTTTCGAATAACCAGTGTAAGATGAACCGCTCACTTGTCCTGGTGGCCGATTGCAAAATAAACAATCGGGATCGAAAATAACTCTTATAGTTTTCAGTAATTAAATACGCTTTGAAGCCTTGGAAAGGATTGTTTGAATATAATATTGATGTTTTTAATTTCATAAGTTTTTTTGCTAATTTTTCTCGGTAAAAATTCTTAGAGAATTTCTGTTTACCTAATATTTTATAAGAGTTTTTAAGAAAAGGCCTTACATTTGCAGTTATTTTGACAATTATATTCGTAAAGCTAGAAGTACATGCTTAGACCGGCTTCAGTATTTTTTTTTTAATCTGACATTTTGTAAGGGGCTTTTACAGATGATCTATATGCCAGCCTCATTGTTCAGTATTTTGAACATTAGAGTAAAACTTATAGTCATATTATAAGTTAAGTCTATTTATTTTAGCTAGCAAAAACCATCTAATCATAAGTGTAAGTTCAAATCGATCCCGATTGTTGAATGACAATCGCACAACTGATATCGAAACGTATGAAAGTTGCTAATCGGTGATGGGTCAGTGTATTTTTGACATAATGAGAGCATTGTTTCAAAATTATAGATGGCGCCGTACTAGACGGTTGGATGTTTACATTCCGGTACGATGTTAGGTGATCTAGGGTTGTTTAGGAGGTTAGAGGTTACGTGTGATTACCAGTCTCGTTTGTACTGAAATTGATTTTGTGGATGTGCTTTAATTTCGTTGGTATAGGTAATCTTATAATTTTGTTTGTTGAAGAAATTCATGCTTGACCTCCCGTTAGGAATTATACAATGTGAAATAGGGATTATAGATATTACGCGTACAATCTGAGAAAGGACTTGCCATATTTGCTCTATGCTTCAACTGTCATGTCAAGAGTTTTAGTACGATAAACTGTACTTTTGACAGTCCTTTTGCAGATTATACGCATGATACAGCTACATAATGTCATGAACTTTTACAAAATATAGGATTTTTTTTTATTTTTTTTTCTCGCGCTTTTTCCATGGTGTCATATCAGTAATCATCAGTACTATCACCTGTCTTCGTTTATGCTAGCGTTCTGGTTACACCCTGTATAGTGTATAAGTATAAGGGAAACTGTAATAAAGGTGATGTATTAACTCCGAAACATCAGACAAAACCAACTCAAAATTGCGTCGCACACAATAGAAATTCGCAATCAGGTCCCAGATCAGAATAAGGGTATGCGCATCCTAAAGAAGCTTGTACATTCGAATATAATCTACCAACGCTTATAAAATTCCGTATTCCTTCTACATATTTTATGGACCTTTGATTTGAGGTTCACAAATTATCATTTTCGTTAAGTGAAAATTCACTGTTTCATGTTACGAAGACGTAGATTTTGAAAGTAGCAAATTTATTTATTTCCACCCCGGTTTCGCACGGGTGCGTTTTAAGTTAATGATGATTTTCCGAAACTTTTTTTCGTACAATTTTTCCTTGTCCTGGCAATTAACAACTAAGGTAAGCAATTAAGCCGTGATAGCCTAGTGATGGTTAATACGTCCACCTCCAATTTGGTAAGTCATGTGGGTTTTAAGAAATTAAATACATATCATGCTTCAACGATGAAGGAAAACTTCGTGAGAAAACCTGCATACCTTAGGGTTCTTTATAATGTTCTCAAAGGTGTGTGAAGTCTGCCAATCCGCACTTGCCCAGCGTGGAAGCCTAAGGTAGCCTTAGTAAGAATGAGAAGTGTTAACCCTTCTCATGCTGAGAGGAGATCCGTGGTTAGTAGTGAGCCGGCGATGCATTGATAATAATGATGAAGCAATTTAGTGTCCTGCTACAATGCCGCACCGAAATCATTTAGGAAACCCATAAAAGCGGTGTTTAATGCCCTTCCGACCGGATTTTCGACCACAGCGGCCAATCTCCATTGAAATTAGCCAATTGCGCGGGAGATATTATAGTGCACAAGTGTGTGAGCAAACACTGGTGTACTCTCTATTCCTTCACTCTCACATCCCGATAGAATGAAAATCGAACAAGACCGGAAAGAGATTAGGCGCAGGACCGACGGTTGTACATGCTATTCGAGGCACAAAATCGTGCGGTGTTTATACCAGTGTAGACGGTCTCTTAGAGCGTCGACCGGAAGATCTTGATACGGCGGCCACTCGTGATTTAGAGCAATGCTCAAGAAATAGTCGTCCATTTGCACGACGAGCGCGCGTCGTGATGCAGGCGTTTGAAGAAATGTAATGTAATACGGACCTGACTCTTGGTAATAACTACTATAAGGGTATTTGAACACATACACTATTAATTTTCCTCTACGATTTTTATTAACAAACACACCTGTCTCCGAGTGTGCACATACTGCCACCAACATTCTGAACATTTTTTTTTAATAGGTAAAGCGAGTAAAACGAGCAGGCGGGTCACCTGAACCGCCGATGCGTTGCCGGCCTTTTAGGAATTTGTTGGTCCGCCCCTTGAATAACCCCATTGTTGTAATCAAGTGGGAACACCGCCGATGGGAGTTGGTTCCACAGTTTGCACGGTTTGCATTCAACAATCGGCAGTTCCTCTGGTGCTGAAAATGTTCATGGGCGGCGGTAATCATTTAACATCAGGTGACCTGATAAGGTAACATCCTGTACTGCACTTATAGGTACGTGGTATCCCCTCCAGAGCTATATCTCTATCACTTTTTCCACAAATTAATTCGTTCCAGATTTCATCTCTGAGAGGGCGACTGGGTGAGGAAGGCAGAGGACTATGTTTGGTGGTGTGCTCTTGAAAAGACCTATGTCCAGTAGTAGACGCACGCAGGCTGATGGATTTAATTGAATATTTTTTTATCCATGTCTTGGGAGTCTCAATCCAAACCGCGCGTTTAAAGTAGATGGTTGAGCAGATGTAGGTACAAAGGTACTTATCCATCTCAGTAACCCCCGTTTGTATCGAATGGAGACTCCTTGACCTAAGATTACACAAAGGCTTTATAAATATAAGAGCCTCAATAGCTCAACCGGTATAGGAGTGGACTGAAAACCGAAAGGTCGACGGTTCAAACCCCGCCCGTTGCACTATTGTCGTACCTACTTCTAGCACAAGCCTGACGCTTAATTGGAGAGGAAAGGGGAATATTAGTCATTTAATATGGCTAATATTCTTTAAAAAAAAAAAAGACCCTGCTAAGTTACCAATGCCTGTAAAAATTGATAAAATAGCAGTCAAAAATACACTGGTGATTTTCTGACATATCATAATAAAGAGCGCTGTAAAATTAGACTGTAGTGTGTGACAACCCTTAGTAATTTTATGTGGAGTGCCGCAGGGTCGATATATGGACCGATAGTGTATAGTGTGGTCAACGATGGACTGATATTATTGAAGATTGCTTTATACAAGGTTAATGGGCGGCGATAATGTTTGTTTTACATGTTATACATTATGCTCATCTACGAGTTTAGTTACTGCAGGAAACGTTTGGATGCGAATCGTGATTGGCCAATCTATTTCGTAACGTTTTACAAAGAGCTTAGGTGTCGCACTTATATAAATTCCATAATAGACCATCGACTCGCCTGAGATCGCCCGTCTTATACTGAGAGGGGGGTCTATCAATGCTGTGTCCTCCAGTGTCATTCATGCACCTTGGAACCCAAACATTTGTCGTTTGTCATTTTAGCTTTGCGACCCGTTGAGCTATGTCAGTTAAGTACTACACAGAGTAACTCCATGTCATCTTTTTAGGTTCATCAGTCATCTCTATTGTACTTACTAATATTATAATTAATGTGAAATATATTAGTTTGCTGGTTTGCCACAACAACGGATCGAAGTAATTTCTTGCATGGAGTTGTTAAAAGAACCGGGCAAAAAATTACGTCGAGATGGTTAGTTGGTTTGTTGATTTGTCTTTCAATCACGTCACAGAGAGGGGGGGGGGGGAGGACGGGACATGGACACGAATCGACGTGATTTTTTCATTAGATCTTGAGAATCATGACTACTTTTTATATCAGGAAATCAAAGTTCCAGCGGGATCATCAAAATCTAAATCCACGCGGATAAAGTCGCGGCCATAGTTGTGTAAAAAAACAAAAGACCATAAAAGACTTATAATGCTTGGATACACTGTGGTGCGTCACGACTCTGCGTGAATTAGAACAACGATAAATAAATTATCCGCCTCGGCTGAATCTTCAGATGAGATTTATTCAGTCATGTGCACTTCGCTTTCTTTGCATAGTAAGTCATCTATTATGTCGACTTTATGTTTTATGCCTTTTCGTAAAGTAAAACAAGCAACCCTTATACTTATTTTCATTAACTTTATCCGTCACAGCCATTATCTAAATATGTAAAAGGAAAAGGTGACTGACTGACTGACTGATCTATCAACACACAGTTACATCAGTATCAAACTACTGGACGGATCGGACTAAAATTTGGCATGCAGATAGCTTAATTATGACGTAGGCATCCGCTAAGAAAGAGTTTTTGGAAATTCAACCCCTAAAGGAGTGAAATAGGGATTTGAAATTTGTGTAGTCCACGCGGACGAAGTCGCGAGCATAAGCTAGTTAATTAAAAACTGATGGGCTGTGAAAACGTAGCAGACAGACAGACTTTCGTATTTATAATGTTATTGTTAGGAGATAATATGTAGTGTAGCAATAATAAATAGTGAAGTGATTTAGTGATCTTGACTCTTGAGTCCAATGAGTGAGTCAGTCAGTAACCCCCATTAGTCAGTATGGATAGATTTCAGCTAACAAGTGATTGGCACCTGAAGGGAGAGTCGTTAGTTGGAGGCCCACTCGAGGTCGCGAGCCCGTATCCGTCTTACCAAAATCGACTCCTCTTATAGACTTTATAATGTTTAGACCTGCCAAAGAAATCTCAAAAATTCAAATTTTCCCAAATGTTTATAATACTTGTAACAAGAATGTTATCCAGTTAAAACTTCAGATATAATTTGAACGTACCTAATTTTTGTTCAAACTTTTTTGCATGACTCGAAAGGAGCAAAGTAGTCCGTTAGTACCTCCTATTCGTTAGTAAAAAAGATAGATTTCAGCTAACGAGCGATTGGCACCTGAAGGGAGAGTCGTTAGTTGGAGGCCCACTCGAGGTCGCGAGCCCGTGTCCGTCTAACCAAAATCGACCCCTCTTATAGACTTTATAATGTATAGACCTGCTAAAAAAATCTAAAATGTTAGTGTTCCTAAACGTGCTAAATGGTGCTTGCAGTACTTAAAATCTTATCAACGGGAAAGGTGACTGACTAACTGATCAATCAACGCACAACTCAAATCAAGTTACTGGATGGATCGGGCTGAAAGGCACGCAGATAGCTATTATGTTTGTTGTTAGTAGTATTAGTAGTTTGAGCTGTGCGTTGATAGATCAGTCAGTCAGTCACCTTTTCATTTTATATATCTAGATTTGTCATACTCAGTAATGAAATAAAATAATTAAATTAGTTCTCTATCTAAGTGCATTACAAAGTCTACGCCAAACTTTAACGGAGTGAGTAAGAATTTCCCAACTGTAGTTAAGTGTACAAATTACTTAATTTAATGTGAAGTTGGCTTCGATCACTCAAGGGTCATTAGATTAGACTTCGGAAGTGTAACAAACATTTAACTATTTCCTTACGCCTTCATATATACTAGCTAGTGCTCGCGACTTCATCCGCGTGGACTACATAAATTTCAAGCCCCCATTTAACCCATTTAATGGTAGAATTTCAAAAATCCTTTCTTAGTGAATATCCACAATTTACAAAGAACACTCCAAACACACAAACATTTCATATCTCTAGGACCAGCGGTTTAGGCTGTGCGTTATACAATACAATACAATTCTTTATTTGTATAATGTGTGTAGGTACATAAGGTGTTAAATCTAATAAACATAGTCCAGCACATATATATATATTAGTAGCTTATGCTCGCGACTTCGTCCACGTGGACTACACAAATTTCAAACCCCTATTTCACTCCCTTAGGGGTTGAATTTTCAACCTACGTCATAATAGCTATCTGCATGCCAAATTTCAGCCCGTTCCGTCAAGTAGTCTGAGCTGTGCGTTGAAAGATCAGTCAGTCAGTCAGAAACCTTTTCCTTCTATATGTTTAAGATTATTATCACAATCATCCTACAACAATTATTTATTTTATCTTATGTTTTGAGAATTCATAACTTTTCATTTACTTTGACTTTCACCTTGAACATAATATCTTAGAAAGCAGGGTTAAAGTTCTTTGGCAAAACTTTACGTCAAATTAATGATTCCTACCCACAAATGAATTGGACTAGTACAAATTTCAAGAAACTACCCCCCCTCGTGCCTGCGAGGGATGTATGGAGATATCTACATTTCGGTCAGTCGGAATTTAATATCTGCCTCATATACAAACGTTTCCGAGTTACAATCGTGTTCGCTCTTTGCTTGCTCGTTTTATACAGTATGTTCCAAATATTATTAGGGTAATTTTAAGTTATTATACATAATAAGTATAATAAAATAAAATAACAGTTAGCGTTCTACTCTGTTATACTAAATCAAAAACCGCTAGGATATTGAACGCCCTTCCAGCATCAGTTTTTTTCTCCAATTATAATATGGGTACCTTCAAGTCAAGAGTGAATTTGAGTGAGTCATTTTCTAGGCAAGTGCGCTTCATCTTAGGCTGCATCATCACTTGCCACCAGGTCTAATTGCAGCCAAGCGCTAGTCCATATCATTTAAAAAAAAAATTAAGAAAAATAGACCATCTATATTTTTTTTATACCTCATCTGTCTTTTCACTAATAGAACCCTCTTCTAATCACGACTAAAATGACGTTTATCATAATACCCAATGAAATCTATCGCAAATCGAGATGGTACTTGGCTCAATATACATATTCATCTAATAACGTTGTTATATTATGTCAAAATTGAATGATATTTTTGACAGTTAACATTAACAACGTTTTTAAGTAACTTATTGACTTTCAGGCAAATAATTTCAACCGGTCCGATTAAAAAACGTTTTACCTCTTTTTTGAGGTCGTGAAATTTAAACTCTCCTATGAAATTTCAACTAAAACAGGCCCCAAATCAGATGTTATTATAAGAATTAATTTCCCCAAACTCTAATCCCGGTCCAAACAATAACTCGAACACCCTGTCATACCTAAATACACCAACGCCAAGAAATTACCGACGGTCAAAATATCTTAGTTATGACCACTCCTGTCCAGCGCACGGCTTACGTTTGCCAAGTTTACCCCCTTAAGGCATAGTTGCCTTAGGGTGACCATACTTGCATAGCTTTTGGGACATTCCTTCAAGTATTTCGTGTATTATGTTTGTTATTATGGAAAATGCTGCAATTTCGGATTTTTTTATTAAAAAGGCTCCAAGTACTGGATTTGGGTCGCCGATTCTCAAGTCTACGAAGAGGTAGCAAGAGATTGATAGAACGTACAGTACCTAGGTAGTCTTTGACGTGTTAAAACGAGAAAAATTCATGCAAGTGACATACATACATATAAACACACAGAGAAATACATAGAGAGATGTAGTGATGTGTGAATTCATATAACTGTCTCGTTTTAACTCTAAGTAAAGTCTGAGTAAAATCAAAGTTCGCTCTATAAATCTCAGCCTCAGTTAAAGGACAATCCTCTTGGTATAATGTATTTTGTCAATCGCAGAACAGCTAATAATTAATCAGTCATCTTAAGATAGCTTTAGACGTTTTAGTAAAACGACAAAATTTAAATGAGTCCAATTAATTTAATTCTTACCAATAATATTTGAAAATATTACAATCAAAAAATTAGAGCCCTAAAAGTAAAACATAAAAGTTAAAGTTTCATTACTTCAAATAAAAAACCTTGAACAAAATTACTAAACAAACTGTATTGCTTCTCGAGACAGTCCTATGAATTAAAAAAGTATGGTCACCCTAAGCCACCCCCTTCCTCATCCCTCACGATATTAATAAATCTATCTGTGCATATTCGGAGAGTTAAAGACAGTTGCGGTGGGATTCAAATGGGATAGGATAGTTTCGACGAAACCTTCCGTCCAGTTCCAATATGAATATGGAATAGGTACCTACCCACATATTTTTGCTCATAGTCTTGAAATTACATCAATAATATTAGCTAAGAGCTAGTTTTAAGCGAGCTTTACTTTTCTTTATTTTTATTATTCTCTATAGCAAATTTATTCATGTCAAACCAAGTTTTTAAATAAAATTAGTGCATTAGAAAAATAGAATGTTCATTTTCAATGTAATATGTACATTTCTAGTAGGCACGCAAAAACTACAATCAAAACGACATTAAAAAAAATTGCTTCAAGCAGATCGATTTCGAGAACCCTTTTTCCACCAAAGAGTTATGATAGTAGAATACTTCAAGAGTAATGCAAAAAAGTACCACTCTCGTTTCTAACATTTATATTTGACTAGATAATGCCCGTGACTTCATCCGTGGTTAACTTAGCAGTGGTGGTGGATTAAGGTATTTTGAAAATCCCATGGGAACTCTTCAATTCTCCGGGATAATAATTAGCCTATATCCGTACGGGATACGAGCTCTCTATGTACCATATAGATAATGCCTGCGAATTCGCGAAACGTGAAATCAAGTTTTTTAAATGTGAATTCCGTGGAATTCTTTGATTTTCCGGGACAAAAAGTAGCCTATGTCCATTCCCGGAATACAAGCTGTCTTTGTGCCTAAAATCTGTTAAATGGATGGGCCGTAAACAGCTAGCAGACAGACACACTTTCGCATTTATAATATTAGTATAGATAATACCTACAAATATCGATATAAATTACAAGATATGCCCAAGCGATCAAAATTTTTGACGGTTTTGGAACCAAATAAATCAGCGCCACCTCTTAGTTATTAATGAACGAGCCATTTGAAATCCAGACGTCACTGAGGTTGCATTGGTGCTAAAGCACCACTGAATCGGTGCCATCTTGTGTTTGTTCAATAGTCCTGTCCATACGAAGTAATATATAAGTCAATGCTACCAAAACAAATGATTACGAATGCAAATCTCAATCAGAATTCATCACACACAAGTAACTCAATTATATAGGGACAATCCAAGACGCCCATCCGTCTGACCACCGGACAATGGATTCGTATGAATCCAATTTGCTCTCGCAACTCAACTCAACAATCTTGCTGAAATATAGATCCGAGGATGTGCTCCTTACAACTTCTTGCTATGCTGGGAATAGCAATTTGAATATATTTAATTACTTACTTAGTTTATAGAGTTCCGTACCTCAAAAGGAAAAACGGAACCCTTATAGGATCACTTTGTTGTCTGTCTGTCTGTCTGTCTGTCGGGCTGTCAAGAAACCTACGGGGTACTTCCCGTTGACCTAGAATCATGAAATTTGGAAGGTAGGTAGGTCTTATTGCGGACATTCGGGGAAAAATCTGAAAACCGTGAATTGGTGGTTACATCACACAGAAAAAAAATTAATTGTGGTCATGAACTAATAATTAGTATTTTCAATTTTCGAAGTAAGATAACTATATCAAGTGGGGTATCATATGAAAGGTCTTCATCTGTGGATTCTAAAACAGATTTTTATTTATTTTTATGCATCATAGTTTTTGAATTAATTATCGTGCAAAATGTCGAAAAAATGCGACTGTGGTTAGGAACCCTCGTTGCGCGAGCCTGACTCGCACTTGGCCGGTTTTTTGTTATCTATCCCTACGCGTCACTACCCATATTATGAATGCGAAAGTGTTTCTTTGTTGTTGTTGTTCACGCTACTTTTTATCCTGGAAAATCAAATAGTTCCCACGGGCTTTTTGAGAATCTATATCCACATGGACGAAGTCGCGGGCATCATCCAGTAAATTATATTTAACAGCTAGTTAGAAAAAGGTAAATGCGGTTCTTTAAAAATCTTGTGGGAACTGTTTGATTTACAGGGATAAAAATAGCCTGTATCCATCTCCGGAATGCAAGCTATGTCTCTTTCAAATATAATATGATGCCCACGACTTCTTCGTGAATTTAGGGGTTTTAAAAATCTCGTTAAATCACTTTGTTTATGCGAGATAAAAAGTAACCTATGTCCTTCCCCGGGATGATTAAATATGAATAACTTATCAATTAGGCCGTTTCTAAAACTGGTTAACATATTATCATTAAACATACTTCGATACTAATATTATCTATTAGTGCGAAAGTGTGTCTGTCTGTCTGCCTGCGGTCTGTTACGGTCCACTCGGTTCACCGATTTTTCGCTACAGAGATAGTTTATATCCCGGGGGAAAACATATGCTACTTTTTATTGTTTACTAGCTGACTACGGCCCGGCTTTGCTCGGGTGGAGTTTACTACCTTAGGATTTAGAGACATACATGATCTGCTATTTTTACTTCAGCTTGTTCGCTTTACAGATTTCCTTTTCTTTCAAAGAGACGGCCAAGATTTCAAGGTGATCAAATAAGCTTCCTACCTAGTTATAACGTAGTAAAGGAAGATTTCCATATCAAAGGATAAAACAGGTGTACAGTACATTAGCTCTACGGTATGTTCCTTAAATCTTAGCCCGCACCTCTGACTGAAGACGGTTTGTTGTTCTCAAAGTATAATGTTGCACGTGTTAATTCTTAACCAACTTGCAAAATCAGCAGTGTTATTCTTATTACTAACCGTACAATGCACTATATGTAGTAACTAGCTTATGCTCGCTACTTAGTCCGCGTGGAGTACACAAATTTCAAACCCCTATTTCATCCCCTTAGGGGTTGAATTTTTAAAAATCCTTTCTTAGCGGATGCCTACGTCATAATGGCTATCTGCATGCCAAATTTAAGCCATATCCGTCCAGTACTTTGAGCTGTGCGTTGATAGATCACTCAGTCCATCATTAGTCAGTCACCTTTTCCTTTCATATATTTAGACGGTAGGAATTCCGGAAAAATTTTGCAGGCTGCACTGCTACTGGTTTTGGATAACAACTCGATATCCAAATTAATTTTGACAGCTTCATGTAACACGATTTTTGTTTGAAATAACAATGGAAATAGCTCTCTTATAGATAGGTAAGACTGCAGCATCTCTTACTGCAGTCAAGGGCTAACTTGTAACTGAAAAAAATTGATAAAAAGGTAGACGCTAAATGTACCTACTGATGCAGAGGTAGATTCACAGATATAGAAATGCAGATTCGGGTGAGAACTCAGCGGTTGCTCTAGTAAAGTCCAAAAATTACGTCTTAGAACGAGCGTGCACCACGGTGAATTTCCGTGCATTTTTTCCCCGCAAAATCTGTGAACTATATACCTAACTATTGTATATATATATTATATTGATATTTATAATAGTTATGTATATGTATGATAGTTATGTATGTATTACTGAAATAGTTAATTATATAATATTATACTACTTCATTTTTCTGTATTGCGTGTAAGTACTATCCAACACACCTAGTTTCTCCTTTCACCAAAGGTTGCCTGGTAGAGATTGCTGTGAGCAATAAGGCCGCCTTTGCATACAATTATTTTTTAGTTTTAGTTTTTTTTTGTAATAGTTATGTAAATTTTTTTGTGTGCAATAAAGTATTTCTATCTATCTATCTATCTATCTAACTATACGGAAGCGCGCGCCTTGCGGAATTAATTTCGCACCGGATTTTCATCATCATCATCATGATCAACCCATCACCGGCTCACTACAGAGCGCGGGTCTCCTCTCAGAGTGAGAAGGGTTTTTGGCCACGCTGGCCATGTGCGGATGGGTAGACTTCACACACCTTTGAGAACATTATGGACAACTCTCAGGCATGCAGGTTTCCTCACGATGTTTTCCTTCACCGTTAAAGCAAATGATATTTAATTAATTAAAACGCACATAACTCCGAAAAGTTAGAGGTGCGTGCCCGGGATCGAACCCCCCCACCTCCGATTAGAAGGCGGACGTCTAGGCTAAAGGCGTAACCACTAGGCTATCACAGCTTATACAGCACCGCACCTGATTTACGGATTTTAAATCGCACCGCAACTTACCGCACCGTGGTACGCGCTAGCTCTTAGAGACAGTTTTCACTTACGCCTGTATTCTGAGAAGTCAAAACGAACCCTCAGCTGACCACCGCCTCAGGTCAAGGGGGCGCTCATCCCCGCTCCCAATACATTTCATATTCCGTTGACAGAGGCACAATAATAACGCCTGCCCGTGTAAAAGCAAGACATAGTTGATGCACCTAGATGTACTCGCACTAGAAGTGCTTAATTATATCCCACCAAAAACATTTCATGTTGTTTAATAAGTTTGCTTATCCTGAAAATTTAAGCTTTCTAGCGTCATCCAGACCGAAGCTATGACTGCTCGAAAATACGACGATACGCTTCGAGAAAAGATACGTAGTGGCTATTGCCCCGTCTTTTAGTTTGGCTCGTCTTGGCGGGGGCACTGCCGTGCGCAGCATATCACTGCCTCAGGTCATGGAGTTATTTTTAATTAATAAATTAGTTTGCAATGATCATCTCTAGAGGTGAACGCATCGCTGTTAGTGTGCGTTGCAGTAAGGAGTTTCATACAAAGAACACTGAACGGCTCGAGTTGATACGTGGACGATCCCTTTCCGAGTTGATATTGTGTGCTATGATTCTTAAAGTTGACTGTAAGCACATCTAGAAACTCTACATCTGTATTTGACCAATAGTTGGAAATAGTTGAATTTGAAGACGTTTGGAATTTACGAGTGGTTCCGACCCTATGGGCGCTTGGACGATAGAATATTCTGACTTGTATAACGATTGCTTGGCAACGAATTCTTGAGGTATCCCCTCTCACATTTTACTCACAATATTACTTATTGAATAACAACCTCAGAGGCACCCTGGCCTATGCCGAAATGAATTCTAAGGTGAAATATTTAGAGCCATAGGAACCATTATCTGTTTGTTACAAGACATAAGTCCCACGTCTAAAGCGGAAAGTAAATATCATCATCATGATCAACTCATCGTCGGCTCACTACAGAGCACGGGTCTCCTCTCAAAGTGACAAGGGTTTTGGCCATAGTCTACCACGCTGGCCAAGTGCGGATTGGCAGACTCCATACACCTTTGAAAACATAATAGAGAACTCTCAGGCATGCAGGTTTCCTCACCATGTTTTCCTTCACCGTTAAAGCAAGTGATATTTAATTACTTAAAACGCACATCATAACTCCGAAAAGTTAGTGCGTGCCCGGGATCGAACCCCCGACTTCCAATTAGGAGGCGGACGGCCTAACCACTAGGCTATCACAGCTTTACTGTAGTTTTAGCTTTACACCTGTAGGTACTTAATAACATTAATCTTCCTACTAACGTTTCCAGTAACAATACTTACTTTACTGGTCAGTCAGTTTATCGGATTGTAAGAAAACATTGGCTTTACTTAATCATACAAAGGTACCTTCAGATAGCTGGAGTAGATACTTGTGTTTGACTTCCTACCCGACTCTCTCGCACTCCGTCCATAGTACGTGCCGCAAGTTAAAAGAAAATCGATTATTCTATTCTAATTACTACCTACAAAATTCACCATCATCAACCGATGTCCACTGTATGACATAGATCTCTTGTATAAGTCCCGCAAATTGGAACCATGTCTCATTAACATCGAAATGACGTCATTTTGATGTCAGCCGAAATAAAAATACCTACCATCAGCTTGAAACTTCAGTCTAGTGCTTTTTTTTATTTTATTTTATTATATAGAAGGGGAAAATCTTCATGGACACCCGAAGGTAGAGCCGGACTCTTACCGGCTAAAAAGCCCCTTCTGTCACCCTGTTTGCCGTGTGCCCGCCTTTCAGCCTAAACACGGTAACATTGTTGTCTATAATATAATTCCTATTTAACTTATTTTTAGTAGTCTAGTGTCTGTAGTCTTGTAGTCTAGTGCTGACGTCACTAAATTGGCGGGATCAACGCAATTGGCGGGACTTATAAGGACTTTCCCAGCCACGGACGGTCTTGCGCCGCGCCTGAATTTGCGACTCGTGTGATGGCGACTGTTGTGATAGCCTAGTGGTTAGGACGTCCGCCTTCTAATCGGAGATTGGGGGTTCGATCCCGGGCACGCACCTCTAACTTTTCGGAGTTACGTGCGTTTTAATTAATTAAATATCACTTGCTTTAACGGTGAAGGAAAACATCGTGAGGAAACCTGCATGCCTGACAGGTCTCCATAATGGTGTAGAATATCGATAGACAGGACACTTTGCGCCAAAGTTCCAAAATTTGAAGTATAGAATTGACCAAAGCTTGAGTCACTAATGAGCCTTCTAGCGCGACGGTCTACCGAATCCAATGCATCAAGCTGATACTTGGCAGAGCTATACCATAAATGGCTGCAGACTCCATGCACGGTCGAACTTGCGCTTGGTACAGGGTAAGAAGCTGTTCCGGCGTGAAGTACCGTTTGTTCCCTAACTGTTGTGAACTGTACAATACAGCCATCCGCTTTCCGCTCATCGCTTGCACAATTAACTAGATTATCTTAATGTATTTATATGCGGTCAAAGCTAATTTTCGGACAATCGCTGCGGTCTTCCCTTCGCTCCGGGTCTTATGTGGGTACGGAAGGTGAGTTATGTTAGTCTTTCGGTCAAGGAGGAGTGAGATTGTTAATTTAGGTAAACATTAAGATGTTCTAAATTCAAAATTATATCATCGCTTTCGGTGAAGCAAAATATCGTCAGCGCATTTGCGCTGCGCTGCGCGACGCAACGCGAACAAGAAGTCTATTGTTATTCAAATATCGAATATTTTGAGCAACAAAGTGAACAACAAAACTTCAGCGGTGAACACTGTTAGTTAAATGCTAAGCAATCGGTGCGGGTTATCATCACGAATATCTGATTGTATTTAATTGCTACCACGTGAACCACCCAGGTAACTGGGTAACCTTTAACTCGGATACTGATAAGTGATAACAAAAGATCGTTTTCGCTACAAGAGATCAAATAAAATCATAAAATCTAAATGTATAAAAGGAAAAGGTGACTGACTGACTGACTGATCTATCAAAGTTCAAACTATTGGACGGGTCGGGCTGAAATTTGGCATGCAGCTACTGCTACTATTATGACGTACCTATACATCCGGTTAGAAAGGATTTTTGAAAATTTCAACCCCTAAGGGGGTAAAACAGGGGTTTGAAATTTTTACTGTCCACGCGGACGAAGTTGCGAGCATAAGCTAGTTAGGATATAATTTTAATTCGATACTTCAGCACTCCAAAAATACAAGATTTTATTAAACACGCTAGAAAGTCAAGTTAGTTCCCTACATAGAATACCTTCTAATACACTACCTATTATTAAACAAGAAGGTGGATAATCCGGACACATTGTCGCGGTGTGCGTTGGCGGTACGGTTGCCGGATAAACTACTCCGGTCATGTCGGAAGACGTTGGCCTTTCTTCGCGCTAAAGTCGTTCCGCACGCGGTATGCTGAAAGTGCGCCAACTTTCCGCGCACTTTCTATGCTAAATGAGCTGATTGCTCAGCACCAGAGCCTAGACGTGTTCAATACAAATATAAATAAATTTATTTCATGTATAGATCACTTAGACTTATAAGAACCTTTGTGTATATTTTGTTCGAATAGTATAAGTTATTAGTCATAAGTCTAACTTGTAATGCGCTTTGGCACTAGCTGTAAGCATATCAAGCATCTATAATAACATAAAATAAAATAAAATTCAATAGAAATGAGTTTATCCGCCCCAGACGTGAATTTAGGGCGGGTTAAGCGATAACGTTAACGGGTGGGATTTTCAAAAATCCTTGTTTAATGGGGATCTGCGTTATTAAAAAGTTTACATGCAAAATGTCTTTCTAGACCTAGCGGGCCGATCTGTACCTACGTAATTTTAAGTCAGTAATTTTTTTTCTTCTTTTGCACAGATTTTATTATAAAATGGAAACTTATCTGAAAAATACTAAAGGGAAAAGTCACTTCAGACAGAAATTCTTGTTGTAAATATTTTAATAAAAATTGAAAAAAATACCCGACCGCAAAATATCGCAATCGTCAAATTAATGCATTGTCTGTAAAACTTACGGCCACTCGAACATTCGCATCAGAACTAAAAACAATGCTGGAACCACGACTTTTTGCCGCCGAAAAATAAAGAACCACTTACAAATAAACACGTCTCTTTTAATTATTAAAATGGATAGTTTTTAACTAAACCTATTGTGCCTTATTGTTTGCTGGTGAAAAAAAAAACTGAAAAATGACTGAACCAAGTATTATTATTTGTGCCTGAGTAATTTTAAGAGAGTTTCATCTGAAAAAATTCGTGTTTTTGCTTATCATCATCATCTCCAATCGGCGGCCCACTACTAAGCATAGGTTTCCTCTCAGAAGGAGATTTGCCCATTTACCATTTGATTGAGATTGCCAACGAAACTTGACTAAAAGTTATCCTATACCAATAATTCTTAGTCCTTCAACCCTTCTTAAGCTCACACAACACAGAACTAAGTAAAACGCGGCTAATTTAAGGAGCCTACCTTATCTCTGTGTAAGTTCGACATCGGGCATCATTTGTCTTCGTCAACGTTGCCCGGTGATCATTTATGCCACAGCACACCCTACCCTTTCGTTGGAAACATACACGGAGGGATTGCACCGAGCTTGTTTTACTATAAAATTCAGGGTAAAATATTTATGTATCTATAGAAAGAAAGAAAAGAAAAGACGTTTATTTATACAACTGTGCCACACATCACAACTTAAAGCTAAGAGCTGGTTATTCTGGCGCTTCTTCCACCTGAGAACAAGCAAAAGAAGCGCCGGAACAGACCGTCATGTATAGGGAGTAGGGATTGCAATCCCGCAGCTCACTCAATCCCGCGGGATTGAGTGAGGGACTGATCAATCCCGCATATCATGATAGATATTTGAAGTTATTCACAGTAGTTCAACTTTTTGCCCCGTTTGTATGTAAGATAAAGTATTAATTTTTGGATCTTAATTTAATACTTTAAAATTAATACTTTATCTTATTTAAAATTATGTTATAAAATCGAATTGAAACTACAGGTTTTTGTTTCAAAAATCAAGTATTATTAATTAAACATTATGTACGTATTATAACGCCACAGACCTTTACCAAGTTGATTGTCGTCGCCTTTATTTCCTTTCTCGGAATTCTCAGTTTCATAGGACTTGGACATGATTCATTTATTCGTTACCTGCAAGTATGTATTTAATGTGTACTTGTAAGCAAATGTTCACGCCACATTACGACATATTCCCATTTACGGGCATAATCAGCATATAAAATAGCACAAAACAAAAAATAAATAGAATACCTACATTAATATACTTACGTTAAATGCCGGACGGTGAATACGAAAACACTCTGTCTGTCACATACAGAAACGACGCGCGAAGCGCACGGTGGTCGTAATCTATGGTGGTCGGAGAGTCTATGTGACACGAAGCCGCCCGCCCGCCCCCGCCACTGTGCGAAACGGCGACGTCGTGCTCGAGCCACTCGCATTCTTACGCAAAACTTCACGAATGTTTTAGCGGTAAATTTGAATTTGCGGGATCCGCGGATCCGCGTTTTGAAGGTGCGGGATCCAGCAGATTAATAAGTGGAGCGGGATCCCGCGGGAATGCCGGATCCCGTTTTGCGGGATTGCAATCCCTAATAGGGAGCTACATCAGGTGGTCTCACGTAAAGCGGACGTTTACGTCTGAATGCAGAAAAGAAATCCAAGAAAAAAAGAGCTGGATTCGTCAAAAATTATACAGCGTTTTTGGTTAGTTATTACTTATTATGTTAAATAATTACATAATTCATTTAACATATTGATAATAATACTAGTTTAGGAGCAGGTACAAATATCTTTTTATAGATTCGAATACAAAGTATTTTTGGCACTGCAGCTTTAAATGACAAAAATCTCAGGTTACCTTTATAACTAAAAAACTCAAAGAACTAAGTGTCAACGTAAAAGTTTCATTTATTGTATCTGAATAGTAACTAAGGAAATAGTGATTGCTAATCTTTGTGATGATGATGTAAATTACCTAGGCATTTTCACTGAGATGACTACAAGAAAAGCGCCATCGAATCAACAGAATCTCACACTATGTTTTAATTTATTTGAATCAACGCTATTTACTGTGAGCGTAAGAAATAATTGGGTATTTGACTCCAATTTTTTTAATACTTTATTATAAACTAGGATAAAAATAATGACGTAAACTGAAAAAAACTAATTAAATCGATAACTAATTAGATCGACAAAAAAGTTATAAGCATTTAAATATTTCTGATTAGACAGAGATAGCGATATAGCATTATGACGTCACACCTTACTAATGGCGTAGTAGCTTCGTGTGGTTTCATACAAATTTTCGTTTTGCGAGAAAGGGATAGAAGACCCTCCCATTCCAAAACTAAAATGCCTGTAACTTTGTAAATCTTTGTTGGATTTTAATATTTTTTTCAGCGTACGTCATTATTTTTATCCTAGTTTATAATAAAGTAATAATATTTATCAAATTCAAAAGTAGGAAAATACCCAATTGGTTGGCATTATCTACAGCAGATTGTTGGATGAAATATTCCTCCGTATGTGAAAACCATAAATATTCTTAAAGCGCCACCTCTATTGCAAAATACTTAAGGGCGTATTTTCTACGACATATGTGGTGAGTGTGGTGAAGGCATGACTTAGTGCTTCTCGGGGATATTGAAGATGCTCTTTTGGAAAAGTGCAGTGACGTTGCGATTTTTCGATCCATGAAATGAGTGATTTTTTTGTTCTGTTTTATATCGTTCGCAGGTTCTAGGTTGATTTTGAGGATAATTGGGTGAGAGCTTACTATGAAGACATTCCTCATAAGATATGATGATATGAAGATAATAATTCCAAAATGTTGAATATTTTTGAGTAACGAAAGGTGAAAAAAAAATTTTCTTACAAAAAATGTTTGGAGAGTCACAGTACGATACGATCCAGGATAATTGAACATTTCTTTTTACATAATTAACAGTGTAAAAACCAGTATTTTTATAAAAGAAGGTATTGATGACGAAAAATGCCATCGAATTATAATCAAAAAAAAAATTTTTACAAAAAAAATAAAAACCGACTTCGTTACACAAACACTAAAAATTGAAAAATAATTTAATTTATTACCGAATATATTCTGTATACAAGAGTTAATATAGTTCCATAATAATACTTTTTGGTGCCGGTGCCAATTAGCTTTAGCTGCGCGAATCGTCTAGACTTCATATTTTTATGGGACTCCACAATGGCACCTCATTGGCACCGACCCCAAAAAATATTATTATGGAACTATATTAACTCTTGTATACAGAATATATTCGGTAATAAATTAAATTATTTTTCAATTTTTAGTGTTTGTGTAACGAAGTCGGTTTTTATTTTTTTTGTAAAAATTTTTTATTTCACAATTTTTAGTGGCCCCATGGAATTATGCTATGACTGCTTAAAAATCTACTGTTTACTAAGCTATTACACTGATCGCGAGCAATTTACTCTTATCCGTTGAGGAGTTCCAGTATCTATCTTCGAAGATGTTCATCAGATCTTCACCAAATTGAAATGGGACCAACTTTGAAGTATACCCTTTCAAACAAAAAAAAAATTTTCAAAATCGGTCCAGGCGTTTTCGAGTAATCGGGGAACATAAATAAAAAAAAAAAAAAAAAAAAAAAAAAAAAGATTCCGACGAATTGAGAACCTCCTCCTTTTTTTGAAGTCGGTTAATTAAGTTTTGTTAGAGATATACCCATAGAAATTTGACTACGTTTTTTGGTAAGTACCTACTACCTACCTATCCAAAGATGCCGTGTATCACTAGGCCATTACGGTCCGGTAAGTACTTAGAAATTAGTTATTATGGTTGTAAGGTTAAAAGTAGACAACCAACGCCCGCATTTGAAACCCACAATTAATTAACACCAATTATCTTACATATTCAATAATTGACAGTCTAAAAGTGGCTTTGACTTTAAAAATTACCCGCGTTTTTACGGCTCCACTTCTAAACACCGAAGCTAATAATAAATAAATAAATAAGCCATTTATTTCTAAAATACATAATTATTACAATTATTGTCTAAGTAGGTACATTATTTAATTATTTTTCTATCTAGTTTGGTAAGATCTATATGTATAAATTGCTTATGTCATTACTTCAACTTAAATTAAGTATTACAAAGTTGTTAAATTATTTATTAAAATTAAATAAAGTTATTTCAATTTTATTTCAGACAAGACATAGACAAGCAACAAAATAACAATAATATTTAATTATTCTATTATTAATAGCTATAATATAATAAGGGTTTTAAATAGGTACAACAATCCTGATTAAACAATAAGAAGCTACATCGAAAAGATTCTGCCAAACCCTTTCCTAATTAGTACGCTGATACTATTTGCTTGCCTAGTTTGTTTTTCAGATTTGTACCGGCCCAGTGACTTCGTAACAATAACTTGGTCAAGATGTTCCGAACAGTTAATTTACTTTGCCTTGATAAGGGTCGAACCCTTCAAGACATACTTCAGGTGGTCAGATTCGGGACAAATATTGAAATTATACAATCACAGACTTATTCCCGGAGGCTTTTCTTAAGGATTTGTGGGAAAGATTGACAGTGTTTTCAAAATATCTTGATAGGTGCACTACATAATTTTGAGTAAGTAGGTAACTGACGTACTCAGAGTCGCTAATCGTTACTTAAGATTGAGTTAAAACGAGACAGATTCATGTGAGAGATATAGCTCTGTCTCGTTTTGACTAAACTTAAGTAAAGATTAAGCGACTCTGAGTACGGCAGTAAGCATGTTAATGCACTTAAAATGTTAAAAAGAAAATGCTGTTAGATTAAATTATGTCATATACCTACCTAGGTCTCTTGTAGGGATTTCCACACGCTTGCCGTATACTTTGGTTACTTAAATATATGTAGTACGCGACAGGTCGACATGGCAATCGGAGAGGAAACGCCCCGCACACCCACACAGCCCCCGCTCTAACCCGATGAGGACCAGCGCGGGTGACGTGGCATCCCCCGCTCCATACCCGGATTGCCATCACAACCTATCCCGGACTACACTTAGGTTAATACTAAAACGTCTACAAAAAGGATAAACTAAGAAGACTCTCATTTCCAAGCACGACATATCCGCTTTGAACCGCCTACAGCAAAGAGGCTGTAAAAAAGAGAATCTAGCACTTTTCATAATTAAAGTGGCAACAATAGCTATTGTCATCTGTTCCTGTTAGTATTGTCTTTAAGTTTTCGCGGTTGTTTACACATTATAATAAAAACAATCTTCGCTTGTGGGATAGGCTGAGAGGCGGTTGTAGGTATATTCGGCAGTATAAGGCAGAGAGGTCGTCGAAACTGAAATTACCGTAGAAAAGTGAAACAGGATTCATTGCCAAATGTCCACTTGAATGACAGACGGACAGACGGAAAGACAGACAGACGGATGGACGGGCGGACAGACAGATAGATAGACAGTCAGACAAACAACAAAGTGGTCCTATTAGGGTTCCTTTTGAGATACAGAACCCCAAAAAAGAACAACTAGCAAAAAACTTGCAGAATCTGCCTTTTTTTTTTTAAAGATTATTAGCCAAGTTAATTGCTGACTAGTATTCCCTTCTCCCCTCCAATTAAGCGTAAAGCTTGTGCTATGATTGTAAGTACGACAATAGTGCAACGGGTGGGATTTGAAGCGGTGACCATTCGGTTTTTAGTCCGCTCCATTAACTATTGTGCTATCGAGTTGCTAGTGGACACTGCTTATGGGTGTAACACGAAATCAAAACATTCACGTAATGCGGGGGTGTAATTATAAATTCCGCGTCACTCGGCAGCGGTGGAACAATGAAGTTAATCCATCAGCCGAGTCCTCGGGCGCGGCCACAGATAAGACAAGGGCCCGTATTGCGTCCCACCCCGGCTTCTTGGGTTACCACCCGGGCATAGAGTATGCGACGAACAGAAGCTCTGAAGCTATGTTGGGTGTCTCTCTGAGGAGCTAAAACTGTAACGAGGAATTCCGTAGGAGGGCCAAAGTTACTGACATAGCCCTACGGATTAGCGAGCTATCGTAAAACTGATACCCGGCAAGTTTAGCGTGGAATAACCTCTAGCCCGCTCGATAGACGACAAGAAGGTGGTGGGAAGTGTGCAGATGAGGAAGGCGGAGAACAGTCAGTGGTGACGCGCTCTCGGGAATGTCTATGTCTAATTTGAATGCCTATGTCCAATGTGAGGCTCTAGTGCAACTTTTCAAGTCTTTTAGTATAGATGGAAAACCATCATGATTTTACAAATCAATCAACTGTACTCAATGTTTAGCTAAAATGACTACATACATTTTAAGTTTAGCTCTACCGTAAATCAAATAAAAGCGTATTTCCATATACAATCACCTTATAATAAAAATAAATTAGCTTTTTTACCGTTTCATATTTTTGCTGTTTTATTTTACTTTTATTTAGAATACTTTATTGCACACACAAATATATACATACAGAGACACAATGTAAGCTACAGAAGAAAATATACAAGATACTGTTATTAGTCCCGCAAATTGTTAATGCGCGTGGCCGCCATTTTAGTGACGTCAGCACTAGCCTGAAGTTTCGAGCTGATGTTATATTTTTATTTCGGCTGACGTCAAAATGACGTCATTTCGATGTTAATGAGACATGGTTCCAGCGCATTGCATGGCAGCAGCAATTTGCGGGACTTATACACTGGGACGACCCCCAGCCCGCTGGACCGATGACCTGAAGAAGGTAGTGGGGAGCGGATGGATGAGAAAAGCGGAGGACCGTGTTTGGTGGCGCGCTCTTGAAAAGGCCTATGTCCAGCAGTGGACGCAAACGGGCTGATGGATTGGATTGGATTGGATTGATACACTGATAGGCCATACTGTTTCATTCTTGTCGATTGTAGGTAGAAAACTCCAAAACGTATTTGTCGCATCTGCGTCCTAATCTGTAACCGATGTCCATTCCTTAAGGCCACCCTTCTCAGTTTGTGACGTCCACCTGGGTCTTTCGTATGAATATTAATTCGACCATATCTTGACCCCTGTCCGGCGGCTAAGAAGGCGGCTTGACGTATGAATTTCTTAGGGAATAATTAATGATTCTAGGTTATTTGATTGCTTACACTGTCACGACGTTTTATGAATATTCAATTTTTAAAGTACTGCTGTGCCTCGCCACGCTAGAATGGGATCATTAATAATCAGTACCCTTATTATAAATGCGAAAGTGTGTTTGTTTGTTGGTTTGTCCTTCAATCACGTTGCAACGGTGCAACGGATTGACGTGATTTTTTGCATGGGTATAGTTAAAGACCTGAAGAGTGACATAGGCTACTTTTCATCCCGGAAAATCAAAGAGTTCTCACGAGATTTTAAAAACCTAAGTCCACGCGGACGAAGTCGCGAGCATCAGCTAAGTAGTTCCTTATAAATGTAATCTGTGATAGCCTAGTGATTAGGACGTCTGCCTTCTAATCGGAGGTGGGGAGTTCAATCCCGGGCAAGCACCTCTCACTTTTCGGAGTTATGTGCGTTTTAACCTAAATATCACTTGCTTTAACGGTGAAGGAAAACATCGTGAGAAAAGGTTGGGCTGAACGTCGATGAGTCAGTCAGTCAGGACTTTTCTTTCTATATACCTAGATATGTAGTTACCTATTTAGATACTAGCTTTTTTAGCCTCATCTAATTACTGTCTGTACAAATCATGCCCGAGTGGAATGGTGCAAGAATACAGGCTGGAATTCCGCGCTGGACAAACTTCAAACCATCAAATCAAATTCAAACCAATTTCAATTCAAACTTTCACCCTTTAGCCCCCTTGGTAGTAGAACTTTCTAAAATGGTAAAATACGTATTTTTTTATTTTTAACCGAAAGCTTTAAATACCTACCAATTTTGATCGATGCAACTTTAAAAATTACGGACTTTCATACAAACTTCCATCACCCATTTAACCCACTTAGGGGTGGAATTTCAAAAAAATATTTCTTATTGGATACCTACTCTTTAAAAAAACACACTCTAAATTTCATGTTTCTAGGACCAGTGGTTTAGGCTGTGCGTTGATATATAAGTCAGTCAGTCAGTCAAGATATCGAATTTTATAAGTATACTAGCTTATGCTCGCGACTTCGTCCGCGTGGACTTCACAAATTTCAAACCCCTATTTCACCCCCTTAGGGGTTGAATTTTCAAAAATCCTTTCTTAGCGGATGCCTACGTCATAATAGCTATCTGCATGCCAAATTTCAGCCCGATCCGTCCAGTAGTTTGAGCTGTGCGTTGATAGATCAGTCAGTCAGTCAGTCAGTCAGTCACCCTTTCCTTTTATATATTTAGATGTCGCAGGTATATTGTCAAAGCAGTGATATTACAATTAAACGGTAGATTGACAATAAGAAGAAGATAAAGAAGACATACATGCAAACAGTGGCGTGCACAGTGTTCGAAGCCAGGGTAGGCATTAGTTAGGTAGGCTGTTTACATGCAGGTCATAATGAAAAATATGCATTGAGCTATTACAACTGGGGTAAGCAGTGCATTAATGCCTTTATGACAGGCACGCCACTGCATGCAATCTGATTCCTCTACAATTCAAATATCTTTCTCCAGCATAAACATATCTTAGTGCCTCAAATTATTACGATACCCGGTATCCAGCACCCGGCAGTCGGCACCGCAACCCGACGGTGTTATTTTAGAATCCCTGCCACCTACAATATATTCCATAACGCTTGGTCAGCTAGAGCAAATATTGTTTTAATTGATAACCCGTTTGCTCTTGTTCTTGAGATTAGTTTACACTGACTTGAAACCTAATTTTCATCTCACTAGCTCAGAAAGGCGTTCAAAATCTGAATACGAAATTCCACTTTGTCTACTAGCGTACAAAAGTTATTCGAAATTCGAACACACCTGATGAACTATGTTTCTTTCTATTAAAAAAGCCTAATTCTAATTCTAATTCTAAATTAGCCAGTACTGTCCCACGTCTGGGCAAAGGCCTCCCTCCGACCTTTCCTTTATTCCTATGCCACTCAGGGCTTAAAGAATCTAAAAAAACTATAATGAAAGAAATCTTAGGTACTATATATACCCGTGCGAAGCTGTGGCGGTTTGCTGGGCAAAAATATTTCTCACGATGTTTTCATTCAGCGTTAAAGCAAGTAATATTATTTTATATACATAACTCTGTAAAATAATAATTAGAGATGCGTGACGGGACCGAACCCTCGAGCCCTTGAATAGACGTCTTGACGGATATCACCGCAGTTTCTTATCATATTAATTAAAACAGATATTAATAAACAGATAAATTACAGTACGAGGCAGAAAGTACCGTACCTACATCGGCCTTTAAAATGACATTTCGGCTTTGTAGAGCATTGTCTCTTTCACTCATACCTATATGACGTTTTGTCGGTCTCAACGTCAGAGACAACGCTCTCCAAATCTGCTATCTCCTTCTAAAGGTCGATGCACATTACTTTCTGCCGCTTACTGTACAAATAATAGATTAATTTCAGTGAGTCCTCAGCCTAGTTACACGATCGCGTCGGTCAAGTGGAAGCTCTAATTAGACAAATATCTTAATTGGACTGAATTCATGTTTTAGATGAGTTACTTATTTATTATTCGAGTGAAATTTCAATATAATATTTATGAAATGCATCAGAAGACAACAATGCCGAAAACGCCTTAACTTCAACTTTAAAAAGTCAAAGGGTTCAAATAGAGGTGCCACGAAAGGTTAGTTATTATGGTGAATAATTGGTTTGCGATTCGCTATGGAGAATAGTCGAATTTTCACCAAATTTAGTCGACTTCAAAAATTATTCTATACCTATTATTGATAAAATTAATAAAAATAACATGTCGATTTTGAACCATCCAAAATTTGTGATTTTCTTTCTACTCATACCTTGGACAGGTCCAGATAGCAATCGAGGTATGACGTGGGGGGACGCCCCGCACACCCGCACATCACCTGCGTTGGCTCGCACCGGGTTAGCGCAGAGGCTGTGCGGGGCGTTCCCTCCCCGATTGCTATCTCGACCTATCACGGACTACATATTCATATCTGTGGTTTCAGTCCACCTCCTCACCAATTTTCAAAACTTCAGACAAATTTTCAGACCTTTTGAATTTCAGTCCAAATATACTCTTTATAGATCGAACTACTATCGAACAAAGGTTGTACCTCGAGGTAGCTAGAGCTACTGAGCCATACTTGCTAGCAATTAAACTAGGCCGAGCTAAATCGTTTCGGAAATAGCCCAGTCAGCCTATAAGGTCCGGAACCAATAAATCTCCCGATCGCAGCCTTCCTTCCCAGATAATGTATTTCTGTTCGGACGTTACTTACTTTGGCAATTTGCGGGAACCTTTGTGCCCTTTAAGATATCTCGTCAGACAATTGTACTCCCGCTATTCCTTTTGTTCAAGGATCTGATGGAGTTTGTTTCAGTGTGTCGAAAGTAATTTTGGTGTGTTGCACTGTGTAAATTACAGATATCACTCGTAAGTTTATTCAAAACAATGAAAGAGAAAACAAGTGATGAGTTTAAAAACTGAAAATGTTTAATCTTAATATTCGTTTCTATCGTCATATTGTATAAACATTCTGACATAATATACCTAAGTTATTACCCATTTTTTTGTCCAATCGTTTCCACGTGAGGCATATACAAACTTATTAAGAGACAATATTAACATATTGGAGTTTTATAATTGTTATTTACTGTAACTGAATTTTCAAAATTAAATTCAACTAAAAGCATTGAAAAAAAATCTTCAATATGTTTATTTGAACCTAATTATTGTTTTGTAATGTATGGCTTTAAATAATAAAAGTATAATATTATTGAAGCCTGTTTTCCATATTATATATATTTTTTTAATCAAGCTGGGGTTTTGCACAAAAGATCAGCCTGCTGTTCAGCCCGGAAATGCAGCAGTATTCTTGACACCATTTCCCACTTGACACGCAGTAATCAGGCTAGCTATAAGCACAGAGTAAGTATGGTATGTTATTACTTATTACCTACCAGAGGTTCTACGAAGCCGTCTAAGACAGAGCTATCGTGCGGCAAGGGATAACATGCGACCCGGGATCAGTATAGCAATTCCGGGGCATTAACCACAAGATCAAAGACGTCTGTTTGATAGCTAGGTGTGTTATCAGCTCTATATGAGTCCCAAAACAAAGTTATCGTCCAAGGCGTGATATATCCTCGTCTTCAGGAAGGGCCAAGGTCTGAGCCCATTTACAAATCACAAACACTGACCACCCACCCCCCATCCCCACCACCCCTTCGGACAATATACAACCCTTCTGTTACCTTTCCGAATTACACTTGAAATATGGTGGAGTTTACCCTTAAACTGTCTTGGATTTTAAGGGATGTATTGCTTATACATTTGTGCGAGGACTAGTTTTTGCCCCCGGCTTTGTCTGGGCACCTACTTCCTACGACATTCAATGGCGACCTGCACTCTACATTAGTACTATTTGAAAAAAAAAGGAAATGTTTGACTCATGAATCATCATCATCATCATGATGAACTCATTACCGGCCTACTACTAAGCACGGATCTCCTTACAGAAGGGTTTCGAATATTGTCCGCCACACTGGCCTAGTGCGAATTGGCAGACTTCACATAGGTACATTTGAGAATATTAAGAAGAACTCGCAGGCACTCATCCAAGCATCAAGCTTGGATTTAAGTAATTCTGGACTTCGTATGCCGAAACTGAGGAATTAGTTTTCTCTTATTTATTATACTCTGATTCGATTTCCCGCCTTTTTGAATAGGAAAGTCGTCAAAATAAAACTTTTTCGATAACTTTTAAATTAATTAGGACTCGCGACGTGTTTGTGGGATCGACGCAGGATCGACGTAAGTAAATAGACAATGCATAAATTTATAATTCCGTAGTTTGAAATGAGATTAAACTAAAATCTTACTTTTTACATGATAGTTGACACACACCTTGAACAAATATGGCAAGTCTTTTCTTGAAATATATGCATGCACTAATTCTACCCGTCCCGGCTTCGCATGGGTGCAATGTAGATAGATACTAATGTGGTGTCATTGAGGTGTCATTGCCTCGGAAACTCTCAAATGAGAGGATTTTTTCCGACCTAATTCACATTGTTTCAATTTCTCTAGGGATCTCTATTTTTTTGAGAATTAAACTATAAGTATTAACCTTCCTCTTGAATCACTCTATCTATTGGTGAAAACCGCATTAAAATCCGGTGCGTAGTTTAAAAGATCTACGCGTTCATACATACAGACAGCGTAAAGTATAGTGTAAAGAAAAGATAATGCATTATCACGTAAGATAACAATTTATATCTCGCCAAACTGTAGGTACATCAGTTGAACAAACCAGTGCTAAATTCGAAACGAGGAGCTAGCAAAACTTATCCCTAACCTACAATAGATTCCAAATTCGAAATATATGTCGCCGTTCCATCTAGTTCCGGTCCAGTTTGAATGTCCGTCCAAGTTGGACTTCCGGCGGAAGCGGCCGCAAGCACGGGCGTCTTTATCCGAAGAATTAACTGGCGATAGTTATTCAAATGCGGCTGAGGGGGCGATAGCGTGACCTATATTCACTTATAAATACATTACATAGATACATAGAAAGTCTTTATTGTACACAAAACAGGAACAACACGAAGGAAATAAAAACTATGCAAAGGCGGCTTTATTGCGTATAGCAATCTCCGTCGGTCACTGCCGCCTGAAGGCAATTTTTTACATTAGGTAGCGGTAGGTATTAGTCCCGCAAATTGATGTCTCAATAACATCTAAATGACGTCATTTTGACGCCAGCCGAAATAAAAATCTTCAGTCTAGTGCTGACGTCAGTAAAATGGCGGCCTCGCGCATTAGCAATTTGCGGCACTTGTAGGTATATTACATTATTCTAGCAAGGAAAAGTATGTTTTTAAATGTTAAAAATAATATATGCATACCATTGACTTATATATTACTTCGTATGAACGCTATTGAACAAACAAAATGGCACCGACTCAGTGGTGCTTTAGCACCAATGCAACCTCAGAGACGTCTGGATTTCAAACGGGTCGTTTATTAGTATCTAAGAGGTGGCGCTGATTTATTTGGTTCCAAAACCGCGAAAATTTTGTTCGCTTGGGCATATCTTGTCATTTATATCGATGATGCATACATGGTATCAAAACTCTGGATTACAATTATGTACTTACATAACTGCCTTTCATAATTTCCTAGTACCTATAGTGGGTACCTACGTGTCAGGTAGAGATCTCGCCTGCAACGGGTTAGAGCGGGGGCTGTGTGGGTGTGCGGGGCGTTACCTCCCCGATTGTCATCTCGACCTGTCGCGTACTAAGCTTTAACTGATTACACTTACGTATCTTAAAACCCGGTATCCTATTCCTAAGTTCCTAACAAAAATAAGCAACAAGTTTTACTAGCCATTGTAGGCACTGGCGTTATACAGACCCGTTCGTGTCGGCCGCTTAGCATTAAATATATGTTTTACCACCTTATAAAGATTGCGTCGGAGATGCGCCCCAGGCACCAGGCACCAGGCACGCCGCACGAAGCACTTGCTCTACGACAGTTCTTAACCCTTATAGTCTAAGAGACAGTGCGTATAGGGCAACAATCCTAATAATAATTATAAATGTGAAAATGTGGATATTTGGATGTTTGTTACTCAATCGCGGAATAACGGCTGAATGGATTTGGATGAAATTTGGAATGAAGATAGATTATACCCTGCATTAATACATAGGCTACTTTTTATCCCGGAAAATCAAAGAGTTCCCGCGGAATTTTGAAAAATGTAAATCCACGCGGACGATGTCGCGGGCATCAGCTAGTTTATTAAAACTGTCATGCTTTTTTTTATGTTTTACCCATTTTTTAAATTTTATTGAAATCCGCCGTAGACAAGCTAAAATATGACAACTTGTTCTACAACAGTTTTTAACCCTTATAAAATATTCTTTGTACGAAACTGGTAACGTATACAGCACTGGTTTCGTAGACGGCCGTAGCGTAGTCTATAGACGGTGTATACAAATATATGACTGACTGACTGACTGACTGACTGTCAGACTGACTGACTGACTGACTGTCAGACTGACTGACTGACTGACTGTCAGGCTGACTGACTGACTGGCTGACTGACTGATCTATCAACGCACAGCGCAAACTACTGGACTAATCTGGCTGAAATTTAATACGCAGATAGCTACTATGACATAGACATCCGCTAAGAAAGGATTTTTGAAAGTTCTATTCCTAAGGTGGTAAAATAGGTGTTTGAGATTTGTTTAGTTCACGCGGACGAAGTCGCGAGCATAAGCTAGTCTTTTTATAATGTGTCAACTTCATCGTGTCAAGCAACGTAGCTACAAATATTAAGTGAGTGTACAAACTTTGTAAATTGGTACACAGCTCTTAGACTATATCACTTATGCGCACACAAGCTCACATGTGCATACCGCCATACGTGTGATGGCTGCTGCGTGACTTGCGAAATGGTTATTGGGGCCCAGTTCCACAATACACAAATATTTTTAAGTTTTAACGTCTAAAACGTAGGATATCCTAAAAAGATACTTCATACCTTCATACAGTCGGACGAAGGTAACGTCAAGAAAGAGCAACCCAGCGAGGTCACAGCACCGAGGCGACAATAGACTTTAATTAAGTATTTTGCTTAATAGTGGATCAGTCCTTCTGGTATCTAGGTACATCAACCGTAAAAAGCGACTCGTACACAAATATGAAGACTCACATATGTATTTTCGCTGTGTTAGTAGCAAGGTGTAAAGTTTACACTGGGGTGCATTAATTATTATTAGTTAACCTTTCAATGAAGGGGTAACCGTAATTAAAAAATAAAATTATTAAAAGTAGTAAAATTAATAAAGCTCATCAATATGAGCTTTATTAATTCTATTTGACAATCATCAAATGAATAGCTTTGTTAAAGTAAAATTAGTACCTACTTAGCTGTTACGATCTACAGATTACCTAATTTATAAATAAGAAATCCTGTGTTTGTCGTTTATATAAGTATGTAATCTGTCTATTTATACTGTTGATGTAACTTAGCGATTGTTTAAAAGTTATAAAAATAACAATATTACTATTTTATCGACGGATTAGACACAGATTGATTAATAATTTTGACCGGAAGTTATCTATGTAAATACGATTTAACATTTCGGTGCAATCGGCCCTGAATAGATACATCCCTATGCGGCTGGTTTAACACTTTAATGCCGTACACACAATCAGATATTTGTTTTAAATTATGGTAATAAAATGTCGGTGAGAGTCACGAGCTGTGGGCAACGCGTGCGCGGGCGCAGGATCGGGATCGGTATTAAACGAGCTTCATTATAATGACGAATTGTACCCGGTATGGACCCAGTTTGCTGTTATCTTTTTCAAAGGTGTTTCTGTTTGAATTTTGCTTTGTGTTATAATTCCTAGACAAATTGCTTCTTTTTGTGACGTAGTTTAAACAGCAAAGTTTTTATTTTTCAGACGATCAAGATCGGTGTTTAAGCAGCAAAGTTCCTATTTTTAGACTATCAAGAATCTGTAAAACACGGGTTTCATTATAATGACATATTGTACCGTTTTTTCAAATGTGTTTCTGTTTGGGTGTTGCTTTATTTTATAACTCGCAGACAAATAAGTGTAGTACGCTTCTTGGCCAGCGCGTGCCAGACTTCCGTTATTTTATAAAAGCTGAAAGTTTCTCTCCGTATTGTCCCCAACACAGGGAAACGTTTGTTTGGATGTTTGTTTGGATCATGGTGGCTTTGGGAGATAACAGGTAATAGAGGTATATGGCAATGCTTGACGTGTTTTTAATTACTATTCTGAAGAAAGTATAAACAAAAATTGAGTTTATACTTTGACGTAAGATTTTTTTCAGGTAGGTACACCTTTATTACCTGTTAGCTGTGAGATAACTATCTCTATAAAAATAGAGAAATCGCTTCACAATTATTAATTGTAGCGCCTCGATATCTGACAGAACGATAAAAGAGACACCATCTTTGTCCACACTAGACTAGATAAGCCGCAGATGTGCCGATTTAATATATCATTGTGCCTCAGTGAGGCATACTTGGCGCGCTCGCAGGAAATGCAGTGAGCGATAAGCCGAACGGACTTTGTGATGTCTGCTGTCCGCACGTCTCCGCACAACTTCATATTATTGAGGACATTACTAATAAATCCATACTTAATATTATAAATTCGAAAGCGTGTCTGTCTGTCGGTCTGTTTGTCTGTCTGTCTGCTAACTTTTCACGGCTCATCCGTTCAACCGATTTTTATGAAATTTAGTACAGAGAAAGCTTGCATCCCGGGAAAGGACATGCTACTTTTTATCCCGGAAAATCAAAGAGTTCACACGGGATTTTTAAAGACCTAAATTCACGCGGACGAAGTCGCGGGCATCATCTAGTTACTAGATGACCTGTTTATTACCTACTAGATTCTAGTAGGTAATAAACAGGTACTTACTCGTATGTTTTCGAATTGAATTTCGAATGTTTTTAAAAACATAGTTTCTCTAATAGATGTACAGAAAACGTATTTTCGTAAGTGATTGGTTCGTGACTCAAAATGGTTAACGCCAACTGAGTTTTTTGTCTTTGTCATTTGTATGGGATAACGTAACAGAGAGGGTCCTATACTAACGTCTCTCCTTGGATAGAGTACAGACTAGATAAGCCACAGTTTATCAGTACAGTAAGTAGATTACTGATATGATACCACAAAAAAACGCAGAAAGAAAATAGCCTACATTTTGTAAGAGTTCACGATATATTGCAAATAAACGCTAGAGGTCAACAAACGTTGCGTAAGTGGGCCATTCGGAATCAATGGCACGTCGTAGGTGGGGCTTTTGATGTTGATGGATTAAGATGAGAAAATCAAAATGAATAATTGTGTAAAATATTAATGACTAGCTGATGCCCGCGACTTCGTCTGCGTGAATTAGGTTTTATAAAAATCCCGTGGGAACTCATTGATTTTCCGGGATAAAAAGTAGCCTATGTCACTCTCCACGTCTTTATCTATACCCATGCAAAAATCACATCAATCCGTTGCACCGTTGCGACGTGATTGAAGGGCAAACCACCAAACAAACACACTTTCGCATTTATAATAAGGGTACTGATTAACTAATCGTAGGAACGTCCATACAATTCCAATCCGATTTAAGCAAATCGGAGCTAGCGCATTGTTGCACTGATTTAGAACAGCAGACATCTCCAAACTAACTCGATCCGTTCTCACGTATTAATATATTCTATTCGATCATTCGGTAGACGATGTATCGATTTGAGATTAGCGAGTTTGTTGGCGGATATTCGTATTGAGGCGCGCATTCCGGATTTATGGAACTTATGAGATAATATGATTTAGAATTGTTGTCAATTGGATTCTGTTGAGAGAAATCGATGTTTTATTTGTCAAAATAATTCACAATTCTATGATAATCATGAGTTTTTAGGAGTTAAAAACCGGCCAAGTGCGAGGCACGCGCACTGAGGGTTCCGTAGTACAATCGTATTTTATCGACATTTTGCACGATAAATCAAAAACTACTTACTAGATCTCGTTCAAACCAATTTTCGGTGGAAGTTTGTATGGTAATGTACATCATATATTTTTTTAGATTTATCATTCTCTTATTTTAGACCTATCCAATCATAGATACCACCCCACACGTATGGGTTTGATAAAAAAAAATTTGAGTTTCAGTTCTAAGTATGGGGAACCCCAAAATTTATTGTTTCTTTTCTATTTTTGTGTAAAAACCTTAATGCGGTTCACAGAATACATCTACTTACCAAGTTTCAACAGTATAACGAAACAGACATGACGAATATATAAGGGTTCCGTTTTTTGCCATTCGGCTACGGATCTTTAAAAAGCGGTGGTAAAGTGGTAGTTAGGATTTCGGTCTGCTATTATATGGGCTCCCAGGCACCTCTAAATTTTTGGAATTACTTAGGTACCTATGTGCATTTAAACAGTTAAGTAAGTAAATATTAATGAGGACGAAATTTCATTGAAAACCCCACATGCCTTAGAGTTCTCGATCAAAGGTGTGCGAAGTTGGTTTGTTTTACATAAAATCTAATATGAAATATCATATACCTAGTAGGTACCTAGCGTCAGTTCCATTTTTTGTCGTTTGGAAAATATACTTATTATATTCCTCGTAGAACCTCGGCGGTCGGGCGAGCATAATAAAAGAAACTAGAAATCAAAGCGTGAAGCTCGCCCGACTTCAACGTGTAGAAATAAATATTTTTTAATTTGTAGTGGTTTTGGAAGTCGGTTTTTTTAAATATTTTTTTATTGTGCACATGTTTGTAACTCCATACAAATAATTACACTCTTACAAAAGTCAGACTTTTGTAATCGCAAAACCGAGTGGATTGCGAAATATTACAATGGAACAGAACTATTTAAGCGTTGCATCTCGATTGCCAGTTCACGCTACAAGTCGATTTGAATCGATTGAAATAAAATTGTCAATTAGCGGGTCACAGATCAGTGCCGTGACACGATTCCGATGCAAGACCACTACTGGGCTACGCAAATACCGTTCAATCAGGGCTGCTAAACATTTGGTGGCAAAAGTTTACTCCTTGATTGTGATGGAAATCGAAGGAAATATATAAAATGGTACCTAATTTGTTAATTATCGGGTCACAGATCAGTGCCGAGACACGATTCCGATGCAAGATGACTACTGGGCTACGCAAATACCGTTCAATCAGGGCTGCTAAACATTTGGTGACAAAAGTTTACTCCTTGATAGTGATGGAAATCGAAGGAAACATATAAAATCGTACCTAATTTGTTAATTATCGGGTCACAGATCAGTGCTGTGACACGATTCTGATGCAAGATGACTACGCAAATACCGTTTAATCAGGGCTGCTAAACATTTCGTCACACATACTTATTTAAGGTATCCAAACACTCTTGGTTAAAAATGAAAATTGATAGAAAAATTGTATTTTGTATGTCGTATAGAAGCAGACGTTACTTTGCGGAAATCTATGATATAGATACAATGAACTAAAAGCTTAATTTACTCTTTTCTTTTGTTTCAGCGGATTATAGAAAATTAAGCTTTTGATTCATTGTAAATTGTATTTTGTCACGCACAGATCAAACTACTGGAATGCATTTGACGATTCAAACTTGTAAAAGTTTAATTGAATAAATAATATTTTTAATTATTTACTTATTTATTTATTTAGGCAAAAACTCAAAGACAAGTTGGAGTTTCATTGATGTGATTCGGCTAGAAATGCATGAATAGTGTGCGATGTCCTAAAGATGTTTGTAATTGAATAAAAACTATCTTTGGATAGTTGCATAGAGTGATACCCGATTTAAAATTCATCCGTTGGACCCATTTTAAGTCGTTTAATTTACCTAGTTAAGTAGTACCTACCTACCTACTTGTAAAAATTCGAATCTCTTAATAATAAATTACATATCGCATACATTATAGCCACTTGAATTACTCAATGTGAAGTAAAATAGTACAGTTTTCGAATTTTAGTTAACGTACCTAAATGTTTTATGTATAGCTATGATAATTGTACCAATCCATAACCCAAAGTTCGTAACCCCTGACCGATTAGCTAAGCCACGATAAAAACGTAATTATACACACGAATGCGCATGATTCACGAAATATTTGAATACTGTATTACATACATTCGCTACGCTGAAACCGTCTTACCCACCATCTCTAAAACAGCCAATAATAAACTCTACCACTACCAACAATAGAGTCCTTAATTAATTGAAACGTAGCCATGAATCTTAAAAGAAAGATGCTTAGAACTCATCTTTGAAAACAATTTTAGTCATTGTAATTTAAATTTTATTTTAGAGGGACTAAGATTGATTTTTATGTGTATAAGTTGTGACGTTTAGTGTAAGAATAGTGATGTGCCGTGGGAACTATCGAAATGGAAGCGCGAAGCTTGAACGTGAACCGATGGATGTGATAGGAAGAAATTGTAGCGGAGTTTGTACAAAGTAATAAATGTTTATGGTTTAAATTTGAGTAGGTACTTTGGATGCGTGACTTTGTTGTGGGGAATCGCAAATGCAAAATGTGAACTGTTATGACAACTGCCACGTTAGTCTAGTGGTAATCCTATTAGGCTGTGGATCATGAGGTCCTGGGTACAAATGTGCAAATCCCGCGTCGAGCTAATAGTAGATTATTCAACATGGGGGTAATGTAATGTCACGGGCACCGGGATAAATCCCAAGCGTAACGAGGGATCCCAAAGTATCCCAAGCGTAACGAAGGATCTCAAAATAACTCCCGAGCGTAGCGAGGGTGTTGCATCTAGAATAGGCTAGTTGACACTTTTTTTAAGTTGGTCTTAAATGGTTAATATTTGTCCTATTAGATCAAAAAAATTAACATTATATTTTTTTGCGCCCTAAAAACCGTAAAACTTTAATTTAAAAATATATTTTTCTTAGACAGCTGAAAACACTGTCGGCCATGTTTGACCGATAGATTATCTGTGCTCTGATGTCATGCATTTGTAAACAACAGCATAACCTCCCAAAGTTTAATAAACATGACTTCTATACTAGTTTACATGAAAAATATAGTAAATATCGTTATTGTATCATCCGAGAATGTAAAAACGCATCGATAAAGACCACAGGAAAGTTGTGGATTAGAGTGCCCAGTGAAATAAATATACGTAACACGCGAAGACTTGCTTAAAGGGATCCTATATGACTAACGACTTCAACCCAAATTTATTTTTGCAAAGATCACTTTGTTGTAAGTCTTACTTAATAACTTATTCAATTTATAAAGAGAAAACGATATTTTTTTACGTTTACTATGAGTTTTTAGAAATATATAAAAACTAGCTTATGCTCGTGACTTCGCCCGCGTGGACTTCATAAATTTCAAACCCCCATTAACCCACTCAGGGGTGGAATTTCAAAAAATCTTTTCCTAGTGGATACCTTCTCTTTACCTACAAAGAACACACCCACTAAATTTTCATGTATCTAGGACCAGCTGTTTAGATGTTTAGGCTGTGCGTTGATATATAAGTTAGTCAGGACTTTAAATTTTATATATATGGATACTACGTTAGTCCCCGCGTGACATAGAGATGACATTTCTTTGTTTACATATTTAATGACGTCACATCATGGCTGACAGCGTTTTCTGCGTTTCAAATAAAAATAAAAACTGTATTTTTTTAAATTGGATTTATATATCCATCCTGCGTTTTTAATAATTGTTATTGATATATTTCGTTGTCTTAAGCAAAATACTATAATAAATAATCATTTATTGGATGAAATTAGATATGAGTCAAGTAGCCTATTCTGAGCGAGTGAGAGGGACGCCATCATACGTCGAAGCGAGACAGCAGTAAAAATTAGTTATTACTTAGGTACAGTAGTAGCAGCTGTGGCAGTTAGTCCGTAGTTGGGAAGTGAGCGGTGTTACAACCCCGCGACTCAGCAGAGCAGTTAAAATACGGTTTTGCTCAATTTTCCTGATCACCTGCCACGCCTTCTTAGATACCTTCAAGGCAAGAGCACAAGAGTGAATTGGTATCTTCTAGGCAGCGCGCTTCAATCTAGACCTCATCAATGCTTTTTATTAAGCTCTGGCTTATTCCCGCAATTTCGTCCGCGTGAACTTAGGGACGTGAACACCAATTTAGGGTTTAAATTTTCAAAAATCCTTTCTTAGTGAATGCCTACATCATAATAGCTATCTGCATGCCAAAAAGCCCGATCCGTCCAGTGGTTTGAGCTGTGCGTTGATTGATAGATCAGTCAGTCAGTTTTTCTTTTCATATATAATATTATAGATAAAATTATTGTTATCAAATGCAAGCCGTCACAATTTAAAAAAAATTAGAGTATAATAACAAAATGTGTGTTCGTGTATGATTCATAATTTTGTAGTTCCTATGATAGAGAATATCGAATGTAATCGATTTTCACGCTTACGTTGTATGTATACACGTCACTACTTTATGAAACTCATGTTCTTCTAATTAATTTCCTTTTTAGCGTTCCGTACCTCAAAAGGAAAAACGGAACCCTTATAGGATCACTTTGTTGTCTGTATGTCGGTCTGTCAAGAAACCTAGAGGGTACTTCCCGTTGACCTAGAATCATGAAATTTGGCAGGGAGGTAGGTCTTATAGCTGAAATTCGGGAAAAAATCTGAAAACCGCGAATTTGTGGTTACATCACACAAAAAAAATTAAATTGTGGTCATGAACTATAAATTAGTATTTTCAATTTTCGAAGTAAGATAACTATATCAAGTGGGGTATCATATGAAAGGTCTTCACCTGAGCATTCTAAAACTGATTTTTATTTATTTTTATGCATCATAGTTTTTGAGTTATCATGCAAAATGTCGAAAAATACGACTGTAGTACGGAACCCTCAGTGCGCGAGTCTGGCTCGCTCTTGGCCGGTTTTTTTTAAATATTAGAATAGGTAGGTATCTACCTATTCCATTGTGATAAAGAATGTTTAATTTCCTGTTTCATTCAATATTATGAACTTAAGAAGCGACTTCTGTTAGTGATTCTGTCGTAGATCCTGTTTGATGATCAACATTTTGAATATTCACGGTGTGTACACTGTATACCTACATTATAATATATTTTTGATCATTTATAATTTGATCTATTTTAGTGTGTAAAGTGTATTTAACTGCTGTGTTATTATCTATATATATAAAATTCAAAGTCCTGACTGACTGACTGACTGACATATATATCAACGCACAGCCTAAGCCGCTGGTCCTAAAGACATGAAATTTGGAGGGTCTATTCTTTGTAAAGAGTAGGTATCCACTAAGAAAGGATTTTTCGAAATTCCACCCCTAAGTGGGTTAAATGGGGGATGGAAATTTGTATGAAAGTCCGTCATTTTTCAAGTTATTTGCATGAAAATTGGTATTTGGGTTTTCGGTTACAAATGAAGAAATACGTGTTTCAGGATTTTTGGAAAATTCACCCATAGGGGTGGATGAAAGTTTGTATGGGACAGTTTTAATTATTGATATTATTAACTAGAAATTTGGAAAGTAGGTTTTTTCTTGAGGTGTCAGCTAAAAAAAAAATGCCATTTGTTTCCTGTAGGCCGTTAGGCCGCTAGCAGAAGCTAGTTACTTTATATTTTTGTATTTGTTAATTTTTTTACTACGAGTAATATAAACTCGGTACCTCCTAGGTAGATGCTAGGTAGATAGCTAGGTACCATCAAAGATTTTTTTTATATTAAAATCATCTCGATGCCAGATAAAATACAACTTCAAGCAGGCAATTAAAGTTCAATCTAACACTACACTATCTGAATTAACATCGTAGCGCGGCCGGGACCTAGAACAATGCTGTGATAATGATATTTTGACGTGTTGACGTCTTATTAACCAATATGTCGGATCGCTGATCAAATTGTATTGATGAGAACTTACACCATATTGCTTTGAAGCGTGCTGTGCTGTTGTACAGACGAGTTAACAATCTAAAAATACCTATAGTTTTAAATCTTTAATATCTGAAAAGTATTTTCTTTTGATTTTCTTACAAATTCTTGTATAATATATCAACTGACTGACTGCCCTGTTTGACTATTTTTGGAAATTCAACGTCCAAAGGGGAAATAGAGGATACAAATTTGAATTTGAATAGGTACCTATCCATGCAATATTAGTTTGAGCTTTCGTTTTAAATTTAAGAAATACGTATTTCAGAATTTTTTAAAATTTCCAGGGAGATTTCCAATTTCCAAAGTTTAAAATGCTTAAATGTATATCCTAGCGCCATCTATTAGGGAGTAGCTGAACTAATTTTACAGTAAGGTTTGAAACCTAAAACATTATTAACCGACTTATTTTTTGTTTCATCTGTTTTCAACATTGCAGTTATTAAAATTGCATTTATGTTCAGTTGTTCAGGTATTGTTCTTCCAAATAATAATAATAATAATAAGTACATTTAAACTTACCTACAGCCTTATACACTTAGAATAATGTAATTAATTAGATTTTTTCTAAACTGCTCGAGCCTAAAAGCTTTATTTTTGTTTGATTCGTAATTAGTGCATTTTTAGGTATAATCAGAGTTAGGCTCCTACTAGCATAAATTATGATAATTATAAACTCAGTGACATAAATGTTGTACAAGTCAATTTATTCAGAAATCTGTTAGAATTAAGAGAAATACTATAAATACGATAGAATATCAAAGAGAAAAGATACATAGATTTAACAATGTGTTAATTTGTGTGGAGACCCGAATGCGTACATCGATTTGTGGCTAACGTTCGGAATACGAATCTTATACAGGTTGATCCTTTAATTATTATTATAACATTAATTAATTTGTTTTATCTATGTTTATGTCCCGACGCATCAATCTGTGATTATAATATTAATGGAGCATCTGAAGTTTTCATTCCCAGAATCTTTGATTTTATAACTACCCATCCATATTATAGGTAAATGCGACAATGCATTTATCTGTCCTTCAATCACGTCGCAACGGAGCAACGGATCGACGTAATTTTTCCATGGGTATACTTAGTGAAAACCTACTTTCTAAGTAACATAGGCTACTTTTTATCCCGGAAAATCGAAAAGTTCCCACGGGATTTTTAAAAACCTAAATCCACACGGACGAAGTCGCGGAAATCAACTAGTACATAGTTTATAAATGGTGGAAGGGTTTCGCTGCGGCTAGTAGTTACCTTTCCAGAAAAGTAGGTACCTATCGTCAAGCATTTTAGCGTTCTAAAATTATGTGCAGTAGAGTGCTAAAAAAAATTGTTTTCAATTATTTTCTTAGTAACTACTGTCGGTGCCTTCCTTCAGAACAATTATGATCTTTGGTTCACAAAATATAATAAGTATTTAGTTAGAAAAGCTACATAGCTTATATACTAGCTACATAGCTATACTAAATCAACACTGATTCAGTAATACTTATTAAAAATTATTATTGATCATAAAAGTACCTATATGTATGTACTTGGTAGGCGTTTCCTCGAGAAAACTTTGTATAATAAGAAACCATATATTATCCAGCCATCTTATATTATCCATTTTCCTGTTGCAAAATATTACAAGAACGTATGAAGAGAGATCTCGGATCATTTTATTTATTTGTTTTGCTCAAATGAATTTACATCGCCCTGTAGGTTCGGTGTTTTCTTAGCATTAGCGTGAGGTAGGCGTCGCTACTTTAAATCTTGGAAAGTACGTGTTGTAGGGCTGCCACAGGAGAGAAAAATATATTTAGTAAGTACTTACTTTGGCTTTAAGGCCAAAATTATATTCTTGTGAACCTCTAGCCAATATCTTTCTCCAAATCATCCGTTTCCCGAAAATGCACTTCATCCACGTGGGTTTAGGTTTTTAAAAATCCCGTGGGAGCTCTTTGATTTTCTGGAATTAAAGCTAGTCATGTCACTCTTCAGGCCTATTATAACTATTTATTACTCATGCAAAAAATTACATCGATCAGTTGATTCATTTCGACATGATTGAAAGACTAACAGACAAAGACACTTTCGCATTTATAATAATATGAGTAGTAATATATTAAAAAAAAACTCTAACACAATGTGCTAGTAAGCATGACTCAAGTTACGCCATGTCTGTGTCCGAACGGGGTACGACTGATTTAAAGAATAATTGAGATGTCATTTCTGCAGGACCAGGCCACGTTCATCTCCGTTCGAGAAATAACCCTAATTATGACCCATATCCATTCTTCCATACTAATATGATAAATGCCTTTCTGGATGTCTGTGTCCCTATTTGTCTGTTATATTTTGTTTTTTCACGGCTCATCCGCCTAACCGATTTCGATGGAATTTGGTAGAGCTTACATCCCGGGGATGGACATAAGCCATTTTCATCCCGGAAAATCAAAGGGTTCATATTCGTTTCGTTGGTTGTGCCGCTGCCGCGTGTTCTGAAAGTTCTGAAACTAACCGAAAACTGTTCAAAACCATTCAAAACCGCGAAGAAAGCCTTGCTAGGATAACGTTACAATAAATAATTATGAGTAAAATAGTTGCATGTATAGATCTCACAGAATCTCCAGCCGCGCCAAGCCAAGTAAAGATACAGCCAATTCAAGCGTGGGGGCGCGTGAATCACTTGCGTCTGATATTTCCTCCAATATAATTGATCTCACCGACTCTCCAGCGCAGGACAGTGTAGTGGAGTTATCCACTGATACAAGTGTGTTGGAAATCACAACTGATGTGGAAGTCTCGGCTGATGAGAGCGTAGTATTAGTTGGATATTTGGTAGCAGACGGCGCCGAGACTAAACAGACTACTTCACACGCGTCCTCCTCCGCCTCGTCCGGCTCCTCGTCGTCCGCCTCGCAGCACGCGTGCCTCGCGCCCTGCACCACGCACACGGACGGCCTCAGTCGGGGCGGTGCGGCTCGTGGGGCGCGCGCGGATTCATCGGGATCGGCCAAACCAGTCGCACAGCGGAAACGTTTAAGTGCGGAAACCAGCCCAGAATGAAGAAAGAAAGAAAAGACCAGTCGCACAGAAGCCAAAAGAAATAATCTGCCCAATATGTTTGGAAGGCGAAGACCCATTTGTTTCGACCATATGTAGCCACATATTCTGCTTGGAATGTTTAAAGAAACATTTAAAATATTCTAAAACATGTCCCACTTGCAGAAGGGCGATTGGCAGGAATGAATATCATCGAATTTACATATAGATATTTTTAATATAGTTTATTAAGGTGGAAGACACGGGTCTGCCCGCAAAATTCAAATTTAATTTGGTTTTTAGGGTTCTGTACCTCAAAAGGAAAAACGGAACCCTTATAGGATCACTTTGTTGTCTGTCTGTCTGTCTGTCGGTCTGTCAAGAAACCTACAGGGTACTTCCCCTTGACCTAGAATCATGCTTGTAGCTGACATTCGGGGTAAAATCTGAAAAACGTGAATACAGGATTTTTGAAACCTAAATCTACACGGACGAAGTCGCTAGCATAGTCCTAATTGATGGAGTGTTAGACATAGGTACAATTAGGTGCTTCATATGACTAAAACCACGAAAATGAATTTGTGGCACACACTATAATTATTATGGAAAGCGCAGTAGTCGTGTTTACATTGCAGCGGTTCGAATGCAAGAGAGAGAAAAATAATGTCTGACTGACTGACTGTCATACGTTACATGTGAAGTTTTGTTTCGGTTTCAAAGTTGAAGTATTAATTTTGAAACGGTTCGCGAGGTGACAGCCCTGTCTCAACAAAATTTCGCCACTTATTCCGCGTCGCCTCCCTCACAATACACTGTATGTTATAATTTTTGCCTTCCCCGAATATATTTTGGAACAAAAGGCGCCTTAATGAATGTATCGCGAATTCCCAAAACCCGTGATTAAGCATTGTTACATTGAAATTCGCATCTGAAGATTTGTAAGAGATTTTTGTTTGTCTTATTTTGTTGGTGGCTCTATTTTTTTAGTAATGTACTTCGTGAACGAGGCGAACCCAAAAACAATCAGCGTTTTGTGAGAGGAAAAAGTATTGTGGCACTGGCGATATAGAAAAGTCATCATATTTTTTTCCAAGCGTTTTTCTCGTAAGTTCAAAAAAGTATAAAAATATTTTTATTAATTCAAAATCTGTGAACATACTCGTAGATTAAACCTAGTTTTAATGGACCCAACTATAGGTATAATATGTACTTATTCTAGATTTTCAGAAAATTTTGGAGAAATAAGTTATCAATATAACTTGATTCGAATTTGTTGTTAGATGTGGGAATAATATTAGTGTGGGATAATTTTCAAAATTGAAGCTTTTTAAATTGAAATTCTAAGCTTTAACCTACCTATCGGTTTCCTAGATAACTGCCTACACTATTCAGAATAGATCATAAAACTTTTTTATGAATATCTGAATATTGTTTTTGGATCGTCAAACGTTAGATTCATTTCATTGTATTCAAATCTCAAAAGTTGAGCTACAGAAACTCTATTATTTCAAGCTAACTATACAGGGTGTAACCAGAACGCAAGCAAAAACTTATCGTTATTGTTACACTTCCTACCTAAGTACCTAAACACAATCCAATACCAGTAACTACTTGCCTCATTTTGTAGTTTTAGTGATAGTATTTTTCAAACCCGCAATGTATAGCGTGCAAAACTCGGGTTAATGCCCCGCCTACGACGCGGCATTGACCCCAAGCGGCCTAATTAGGTAACGTTCGTTGACCTCTAGCGTCAGTCAGATGTTTTATTTGCAATATATGGTAAACTTTTTAGTAATTATATATTTTTTAATACTTTTTTTCGCGTTTTTTTTGTGGTATCATATCAGTAATCATCAGTAGGTACTATCATCTGTTTTCGTTTTTACCAGCGTTCTGGTCACACCCTGTATAATTCATTCTGAGACGAGAGGCATACTCAGTAGTGGGACGGCAATATTTTGTTGTTGCTTACAATACTATGCTAACCACTCGGCTGTAGCTGTTCCTATTCTTAGTATCATTAGCACCCCCCTACACCTTTCAGTAGGTACCCTTCCTTCCTTTCTTTCAAACGCTATTGAAAACTTTGAGCGAGAGTAATACACGTACTCTGCTTTTCTTAGAAATAGGGTAGCCATGATAACTTAATATTTATTCGCAGGAATCCGCTAAGAAAGGGTTTCTGAAAATTCAACCCCTAAGGGGGTGAAATAGGTTTGAAATTTGTGTAGTCCACGCGGACGAAGTCGCGAGCATAAGCTAGTTCTAATATAAGATCTTTCTAAAATTTCTAACATCATTATCATCATCATCATCAACAACCGATAAACGTTCACTGCTGGACATAGGTCTCTTGTAGGGACTTCCACATGCAAGACCGTGGTCTTGCGCCGCCTGAATCCGTCTGATGTCGTCCGCCAACCATAGTGGGGGGTCTCCCAACGCTGCGTCTTCCGGTGCGGGGTCGGCAGGGGGTGCGAATAATGTCTAACATCATCATGATCAACCCATCGCCGGCTCACTACAGAGCACGGGTCTCCTCACAATGTGAGAAATTTAATCACTTAAAACGCACGCAAAAGTTAGAGGTGCGTACCCCAAATCGAACCCCCGACCTCCGATTAGAAGGTGGACGTCCTAACCACTAGGCTATCACAGCTTTGTGTTTATCCCGGGACAATCCAGGAAAATGTAGTTATCATGGTCTCACTAGGCGAGTGGGAAGCCAATTGTAGCGAAGATTGGTTTAAGCCTCCGCATGTGATCTTAATTAATGAATGCGAACGAATGAGTAAGCTTATTTCGTTAATTTATTTATAACGGCAGCTCGCGAATAAATTGTATTATGATTGTTTGATTGTACCTACCTACTTGGGAATTGAGTTTGCGGGGTTTTGTAAGGAATTGTTTACGCGCAGTGAAACACTTAGCTAGATATTAGGTACAATTATTTTGAATTGAAGTTTTTTTTTCGTGCTCATCCGCGATCAGTCGTGAGATAATCGGATACGTTCTGTTACGGCGGCGGTTACGGCCCGTTCACACATGGGAGTCCGTTTTACTGGTACGTTTTTAACGGATACGTCATAAATTTATGCTCTGTTCACACATAGGCACCGTATAACGTTCAACGGATCCGTCATTACTGGATGCGATGTGTGAACAGAAAACTCGCAGTATACCACACAGTGAAACACGCAGTAAAACACACAGTATCTCTCCGTTAATATTCTACGTATCCGTATATTTCCGTTCCGTCCGTCCAGTATTCGAGGACAAAACGGAATGTAATTTTTTTACGGAACGATATTTTTTACTGTATACTGAATACTGTGCCATATGTGAAGTCGCTTATACAACTACATACGCCATCGACGAAAAAAAACGTACACGATAAAACGGAACAGTAAAACGGAGACATGTGTGAACCGGCCGTTACGCACTCATCCGATCCGAGTCCGTGAAAATGCGTTCCTTTTTGTTTTGTATGGTAGCTTATGACATAATATGTCGTAGATATTTTTATATCCGTATTTTATGCAAAAAATCGTTGCGACGTGTGTTTTTTTTTTCACAAATAATTTTACAACACAATAACAGATGGGAAAGATGATCCTGCAGAGGTATAAACTTGAAGAACAAACCAACAAACAAACACACTTTCATATTTATAATAGGGGTAGTGATTATTACGTATTCGACCAGAGTCAGTTAATTAAATTATGACAAGCCACTGCATTACACGAAACCTCTGTAATCTAACCTCCAAAATCAGATAAGAAGTTTTGAGCGAGTAGCATAGTTGCAGAAGAATTCAGATGTTAATGATAATAGTGACATTACGTGCTTTTCTAGACACGGAGGAATCGTAAACTAGGCATAAGGTTCATGGACTAAGAGCCAGCGCGTGCCAAACCTTCGTTAATTTATAAAAGCTGAATCATGGCAGTCCCATACCAGACATTCTAAAAGTCTAATTAAGTTTAAGGGTTTCTGGCAGGGGGTTTCCACGACACTAACCCTGAGATCTATAGAGCGCACTTTGCTCAGACTTAAGATTGAGTTAAAACGAGACAGATTTATGTAAGAGATATAGGTCTGTCTCGTTTTAACTCTGTCTTAAGTCTAAGCAAAGTCAGAGGGCACTCTATAGATCTCACCCAAAATGTCTGGCAATGCATGACGTGATTTTTAATACTATTCCAAAGAAAACATTAAAAAAATATTAGACTTTATACTTAGACGTAAGATTTTTTACACCTTTATTACCTGTCATCTCCCAAAGCCACCACGATCCAAACAAACGTTTCTCCCAGTGTTGGGGATAATACGCAGAGAGACTTTCAGCTTTTATAAAATAACGAAGGTCTCGAACGCGCTGGCTCTCTCTCTTTTAGGAAAAACCGTACCGGTACGTGATACGGTACATGGCATGATTTAATACCTTTAGTAGGTATTCCGTTACAATCATCATCATCATCATCATCATCATCAACCGATAGACGTCCACTGCTAGACATAACTCTCTTGTAGGAAGACTACCACCAAGTAAAGGAATAATATCGAAAACCGTGGATTTCACACACCGTGGTGGAATCACTCAAAAAACTAAAAATATGTCCATTGCCACTTCAGCTTCGCAACCCGTTGAGCTATGTCGGTTACTCTAGTTCTCCTACGGATCTCCTCATTTCTGATTTGATAACGTAGAGAAACTCCAAGCATAGCTCTCTCCATCGCCCGCTGAGTGACTCTGAGCTTTCTTATGAGGCCCATAGTTAGCGACCATGTCTCGGATCCATATGTCATCACTGGCAACACGCGATAATATAAATTATATTCAATAGATAGTCGTTTCTTCGTCGACGGGTGGACAAGACGTTACTAAAGCGTCGGTAAAAGTCTAGTAGCTACTACAAAAAACAAAAACTACCCTTCAATTTTACTCCACTAAAGTGAAAAAGTATATAAAAATCTTTCCTTAAACTACAGCAGACGTAGATTTTTATTAGCGTTTAGACTTCCAAAGCGTCTAGCGATAAATCTACATTGAGCATTAATGCTCTCTAGTTACCGTATGAATATTTCAAATGTGCCCGATCCACCGATAATAATATGGAGACGAATTTACTTAGAGGACTGTTTGCAAAAAAATCATCATATTTTTAGCGATTCAGATATCCGATAGTATGATGCCGCGAAGAAACTGATTAAGGGTAGGGTTTAATAAAGCTTAGGTTAGCCCGCTTCTATCTTAAGGTGTACTTTCACTGGACACTAGACGTCACATATTGATGCGTCACTCGAATGACGTTCCCTACGCATAGTAGGTAGGTATTAATTTTAAATACAATGACATATTAAAAATTGCCTTATTAGTATATATTGCTTTAATTAGTATGGATTAGTATGGATAAATACTTACTTCGCGCCGCCTATTTCTGAGCTTCGGTACAAGTTCTCTGCTTTAATTTTTTTTCTGACGCTTCATCTAACAGACTGCATATTCGGATAAGAAATGCACACATTAAAACTTCGGATAGCTAGAGTCTAGAGCGCGGGTACGGGACAAAATGCATTTGCCAACGGTCACCATTTTGTTTTACATTTTAATATGTTTGCTCTACACTCCATGGCCGCAATGGTGGTCATACCATCCCGGAATTATAATTATTAAGTGTGAAAATTGCTGAATCTTAGCACTGAGAGATTTAGTTTAGAGAAAGACAACAGAATCGGCGCCATTCACTACCCCTTTTATTAATGCGAAAGTGTGTTTGTTTGTTGGTTTATTGCTTTGTTGGTTTGTCTTTCAATCACATCGCAACGGAGCAACGGATCGACGTTATTTTTTGCATGAGTATAGTTTAAGACATGGAGAGTGACATAGGCTACTTTTTATCCCGGAAAATCAAAGAACTCCCACGGGATTGTTAAAAACCTAAATCCACGCGTACGAAGTCGTGGGCATCAGCTTGTGTTTCGATAAAACAATGCTAGCCTTATCTAATTACGGTACAAAATCATGCTCATGTGGAATAGTGCCAAGAATACTTTCTGCATTTCCGTGCTGGAGGAGGTATCGATGACGCCTGATGCATCATCAGCGTTGATTAAATGGGTACCTACTCTTTGATTTTCCGGGATAAAAATCACTTATTCTTTATTCGTCTCCAAGATGCAAGCTGTCTCTGTGCCAAATATATTAAATGATGCATCTACGTGGATTTAGGTTTTTAAGAACCCCATGGGAGCTCTTTGATTCTCCGGGATAAAAAGTAGCCTGTGTCACTCTCCAGGTCTTAAACTATACCCATGCAAAAAATCACGTCGATCCGTTGCGACGTGATTGAAGGACAAACCAACAATCAAACCCACTTTCGCATTATTATAATAGGGGTAGTGATGATGCCCGCAGCTTCACCCACGTGGATTTAGGTTTTTAAGAATCTCATGGGGGCTTTTTGATTTTTTGGGACAAAAGCCTACGACCGTCCCCGGGATGCAAGGTATCTCTGTACGTCATTGGAGTAAGGACTTTTCCTTTTAGATTTTTAGATTAAGATTAAACAATGCAGTATATTATGTTAAAATCTAAAATCAATCCCAGCTTCCCCCGTACCGACAACTCGCATCATTTCACTCCATTATGCTTAATTCCTACGTCTCGCGTCTCAGCGGATTTTTCTTCGCGACCGAGATTATTAGATTTTATTCAGTCTGTGGGACTGAACTCAGATTGTCTGTAGGTACGATGTTTAATGTGGGGAGAAATAATATATTTGAACGCGCTATCTACGTTCTTCATCGATTTTAGGTTTTGCGTGATACATCATCATCATCAACCGATAGACGTCCACCGCTGGACATCGGTCTCTTGCCAGCGGCTCCCTGCGAGTCGTCTGATGTCGTCGGTCCACCTAGTGGGGGGTCTTCCAACACTGCGCCTTCCGGTGCGAGGTCGTCATTCTAGCACTTGGGACACCAACGTCCATCGGTTTTACGAACTATGTGCCCTGCCCATTGCCACTTGGCAGGGCCCATAGATCGTAAAACCGATAGGTGTTGGGGTCCCAAGGTGCTGGAATGGCGACCTCGCACCAGAAGGCTCAGTGTTGGAAGACCCCCCCCCACTAGTTGGTTGGACGGACGACATCAGACGGATTCAGACGGCGCAAGACCGTGGCATGTGGAAGTCCCTACAAGAGACCTATGTCCAGCAGTGGACGCCTATCGGTTGAGGATGATGATGATGATGATTATAAATGCGAAAGTGTGTTTGTCTGTCTGTCTGTCTGTCTGCTAGCCTTTCACGGCCCAACCTTTCAACCGATATTCACGAAATTTGGTACAGCGATAGCTTGCATCCCGGGGAAGGACATAGGCTTTTTACCGAAAAATCAAAGAGATCCCACGGGATTTTTAAAAATCTAAATCCACGCGGACGAAGTCGCGGGCATCATCTATTACAAAATAAACAAAAGCGTTTTTCATCCAACTACCAAATGAATACCTTACATTGTCACAGACACGAAAGGCATAATTACTTAAAATTATTTTGCGAAAGACATCAAAGTTACATGTTCACGATTTCTATTATGTGTTTACAAATTTATTTAATACTCTCGCTAATCCTTATTTATATACGAATAAAGTAGGAAATTGCATGCTGAAGTGTAATAAAGATTAAGATGTGTAGACAAACTCATTCGTACAAAATTGTTGCCGACAGTTGTGGTTTTGTATGGGGGATAATTTTGAGATTGTGGAGTTTTGTAACTTCAAGATGTTTACGTGGTGTCACATGCAAGCTTTGCATGTTCATATACTGATAAAGTTTTGGTTTTCAAGTAAGCAATTTTACCCTCACCACAGGGTGTCTGGTGCACTTCGACAGTCAGTTGTGCCAGATCATTCTTTCCATGCATATGCAAACTGTGGAATCAACTCCCATCGGCGGTGTTCCTGCTAGATTATTCAAGGGGCGGACCAACAAATTCCTGAAAGGTCGGCAATGCTTTAGCAGTTCCTCTGGTGCTGCAAATGTTCATGAGCGGCCGTAATCACTTAACATCATGTGACCCGGCTGCTCGTTTGTTCGCTATTTGTATTTTTTTTAGAGTAAACTAAGACGGTGCTAGTCTTACTGCCGTACTCAGAGTCGCTAATCGTTACTTAAGATTGAGTTAAAACGAGACAGATTTATGTGAGATATATAGCTCTGTCTACGACGAGCGACTCTGAGTACGACAGTTACTCTATTATTGCGAATTTAACTATAAAAAAAGAAATGCAACGTCGAAATAAATTTACAATAACAGCAAAGCACTAATTTACGCAATCAAAATCCCACATCCTCTGGTAATTCGCGTCGCTAGTGTACTGTGTAACCATAATTGTCGCTAATTCGGTCTGTCTGTGCATTAACACGTACCCACCTACCCGCAGTGGAGGCTGGATAATGGAAATATGAAGAAAGAAGACGACAACTTCAATTACGTAGGTCTTATATCTGACTAGCTTATGCTCGCGACTTCGTCCGCGTGGATTATACAAATTTCATACCCCTATTTCACCCCCTTAGGGGTTGAATTTTCAAAAATCCATTCTTAGCGGATGCCTACGTCATAATAGCTATCTGCATGCCAAATGTCAACCCGATCCGTCCAGTAGTTTGAGCTGTGCGTTGATAGATCAGTCATTCAGTCAGTCAGCTTCTGATTACCTATACCTAACACAGAAATTTTATATAGACTAGCTATATCGAATATCGCCAGCGAGTTTGTCTATATTGAAAATTTATTTTACGTGGAACAAGAAAGATACCTACTAAACTATAAAATCGGTCAAGTATGAGTCGGACTCGCTCATGAAGGGTTTTGTACCATCACCGCTACAAGAAGTAGGTACCTAACATTTTAATTTTTTTGTAATTTTCATGGCGGCAATAGAAAATATACACATTCTGTGAAAATTTTAACTCTCTACCTATTACGGTTCATGAGATACAGCTCGTTAACAGACAGACAGACGGACAAATAGGGGAGGCTTATTAATAGGGTCCCCTTGGCACCCTTCGGGTATAAACACTGAAAGTTCCAAGACACCTTATAAGTCCAAACTTGCGTCGAAGCTACCTACTTTAGGTATAAGTTTGTGCTTTGTAATCTTTCAAGTACAGAAATCTCAGGTCAATCATACGTAATAGGAAAGAAGGTATGTAGGTACTTATTATACCTACTTATCTTTACCTATTGTTAAAAAATTCCCGCGTACATAATACATTCACCACATGCCATAAGAAATTTGGAATGATCTACTCGTTTTGATAAGCTATGCCCATACATACGGTAAGCTAGGGCTGTCACATGATTCTGCTATAGGTCTGTATTTTTTTTAATTATTTATGTGACCTAAATTCTTTGTTTGAGAATCGTGGCTCCCTCGAAATATCACTTTCTTCACAATGTTGCGCCATTTTTCCCTGTTGGAGGCCGTACGGAAGGTATTGTATCTGATTCGCTAACTCAGTGTCTAACATTGGATGATAGCCACCGAGCTCATTTGACATTTATTTTGAATCCATTGAAGGTTTTCTACAAAAAAATATTTTCGTAGAAAACGTTCATTCAGTGAAGCAGTAATTTATAACCAACCATCTAATGAGCTCGGTGGCTATCACTAATTATTAGACACTGAGTTAGCGAATCACCCCGCCAGTAGGGTGATTCGCCAACTCAGTTTCTAACACTGAATGATAGACACGGAGCTCATTTTTTAATCCGTTGAAGATTTTCTACGATGATTTTCTATCAATGTAGAACTAACCAACCTCGGTGCCTATCATTTAGTGTTAGACACTGAGTTAGAGAATCACCTAGCTGGTCGGCCAAACGACTCGGGCTTCGTCCGCGGGGTCTCTTTCCTCCATTCTTGCCAGTGATCAACAGTTTCTACTCGCGTTTTTCTTAGCAATGTGACCGAAGTAGTCGAGCATCGGCCGCAGACAGGTGTTGGACAGCCGCATCTTGATTTTCAATGTAGGTTAATGATTTAAGCTTTTAAAATAAATCGTGGTATGTACCCATTTTATACATTAAAATATGTTCAATGTAGGTATTTTAAATCGAGACGTTGGTCTTAATATGATCTGTCTAGGAAATGTTGAGCATCCGTCTCCGTTTGGTAAAAAAAAGTCACAAAAATTATACAACCAAAGTGTCGCTGAACCACGAAATAAGCCTAATTTATTGTATACGTGCCAACCCTACGGTAGCTAAATTAAACTAGCATTAGGTAAACAACGATTTAGTACAAATGCCGGATGCCCAGATCGTTACCATGATTGCTCGCAATATTGTTTATCATATGATTAACATACGAAACTGTTGTGTTTTGTTGCGGCCATTTCATTTGGGAAAAAATCCAAATGATTTCAAAATAACTAATTCATCATCATCATCAGCCCATCACTGGCCCACTACCGAGAACGGGTCTCTTCTCGGAATGAGAAGGACTTAGGCCATTGTTCGCCACCGCGCGTCGCGGTGGCCCAGTGCGAAGTGCCTGACTTCACACACTTTTGAGAAAATTCTCAAACTCTTAAACAGTATGCAGGTTTCCTTACGATGTATTTGGCATAAAACGCACTTAACTCCAGAAAGTTATTATTCAAATAAAAATAAATGAAATTTAATTACTTAATCCTGAAGACGAACACGAATCAGCGTAACGAAAAAAATGCTGATTTTTTCTGGAAAATCAAAGTATCCACGGGATTTTCAAAACCTACAGCCATGCGGACAAACTTACAGGCATCATTTAATCTAATAATAAATAACTAGGTAAATCAATTAAAAAGTATAATAAAAATACCTGATTGATTTTTATATTTATTTAACAATATTTTATTTTTGAAATAAAACCGACATCTATGGTAGACTTCCTAAACTAAAAAGCAATGGTTCGTCTTGTACACCTATTTCTCTGACTGAATTTCAACATTACTGTAGTTCAACTTAAATATCGTAGATGGCATTAAAATAAAAATGACTGGAATTTAAAATTCTAATCAACTTCAAAAAAACCGGCCAAGTGCGAATCAGACTCGCGCTCTGAGGGTTCCGTACTACAATCGTATTTTATCGACATTTTGCACGATAGGTAAATCAAAAACTACTTAGGTACTAGATCTCGTTCAAACCAATTTCGGTGGAAGTTTGCATGGTAATGTACATCATATATTTTTTTTGTAGTTTTTTTAAGTATATTTAAGGGTTTGAAATTTGTGCAGTCCACGGGGATGAAGTCTCGGGTATAAGCTAGTTATATACATCATGTAGGTACCTATCGCCCGAGCTAAACCTGGTGGATCAGCTATTTTCATCCTTAATAACCTTGACTATAATATTATCTTGTTTTGACAGTATCAATTATCAACGGTCCTGATAAAAATGCTTTCATGGTAATGGACTACTGTGAACGATATCAGAAAAGCTTCGGGCTAAAATATTCATTTTTCATTTAGCTTTCACCTCGGGAAAATGTGTTTCCATATCAAAATGGCCGATAAGCCTGTGTGAGATGGATTACGCTAAAATGTATGGACGCGTGGAGTTTGATTACCAAATACCAAGTTTTTTGACTAATTGGAGCGCGGATTATGACACGTTCGAGACTGAGGTAAGTTTTTATACTTATACAGCTACTGGAAGGCCTGAAGACCAAAGTCTTCGAACAGTGCGTGTTGCTAGTGATGATATCTAATCCAATCCATCAGCCTATTTTCGTCCACTGCTGGACATAGGCCTTTCCAAGCGCGCGCTACCAAACACGGTCCTCCGCCTTTCTCATCCATCCGCTCCCCACAACCTTCTTCAAGTCATGAGTCTAGCGGGCTGGAGGTCGTCCCACACTGCGCTTATCGGTGCGTGGTCTCCACTCCAGAACACGTCTGCCCCATCGGCCGTCGGTTCTGCGACAGACATGACCATGCCCATTGCCACTTCAGCGTGCTAATCCTTTTTGCTATGTTCTTCTGCGAATTTCCTCGTTCCGGATTTTATCCCTGAGAGTGATACCCAACATAGCTCGCTCTATAGCGCGCTGAGCGACTTTTACCTGCCGCACAAACAAGCTCAGTGTCAGCAGGCAATGGAGAAAGTGGTTCGGCTAGGTGATCCAATCAAAAATGAGATCTGTAGAAGAACTAGAGTCCTAGAGTCAGCGACGTTGTTCAACAGACTGTGAAGTGGCAATGGGCGAGGCACATAGTTCTTTATGTCTGTTTATCAAACAAAATACAGCTGATGGTTACATTTATTTCCCCTATATTTCTGTCCAAATGAGCGCAGACTTCTAAACAGCTTTTCTTATGGCAAGGGTTAATATCATAATCCTCCAAAGGTCCAAAAACCTTTCCGCTTTTAGACCGATCGCCGACTATTGCGCTATACCTATCGACGCTTAGGTCCATTTGCATATCAGGTAGTTAAAGTTATGTTATGGTTACCGATAAACTTTGAATATTAATAAAAAGTAGAATTGGTTGCACTAGTCAGGATTTATTAACTTTGGACCAAAATTTTAACATCATGGAGGTATGAATAGGTATCTACAGGTGGCAACCCACTTTACCCCTTAATTTTGAAGATTGGCCCCTAATCCGCTCTAATTCCATTATGGATACTTACATCTATCTCATTTTTTAGGTGGACCTCTCACAGTATCCATTTCCAAATAACCTATGGCACATCAAACCAGCCAAAGAAGTGGCATTGAAAACAACCGCAATGCTAATCGTTGGCATTATTGGCATATTCCTGAACTCCATCATAATAATAATCCTCCTGAAAAACAAGTGGCTTTGGACCGCAAGCAACTATCTTATCGGAAATTTGGCTTTTATCGATTTGATCACACTAATTTTCTGCCCCTGGTTTATGCTTGTGAGGGATTTTCATCAGAACTTCGTTTTGAAAAACTTTGGGTGCAGATTTGAAGGGTTTTTGCAAGGTATGTGTGATATTTTTTAAATTAAGTAGTTGAGAAAGTTTTGGATCATGAGTGAGTCCTTTTATTTGTTCTTAATAGAGTCTACCAACTTTTCTAACGAGGCTTATACTAATGAACGACCTGTTTGAAATCCAGACGTCACTGAGGTTGCATTGGTGCATAAGCACCAATGAGTCGGTGCCATTTTGTTTGTACAATAACCCTGTCCATACGAAGTAATATAGGTATAAGTCAATGAAGGAAATACTGAAATTAATAATCTTTTCAGCATCACTACTGTTAGCTGGTGTAGCAGCAGTAATGCTAGTCAGTTATGACAGACTAGCCGCAGCAACGTTAACTGCCGAAGCCAGAATAACTAAGAAGGCTGCACCGAAGCTTATTGTTGCATCGTGGATCATACCGATGGGATTGTCCCTGCCTTGGATTATAGAGAGAAAATATATTGTGAGGGTTTCTTATACATTGCACATATATTCTTTACAGATCCTCTGCTTCATCGTAATACTGTTGGCGGTCGTGGTCATCATTAAGCATAGTGTTTGAGGGCAGATCTTATAAGCCTCACGAGAATTCACCACTTCTCTCTGCTAGCTGATAGCCTTGTAAACTCGTGCAAGGGACCGCCCACAGCAAACACTGTGGTAGGTTTATCGCATGGGCGACCTTTCTCGTTTCCCTGGATGACAAGATGCTCGATGGAGTCACTCGTGCAAAGATTTTTATTCTTTACAGATACTTTTGACAAAGTTGGATTTTAGCCATCGGCTTTGCATACATTTTCAGTTGCCCTCAAAATAGTACTCATACTTAGTCATATAATGATTTGTTACATTGATATGCTTAGCAAAATATAGAAAGACTAGCTTATGCTCGCGACTTCGTCCGCGTGGACTACACAAATTTCAAACCCCTATTTCACCCCCTTAGGGGTTGAATTTTCCAAAATCCTTTCTTAGCGGACGCTTACGTCATATTAGCTATCTGCATGCCAAATTTCAGCCCGATCCGTCCAGTAGTTTGAGCTGTGCGTTGATAGATCAGTCAGTCAGTCAGTCAGTCAGTCAGTCACCTTTTCCTTTTATATATTTAGATTTTGCTTTTTGAAGTGCTGAGTTTCTTTTTATATATTAAGATGAACGCGCTGGTTCTCTGTCTATTCCAAATTATACGTAAATATTCTTATATTTTCTTTTCAGGAACGCCAATGGCTGGATTTTTTGGAGACGTTTTGTGTTGAGGAGCCGAATATGCTTCCCATTTATTGGCACTGCATCGTCATACTACTTGTTTGGATTCCACTTGGAGTTATGATACTTACCGTCTGTATCTTTTATATATTAACTATCTTATGCTCGTGGCATAAATTTCAAACCAATATTTTACCCTCGGGGCAAAAATCCTTTCTTAGCGGATTTCATAATAGCCATCTGCATGCCAAATTTCAGCTCGTTCCGTCCAGTGGTTTGAGCTGTACGTTGATAGATCAGTCAATCAGTCAGTCAGCCAAAAGAATATAATGGTCCCATCAACTATCAAAGTATTTATTACTTTATTCACACTGAGACATAAAAAGAACCTGTGAGGCAAGATATTGTTTCAGTTTTCATTTGAAATTTTGCATCTAATGTGACAGTATTTATACATTTACAGTATGGCACAATAATATGGAGATTGGAAAAAAGTTCACGGGAACTGTCATCTCGCGGTGGTGGTCAGACTATAACACAAGCTAGGGGTAAAGCTATGAGAATAACTGCTTGTATACTCTTGGTAGCAGCAGTTTGTAGAGTACCATACACTGCTTTGGTTTATATGAGAAATAATCTGCCAAATGAGATCAACGCGGTAAGTTTCTTGTAGCTGTTGTACAGAAGCAGGCGTTACTTTGCGGAAAGCCATAATATACAATGAACCAAAAGCTTAATTTGCTAAAATCCGCTGAAACAGGTCGAATCTGTATGGTGCAACATGCAGCATGCGACATGCACCACCCGTCCTCCCACTACTAAACATGCATGAAAAAGCAGTCACTAGGCAAGCAATACGCACCACCACCACGCAGCACCACACAAATTACATGTACATCTCCTGAGGATGCTCCGGTGTCGAGGCAAAACGTGCGTCGAGTGTGTTTTGGGATTTGTGTAGTGCTGCGTGGTGGTGGTGCGTATTGCTTGCCTGGTGGCTGCTTTTTCCTGCATGTTTAGCAGTGGGAGGGTGGGCGGTGCATGTTGCACCATACCGATTCGACCTGTTTCAGCGGATTATAGCAAATTAAGCTTTTGATTCATTGTATTTCTTGTAGCTTTTTTCCGTAGGAGGTGAAATCCTTATGGACATCCGAATCAGATTTGCCGGATTCCTATCGGCTAAAACGTCTCCTTTCTCCAAGTAATAATGTAGCCGCCTTTTCTGACTCATCTTCCTTCTCTTTCATCCTTCTCCTTTTCACTATGCCTTCGATATATTTCAAGACTATCACCCACTTCCTTTTCTCCTTCTACATTGTACATATCAGCTTTCTACCCCAAACTCACGTCCCAGCTCATCCACAACATTCCTTCTTTCTTTCTCAAATTGAGGACTACAGAACAATGTGATTTCAGCTTTGCAACCCGTTCATCTATGTTGCTAATATGGTTCTCTTATGGATGGCTTTATTTCTAATTTGACCACGATGTAATACCCTATATGTACTTATATGATATTTATTACTTTAGTTTCAGTTGACTTTTGCTTTACAGAGAACACTGGTTCGTTGTCGGGACAAAAAAAGCTCAAACAAGACATCATTTTTGTTCTTAGTACTTTCGAGCTCGTAGTTATAAGTTTACCTAGTTTTAGTTTTATAATTTTTAACATTTGGTTTATGTATTTTGTTCCTCTTGTTTTGTGAGCTAAACTTTTATTTATTTATTTATTTGATATAGAAAAAAACTCTGTAATTTATTTTTATTTCTATTTTAGGTGGAAGGGGGATACCAAATAATGTGGTTTATTGCAAGCTATCTAATGTATCTAAACTGTGCTATTAACCCACTTATCTATGGGTTCACCAACACTAGATTCCGAAGAGCCATGGACCGTACCCCAGGTGTTGCATGCTTCAAATTTGGTGCATGGTGCTGTGCCTGCGCAACGGTATGTTCGAAATTTAAAATAACATACGTGTAGATAATTTTCATAAACGTTTATAGTTAGTTTAATTCCAAGACCAGCTTAGATACTAATATTAATGGATACCTTTTTTTCTATATTTTTAGGGTTCCGTACCTCGAAAGAAAAAAGGAACCCTTATAGGATCACTTTGTTGTCTGTCTGTCAGTCTGTCTGTCGTGTTTGTCAAGAAAACCTATAGGATACTTCCCGTTGGCCTAGAATCATGAAATTTGGCAGGTAGGTAGATATAGCACAAGTAAAGGGAAAAATCCGAAAACCATGAATTTTGGGTTATTTACAAAAAAAAACTACCAAAATTTGTTCGCAAAAAGTTAATTTACTAAGTCACATAGACGTCCCTCTTGCACATAAAAATGTTAAAATATCTTGTAAAATGGTATGGAACCCTTCGTGTGCGAATCCGACTCGCACTTGACCGGTTTTTATTAATTTTATCAATGTTAGCTTTTCATTAGACCATAATATTAGACAAAACAACAATTTCATAGTTAATCTATTCTTTATAGTAGATTCAAAAATTGAAAACAAGTTCTAGTGTATAATTTTTTCAAGTTTGATTATCATCACAGATTTTTTTCTAGGTCGTAAAAAAGAAACAATGCCTACAAAACAACAATGTTGAAAAAATATTCGTAGTCGTCGCTAGTCCACGACCTAACCGGAAGATATCGCGAGTGGTCAGAAATATTCTACACATAAACAAACAGACCTTAGAGTTGAGTGTACCCAAAGTTGATGAAGCTACAACGAAACCTACTAAAGTTACTCCCTTGAAGGTAGAACAACTAGACTTTAAGATGAATGAAGAAAATGATAAAGTATTTATAGCAGAAGGATTAGAAGTTACTATAAGTGAACGAATAGTTATTAATGAAGAAAGAAGTAATTTATGAACAGTGAAACAGGAATAGTATGCAAAAGATAAGTGTAAAGAATAAAAATTGAGCCAATCAAATCATTTTAATTTAGGTATCATATTTATAATAGAAATTAAGTAGTACCTAACTATTATTTGTCTTTTAATAATTATTGTGTCTTTATAATGGAACTAATTAGTTACAAATCCAATATAAAAAAATGTACACATCTTACTTATTGATTTTTATACTTTCTCTCCTAAAAATCTTGATATAATAAAAATTGACTCTTAACCATTGACTTATATATTACTTCGTATGGACAGGGTTATTGAAGACACAAAATGGCACTGACTCCTTGGTGATATAGCACCAATGCAACCTCAGTGACGTCTGGATTTCAAACGGGTCGTTCATCTAAGAGGTGGCGCTGATTATTTTGGTTCCTAAACCGTGAGACATTTTGTTCGCTTGACATTATCTTGTCATTTATATCGATGCTTTTCACGTGCCATTTTAACTCTATGGGTCAACTGTCATGTCAAAAGTACGGTTCACCTTTAAAAGAAGGACTAAAATCGTACTTTTCACATGAAAATTGACAGAAAAAGGCGCGTGAGGAGTCATTTTTTACACTTTATATATAAAACTATCGTATTAATTACTTTAGCATTTATACACTCAAACGTTACACAAGGGAATTTTTCGAAAATATCTTATACATACATAAAAAATCATAACACGTCAAAGATTTGTCTCATCTAGTAAGGAAGAAAGTTCTTGAAGTTTATTCTCCAAAACTTCTTTCATGTAAGGTTCTATTCTCAAAATATGTGTTGCTTCCTGTAGCAATACCATGCTTTCCATTAATTGATCCTGAAATGAAAATTATTCATTATTTTCATTTTTTTAGTACCTTATTGATATCTTTAAATAAATAGATTATGGATCTTGATTCATTAAAAAGAAATTTTATGTGGCTTCGCTAAGCAACATTGTTTGAAAAATTGCAACTAATTGCATTTAAAAATAAACCTGCTAGCATTATTTTTAAATCCAATTGGAAAGATAGATATACTTAAAAGGATCCGTTTAGGGTCTATTTCGTAGTTAGATTACAAAACTATTTAACAATAGCTGTTAATAGTTATTAATTATATCGTATCAGTAACATTAGTATCAAAAGTTTACAGACATATTATTTTCTCAAAGATTAATAAATTATTTCATTTTTCAAAGAAATCAAATCAAATTGAATATCTAGAACACAATTTTGATGGACATCTCGTCAAAATAGCTTACAAGCTATGCTTACAAGTATGTATAATCGTAATTCGCTGTTTAAAGCTATTAATAAAATCTGGAACGCAGTTTTGCCCATCAACAAGTAAATAGTCAGAATAGTTTACTTTGGTTGGAGTTTTGCCAAATTTCTTTCGTCATTCATAGCAGCGATAATTTTTCACTACACATACTATATTTCATCAAATAACGCAAGTTTTGACGTCAAAAGGTTCATAGTAATTTTGCAACAAATGGTTGTATCTAAAATGTCTAAACTAAACTGCCGCGATCTAAATGTAATGTCTCAATAGATTCTTGATCGAAATAAATCATGGTTAAAATAAAAGAAAACTCGAGTAAGACTAACTCCAACTCTTATGAAAAAACCTTTGAGGGGATTTCAGTTTAAAGCTTATTTCAGACTACAGGATATAAATTATTATACTATTATAGTCCAGTCAATATTGGCGTTCCCAACTTTTGGTACGAATGTTGGGAATGCCAATATTGACCGGACTATTAATATAATTCATATCCCGTAGTTTGATTTGCAGATTTGCAAATAAATGTCAAGACTCCTCACCTGTGCTGCAGCTTTAGTTATTTTCTCCACTTCGAACTCCCTTTTAGTTTGCATTGTCATGGCAGCTTGTAGCTCTAGGAGAATGGTGCCGCGAAACCTGGACCAGCCAGGCTCTAGCTTGTCCGCTACATCCAAGAGTTCATGACAGATATCTACTTTACGTTTTAGTAAATAGTCTGGAAGCTCTGAAACAAAAAGTAGCATTTTGAAATTTACTATTCGTTTTCGGAGACACACTCTATTTATTAGGAAAATTCGATAAAATCAGTAGGTAAGTCTACACTTTTAGAAATTGCCAAAACGTGATATCTGTATTAAAAAATAATAATAATAAAAAAGCCTTTATTCCAATTCGTTAAATTATGATTTCATCCAATTTATCACAAGAGTTCCAGTTGAAGTTACTGTTATGGCAATTAATTAGAAGTACATATTATGAAGATTAACAATTTATTACAAAAATTAAAACAAATACGTAATTTATGGTATTAGTAAATTTCTGTATGCAATGAAGTAATGCTGCCCCTTGTTTTTTGATTTGACTGAACTTTATTAAGTCAGTATTTTTGCAAAAGTAATACTGACTGACTGACATAACAGCATATAGTTCATACCATGGGGCTTAGAAACTTGAGTTTTGTGAGTTGGTTTTTTAACGTAAGCTCCCATTTAGAAAGGTAAGAATAGATAGTTATTTACCTACCTATTAATGTGTATCCTTTATAGTTTCCATAAATTTGCATCAATGCCATCTTAGCTTGTATCACTAAATGATTTGTGGGATGAAGTGTCACTGAATACTTATCAATAAATTCCTCAAACCCTTTAGGTGATGATTTGTTAAGTTCACTAAGCTCTTGTTTCAATGCATTATTACCCCAAAACATTTGTCTACTTTGTATGCAATAACCACATTTTTCACAACACCATGGCGCAGTTTCAACTAAAGGATTGGTAGACACCATTTTAGCTTCTGTTTTTGCTTTCTTGTTTCTTAGAGAGCCGTTGCAAATGGAACAGTAAATGTTACCTAAATATGTACCGAATTCTGTTGGATCCTTACATCTTTCACAGTCACAATCAAAACATTTAGTTTCTCTTAACTGTCTTCTTCTATCTAATGTTCCATACAATGATTGGGTGTACGTTACTGTTACCATTTCACCTTTAGCAATCGGTACAGTTGCTACCAAAGCTAAGATATCATCACCTATATAAATATGTCTTGTATTAGGCTTGCAGTCATGGTTTATCATGGATGCTGTCACGTAAATAGCGCGTAACCTTTTGGATCCATCCGCAGATCTAACATCAAAGGAGTTAGTGTCAAATATCGAAGCTACTTTCAAAATAGTCTCTTCATCAAATGACAGTTCAAGCACACGAGCAATAAAAGTGACAAGATTGACCTTTAACACTTTATATAAAGGTGTATTGATTCTATGCTCTAAGTGGGATTCTAAAGACATTACACTTTCATACTGACGAGGGTTGGTTTTATGCAATAATAGTGTTCTCATGGGTGCAATGATACAATACGCAGCTTCCGCTTTATCAGGGCTTTCATATTTGATATCGCATTTATAATTGTTTTTAGCCATAAGTTCGCATTCTTCTCGATGTGGTTCTGCGCTTTCGCAATTGAGATTACACATGGGCCAGTTACACTTGGAACATTTATAAAAATCTAACTTATCTTCAATTTGTATTGGTTCAAGCTTTCTGTTACATGATAAACAATGGGGTGTGCAGGTTATCCTTGGACCACTGACAGCTGGTTTTTCTTTTAGAATAATTTCTCCTTGCTTTATATCTCTAGTTGCTATCATGTATCTTCCAATGATATCTGAGTGTTCAATTTTATAGCTCCGACATTGAAACTTATGTCCTTCTTTCCACGCGTGTTTTTGGTGATCTTTCGAACAGTAATAGACCAACTTGCATCCCCCACATGTTTGGTTCGCCGGCTTTTGGCAGACTTCGCACACCGGTATTTCTCGCTTGGTATAATCCATTGTCTTATTGTAACTGAAAGATTTCAGGGCGACGCGCGTTCGTCTCGGCCCGTCACTGACACAATACTCGTTCAAAATAGATTTGTAATTATCACTACTAACTGTAGAACCGTGGCCGGTGCCAACAAAATGAAGTATTAGAAACCTCGTGCACTGGCACGTCAACTGTGACTGAAACAAATGTTTTAAGCTGAACAATAATTGTAGTTGGTACGTCTTGAACACAGAACTTTTTTTATTGTTCAGATACAAGTTAGCCCTTGAATGCAATCTCACCTGATGACTCTCATCTGGAGTCTCACTCTTTATATTATTCTGATTTCTGTAGTCTTCAAAGTGTGCTCATGATGACAGGTTATGAACAACCTAGACTGAAAACTAAGTTATTGTGATATCATAAATAGGCATATTCTAGGCAAACGTGCTCAAACCTAGACATTTGCTCTGTTTCTTAGGCATGATCGTCGTCAAGCCTATCACAAAATTAAAAATAAATAAAAATTCTTATCGCAAAACCCTTCCTAAATCGCTTGAGACGAAGATGTTATTTTGCATAGCTAACTTATTTGAGTTGAGTTTTTTTTTATAAAATTTTGATTAGGTATTATTTTTTCAGTATCATCAGGTAAGATCGCCTCTTTAACACAGAGTAATCGAAGATAAAAAACCGCAGCTTTATAAAAGTAATTTATAATAGATTACGCAACACCTCGAACGCCGACTAGTCTGAAAGTTTCTTGCGCCCGCGCATCGCGTCTTTAAAGAAAAAGTGCTTTTGTTCAGTTTCATGAAAAAAATATAAAAAACTGTGATCGAATATTTTATACGGCTATATTTTAAAAAGTTTATCAAGTATACGTAAAAGTGTCTTATGTGGTTGTTAATAAATAAATTAGTACGTATAAGTTTTGAAATCGAGAAGGGCTATTTGTACCGATTATAATTTTGGTAAGTGGGTCACCTATATTTTACTCTTTTTAAGAAAATTAATCAAAACCCATATTATAAAATGTGAAAGTGTGTTTGTTGGTTTGTTTGTTTGTTGGTTTATTGGTTTGTTGGTTTGTCCTTCAATCACGTCGCAACAGAGGAACGGATCGACGTGATTTGCATGGGTATAGTTGAAGACCTGGAGAGTGACATAGGCTACTTTTTATCTCCGGAAATCAAAGAGTTCCCACGGGATTTTTAAAAATCTAAATCCACGTGTACGAAGTCAAGGGCATCAGCTAGTAAATTATAATACTTACTAAATAGTTTTATACTTCACGTGAATTCAGCATTTGAATGAGATGATGACACGAAAAGGTGAAAATAGCGAATTACTGTAAAATAGATTAGCGTGGCAATGAATGAAATTATTATAAATAGAAATTATTTAAGACGTAGGTGATCAAATCTAGATTTCACGTAAAGTGATTATTATACTTACCTATATAGGTATACGGATTCTAAGATCAGTGATAGGTAGGTATTTTAGGTATTTATTTAGCCAAGTGCCTATCTATATATTGTTTTTTTACCTTATCTTCACAACCAACCTACCCACCAAGTTATATTGTACATAATTATTGAATTTTACAGAAAATAAAAAAAATGGGCAACGCCAGTGAAAATGGTGCATCAGAAGTTTTCGAGGTAATAATTTTATTTTATTTTACTGCCATCTATTGACGATTCTCTGAACTACTAAGCCTTTTAGTAGAACTAGAAGCCATTGAAAGAACATTGAAACAGGAGTTTTTGCAACCGGAACACTGCGATGTGATATGATGTAAAAAAACTAGGTAGCGCTGAAAACTATTTTTTTTTCACATTTTTCATTATTAAATAACTCAATTTAGTCCAAATAATAGTCCAAATTCGATTGTCCTTGCCATATACCACCAGAGACTTCCAATGTCCACCTCTCACGTCCTTCATCATCAGAAACGCTCAATGATACCATAATCATCTATTGTCAAAATTTCAACTTAACCCGACAGTTGGGAATAGCCGAAAAATCAGTTCCAATTTTGATTGAAAGACAACAGCTTATGAAGAAGTCAGCCTAATAAAACGCTTTTAATAAACACATCTCCAGATACACAAATCGGAGGAGCTCGGACGGTACCTCGTGGCAGCGAGAGACCTGACTCCTGCAGAAGTGGTCGTGACAGAACTGCCCCTGGTCTTCGGCCCTAAAGCAATGATGGATCCTGAAGCTTCCATGCCTTGTGTGGGGTGCTATAAACCTGTGTTTACCGATATTGGAGAGAGATGTTCAAGGTATATTACGTTCAGGGGTTTCGAAGTCAGGGTAGGCACTAGTTAAGCATTTCCCAGCGAAAAAAAAGGCACTAGTTAGGTGGGTGTTCTATGAGATATAATGCATAAAATTTACCTAAGTTCTCACTGGCCATTTTAATTTTATGTGTCAACTGTCATGTCAAAAGCACGATTTTAGTCCTTACTAGCTAATGCCCGCGACTTCGTCCGCGTAGATTTAGGTTGTTAAGAATCCCGTGGGCACTCTTTGATTTTCCGGAATAAATAAAAAACAACTCGCAGCACCGCAGTCCCGTCCTGACCACGACCCGTGCAATTGGGTTGAAATATCGACAAAAAAAATGAAATTAATCGTGGTATATGTATACCACGAAATAAGCTTAAAATCACTAGTTTGCCTTACCAAAACCTATTGTTAGAGTGATATCGTTTTGAACCAGTTACCATAATACGGCAGATTATGGTTAACTGTTTAACTTTTCCTTGGCGTTTTATAATAAATTATAATAATTTAGTAATAAATTATAATAATTTAATAATTTTTCATTTCAGATGTGGCTGGCCAGTATGCTCTGGGAACTGTCCAGGACTGATAGATCCCCGTCACCATGGACTGGAATGCCACGTCCTGAGTGCTCGACCAGAATGCGTTCTCGATAATATGGCGGAATATTACCGGTTTGTTAAAAAGATAGATAATAATTAATAGAATTTCTATATTTTCCTATCTACTTATAAAATATTATTTCTGAGGTGGCTATGCTCAGGGCTAGGTACTCTACGTAATCAAATCAGAAATAAGAAGATCCTTAGGAGAACCAGAGTAACGTTAACTCTGCGGCCCAGGTGGGAGCGGGTGCGTCCTGCGGGGCGGCCGGAGCGTGTAGAACAAACTCTTAATAAAATTACAAGAAATCGAAAGGAAGACACGCGGAAGGGTGTTTTTGCACTCATCCGTGAAATCGCGGATTCCATAAAAATACGAATCGAATGGGTACATCTGTATATATGAAATTCAAAGTCCTGACTGACTGACTGACTGGATTATATATCAACACACGCCTAAACCGCTGGTCTTAGAGACATGAAATTTGGAGGGTGTGTTCTTTGTAAAGCGTAGGTATGTATATAGAAAGAATTTTCCGAAATTCCACCCTTAAGTGGGTTAAGTGGGGGTTTGAAATTTATGCAGTCCACGCGAAGTCGCGAGCATAAGCTAGTTCTTGTATTTTGTTGGAATAAATATTTGTATGGCACTTCGAAGAATCATGGATACGCGTTCTAATCGAGAGCGGGTCGGAGTGTATGGCAATGGCATCAAGCCCGCTGGCCGCCCCGCAGGACGCACTCGCTCCCAGCTTCTATAGAGCGCACTTGGACTTTGCTCAGACTTAAGACACTGTTAAAACGAGACAGCGTTACAACGAGAACTTACTGCTGGCATAAGTCTGTCTCGTTTTAACTGACACTTAATTCTAAGCAAAGTCAAAGTGCGCTCTATTGATTTCAACCTAAGAGTTACGAGTTAATAATGTAACATTATATTTTCCTTAAACAGACATGATGCATTGCTGCCTCTACGTTGCGTTCTTCTTCAAAACACAAATCCGGAGAAATGGAGGCAACTGTTAGAATTGCAGTCGCATATGGAGTACCGAATTCCTGGCTCTGATTTATATGAGTAAGCTTTATCTACTGCTATTATCATCAACATTACCGCTGGTCCACTACTAATCACGGGTCTCCTCTTAGAATGTGAAGGGACTCAAGTGTGGATTGGCAGACTTCATACACCTTTCAACACATTATAAAGAACTCTCAGGTATGCAGGTTTCTTCACGATGTTTTCCTTCCCGTTAAAGCAACGCACATTACTCCGAAAAGTAAGAGGTGCGTGCCCGTGCCTAAGCAAAAAGCACTTTGCCAGTGTCAAGTAGCCTCTAAAATTTCATTATGAAGACATGCACATTTCTCTGGTGTAGCACTTTGACAATTGACACTCCAATGCTTAAGGTGCGCTCCGATTGATCAAACGTCGCATCAGATTACATTGCGACCTATGATTGCGACACTTCACAATACTTGTGTTTGCAGCTTTACTGATTTGTACTTTTTCGTTTTCAGCGATGCAGATGAATTCATCGTTGAATACTTGATCAACAGTTTCATAAGTAAACTTGAAGACAGCACGAAAAACAAATACTTCAAGGAAATTTCTAAAGAATTACTACATAGAATGTGTGGAATAATTGATACTAATGCATTAGAAATAAGACTGCCTGATGGTTCTGAGCTCAACGCTTTGTATGCTACCACTTGTTTGTTGGAGCACAGTTGTATACCGAACACGAAACACGTCTTTAGCCTCTTCACGAAGGACAAAAGTGAACATTATAGAATTACCCTTAAAGTTGTTGTACCTATAATGAAGGGACATCATATAGCTACCATGTATAGCCATGCTCTATGGGGAACTCAAGCTAGAAGACAACATTTAAAAGATACAAAGTACTTTTCATGTAAATGCCAAAGATGCAGCGACCCTACTGAACTAGGTACTTATTTAAGTGCAATGAAGTGTTTCGGGGATGATAAAGGATCTTGTGATGGCATACATTTACCTGAAGATCCTTTGGACGAAGAAACTGATTGGGCTTGCAGCAAATGTTCAGTTAAAGTTAACAACTCCCAAATAAATATGCTCATATCACAAATGGGAGAAGAGGTTGAAAATGTTCAGATGATGGGTGGTTCTGTTACCATGCTAGAAAATCTCCTATGTAGGTTATCAACGTTTTTACACCCAAATCATTATCATTTGTATTCTATAAAACATTCGCTTGTCCAACTGTATGGTAGGCAACCTAGTTACATGTCTGGGGAAATTTTGGATAAGAAAATCAAAATGTGTAAGGATTTGATTGCGATAACAACAACTTTAGATCCTGGGAATGCTAGGTTAAGCCTGTATAGTGCTGTTCTACAACATGAATTACATTCAGCATTACTTTTGTTATCTAAAAAGGCTAAAAGTGATGGATCTATAAAAAATATCGATGAAATAATCCCGTTGCTGAATGAAGCTAAAATTTCTTTAGATAAAGCTCTAGCAGCTCTAAAAGATGATATCGAAGAGACTTCAGGAAAGAAATTGTATGGAGTTATTGAAAGCAGCAAAAAGGAATTTGACAAGTATTGCAAGGAAAAGAAAATAAACATTTAAAACAAATTTAATCACTTTCAATAAATAATTACTTAGTTTACTATAAATAACAAATGTTACATAATAAAAATTAGGCATATCTTAATATCACAGTAGTTGCATTATTTGGAAATAAATAATAACTTAAAAGTCTTATAAATCTAAGTGTTATTTGGTGCGTCTAGATAATTTACAGTAAAATTGTTGCAATGTAATAAAATATGACTGTGTAGTCACTAAAATTTAAGTCGTGTCTAAATTATACGACATCAAATAAATGACAATAATTAAAAAATTAGAAACTCAAAAATACTGTTATGGGCTAGATGCGATTTGAACATTATAAAGAATCAGGTCTCTGTAGTCGATTTTAAAGAAAATCGCATTCAGTTGCAGACCAACGAAAGCCGCCCGAGCTACAAAAACTTTTTACAAAAAGTGCACTTAATTCCGCTAAATCTGCTAGTAACATAAGCAGTATTGAATGTGTGTTTGATTTTTACTGAGACGCAAAGTTCAGGCGGTTTTTGCTGCTTTTCAACATCTTATTCGGTCTGAAGGTAAAAAAATTCCACTCTTGTAACACGTTTTATAAACCATTAGCTTCTTCTCAAAAGCCAGCTGAATCCAGATCTTGCACTATCCTCGTTCACACTGGATACGATCCATTCGGTGAATTTGGACACCCTGGTGTAGATTCCAGGCATCTTGGCTCTGGCACACCCGCTTCCAGTTGAAACTACACCAATGATCGTAGAATGACCTTTATCTCCTTTCACCATAAGAGGACCACCACTGTCAGCCTGGAAATTTTCAATATTAGACTGAGAGAGAATTTAGAGAGAATATTAGACTGCTCATGCATCACGTCATGTTAAATTATTTGGAAGGAATGGTATGTACAGTGCAATTACGAAGCAGCCCGTAAAGCATTAAAGGGTGAGAAAAGTTTTGGCCCTGAAAACTACTGTTTCTAATTTAGAGAAAACAGAATATTGCATATCGAGATTTTAAAATACTTTAGTAGATTGAATTTTTAATTATTGTTCCCAAACTTTTTTTTACTAGTCCGCGTTGTTTAGGTTTTTTTAAACCCGATAGTTAAACCATCGGATCTCTTGAATTCTCCGGATGAAGAATTAGCCTATTACTCTCCAGGATTTTAACTATATTCGTGCTACTCATCTAGATAAAAAGCACGTCAATTCGTTGCTTCATTTTGGCATTATTAGATGTCACAAATGAACAAACAAACACACTTTCGCATTTATTTTTTACTGTAAAAAATAATTCTAAGGTATTCCTATTTTAACTTTGTTGTTTAGAATATTAAACAAGTCCTGTATCATTTGAGTTAGAATTTGCCCTATTAAATTCTATAGCTTTGCAAACCAATCCTTTTGTTTTGTTCAACTCACCCAACAGGAGTCCCGTCCACCAGTTTCGTGGCCCGCGCACATCTGAGTTGGGATGATCCTTACTTTGCTTCCCTGTGATTCATACCAATTGTTGCATTCATTGTTTTCCACTACTACTACATCAGTCTTTTGCAAAACATTTGGTCTTGTTCCTAGAATAAAAATTTTGTTAACATTTATGATATTGAAATAATGATGTGCAATCGTTGGCAAATTTTCTTGGTCTCTGGCGAGCATTAAATGTAAGTAGGAGAAATCTCTTAATATCTGTCTCAGCACAGTGACGTAAAAACCTGTGCAGTAAGTTTGATTAAATTATGGTTTCTGTCTACTGCGCAGGTTTATTAAATGACGAGGCATATATTGTTTAGTTCTGGTAAGCCAGAGTCCAAGAGCATTTAGTTTGCATTTCGGGATTGAAATCATGCAACAGTTTAAAGTACCTGGGAAGTTTCTTTATAACCTTAAAGTTTCTGGGTCACCACGAAGACAGCAATACACTCTTGATGCAGGCCTAATCCACTATCTTGTCGCAAGAAAGAGTAAGTAAGCTAAGGAAATCTTAAAGCTAACTGCAAGTTGACTTGATCATATAATATAGATTGAATTAGTGAATATTAACGGATTTTTATAGCGATTAGAAGAAAACAAAAAATATCGCACATTTAATCTCTATAGAGGTGTAATCATTTTTTTGACGTGACTAAAAAAGTACCAAGATTCACTGATATTTTAATGTTTTCGAGATACAATTGATGGTTATTGATTTTCATCGGTTGGTCTGCGCCTATGAAAACAACAAGATATTTTATCAAATTACCTATTCCCCTGTCCTCATTAGTGAATCCCCATCCAGCTACTGTGGCCATTTTGCCACTGTAGTCAGCAGCGAGAGGCTGGGGCAGGCATGCTGGTCGGAGCTCATTCGTCCATCGAAGCTGACGGATTGTCTTGAGGAGGGCTACGTCGTTCGTCTTCTTTTTACACCTTCACAAAAGAAATATCTGTATTGAACTCAATTCTTCAAAAGCCGGCAATGCATCAGCGGTTCCTCTGGTGGTACATGGACGGCAGTAATCATTCAAGGTAACTCGCCTGCTTGTCTCTAGCTATTTCTTAACAGAGAACTTTGAAAGTAGCCCCTGGACGTATCAGAAAATGATATGACATACTTGCCTAATATTTTAGGGATACAAAAACTAAAATTGAAGGAGATATTTACTGACGGAATTCATGGTATTCTTACAGCAAGTATGCATTTTAACCAATAGTAATAGAGTGTTAGCCAAACAGTGAGACCATGTGTCTACTCATGGTCTGTATAAATTTAGCCAACCATAATAAATTGTTTTGCGCCTTCCATGCTAAGAGTGCTAGGCCAGCAGGAAGAATTTTAAAATGTGTACTATACAATACCTGTACTCTGGATGGGGTATAATCTTAGCAAGCTTCTCGTTTTGGTCGCCGGCTGAAATATCGGTGTAGCCAACGACGACGGCCAGCTGCTTAGACTTGTAGAACTCATCGAACACACTGAAAATGTAAGAACATAAAAACATCGATGTTTGCCTTTTTAGTGAATGCAGTTATAAGAGTGGCATACTTGAATGAAAAAAGCTCAAGAATGGCTTAAATAATATAATTGGACAAATAAAAAAGAGACATTTCACTGCGATTAATAGCATCTGGTGACAGAAGGACTGGCTTGTTTTTTGCGCAACGGATCAGCCTGGCTGTCCAGCGCGGAAAAGCAGCCAGTGTTCTTGGTACCATTCCACGCCAGCCCTTCTGTCACCAGATTAGGCTATTAATCGCGATGAAATGTTTCGTAAAAAAATTTAGCGCTAGGACTCGATGGACCCAGGGTCTCCGCAAACGGAACAAAAATGTAACTCTCGATAAGAGAGGCGTACTTGCGCTGCTTGCTGATTTCACCTGTTTCTGCTGCGGCTCCCGGTCTTGATGGTGTCTCCCTGATATGACACAGGGCCAATGTGTCAACGCAAGTTGCGTCCCACATTAGAGCCCGTCCCCGTTCCCAGGGAATCAGCGTCAAACCATTAGGTCTCTTGCCATCATCCCGACTAATCCCTGCTGGCTCAATTAGCGAAGGAACGTCTATGGTGGCAAAAGCCCTTTTGATCGTATCAAAAGTAAGCAATACTATCGTATTGAACTTAGTTTATATCAATTAACAATGCTGATGACGATGAGATAATACGAGTAAAATTCCCGTTACCTGCAAATACAATGTCCAGCAGTCAGTAGCCATCTGTCATTGATGATGGTAGCCCCGCACTGGTGCGTCCCCTGCCTCCATATGCTGGCTGCCCAGGGGAACTCAGCAGGTAGACTGTCACTGCCTCCTACTATTCTTGCGCTACGACTCATCACTAGGCCGCATTCTACGTCCGCCACTGAAAAACCAACCCATTAGTTCAATCGGAATTGTTACCCTAAAAGGGAGTCTTCTCATACGTGGATCAAGCAGTCCGTCATGTGCCTGATCTCTCTCCGGTCGTGTTGGATTGCCGTTCCATCGGAATTTGAGAATGAAGTAATAGAGAGTAGGTACATCTAAGTTTGTATACACTGTGTACAATAGCGTTTTTAGCAAAACACTGGGGCCAATTTTTTTTGTTTTTAATTTATAGCCTAGCGCTTGACTGCAATCAGACGTGGTGGCAAGTGATGATGCAGCCTAAGACGCCTAAGATGGAGCGCGCTTGCCTAGAAGATGCCCATTCACTCTTGACTTGAAGGTACCCATATTATAATTGGAGGGGAAAGCTGATGCTGGAAGGGTGTTCCAAATCTCAGCGGTTCGAATCTTAGCGGATCGGATTCAGTCAACAAGACGTTATTCATCATTATTAAGAACTTTTACTATAAGAATAACCCCTAAACCAAGCATCCTAGCAATAAAACTTGCAGAAATCAACTCTGGCAAGTCAATTGCGTAAACAGTAAAGACTCGCAACAAGTCAATGTCTAGAATATTTTCTTTTTAAAAGTAACTTCCGAAATTTGACGTGTGCATCTATTATTCTAGTGGACACTTTTCCTTAAGTCGTGAAAAACCGAAGATACCGGAAGCACTCGAGCCGGAAATATAGATTAGACCTCGAATCAATCGCAGAAGGTGTGTCTGTTGTGGAAAAGTAAATTCAAGTTCAAGGAAATGCGGGTACAGTTCAAAGAACGTTTTATTCGTGAGTAAGTGTGAAGGGCAGAACAATTGGGTATTATGCCCGAGATTTCGTTCGCGTGGACTACACAAATTTCAAACCCCTATTGTACCCCCTTAGGGGTTGAATTTTCAAAAATACTTTCTTAGCGGATGCCTACGTCATAATAGCTATCTGCATGCCAAATTTCAGCCCGATCCGTCCAGTAGTTTGAGCTGTGCGTTGATAGATCAGTCAGTCAGTCAGTCAGTCACCTTTTCCTTTTATATATTTAGATAGATGGGCTATTAAAAGCTAAAAGACACACCACTTTTGCATTAGTAAATATTAATAGTACCTATGGAACACGTCTTGTTGATATATTTAATAGAAGTATTGATAAAGATGAATAGTTATAACCATTAAGATAAGATTTTCATTGATAACGCTTTAATATACTTAACTATGATTTTATGTAAAGGACTGATAAAATATTTTCAATGGTACTAATTTTAGGTCATGATAAAAATCAGCTCGAAGGACCATAAAACACACAACTACAATGATGAAAATGGTGAAATACCTACGTAAGTATTTTCAAATTCCTGCACTCTATAGTAAAAATCTGTGTAACCGTACAGTGGTCACTATTTTGATTGAGTTAAAACATGTTTAGATAGGTAAAGGACTACCAATCTAAGCATCTCGACAGCAAGTTGGGTAAACTTCAAAACTACAAATAACAAACAAAAGTCCAAAAACAAGAAAACTAGACCAGTGTAAGTTGTTCTTGTGCAATCAGTGTTCCGGAACCAAAACTATTTCCTACACTGAAACGAAATAACAAAAAACAAAAAAGTTAGTTCTTCTCTTCAGACTAAATGGAGGAAGTGAGAAACTACGTACCCAAATAGTAGGCGACAAGTCGAGATGTGTTCAGGATAGCCGCGGTTATCCGGCCGCGATGAGAAGGTCGCGCGTCGGCAACGGCTCGCGTGTTACGCGACCGCGTACAACTAGCGGGCTACACACTTTCATACACGCGATTTAAAGTGACCATGTCAGACGACTGTGTAACTAATAATTTTATTGTTCTCTTCACTAATAAATTATTTATAACGTGGAATACAGTGCATTATTATTTTGGACGCCGAGATATCCCTCAAGAATACGTGTAGGGCACTTGGCTCCACTAAGATGACAATCGGGGTATAACTCGGTGCGAGATAGCGCAGGCGACGTGCGGGTGTGCGGGTCGTCCCCCCGCCTCATACCCCGATGGTCATCTCGACCTGTCGCGTAGTAACATACGTCATCATGTTCTATTAATAGCTCAAGAGTAAGTAGACACTCGGCAATCTAAAAAATATTCGTTTTTATTTTATAACTAGCTTATGCCCGCGACTTCATCCTCGTGGACTACACAAATTTCAAACTCCTATTTTATCCCCTTAGGGGTTGAATTTTTAAAATCCTTTCTTAGCGGATGCCTGCGTCATAATATCTATCTGCATGCCAAATTTCAGCCCGATCCGTCCAGTAGTTTGAGCTTTGCGTTGATAGATCAGTCAGTCAGTCACCTTTTCCTTTTATATATATAGATATTATTATATTTAGACAATATGAACCAACGCTCTAGAATTTTCAGATTCCTTCATTAATTAAGGTTCCGTACCCGAAGGTACGCCAGTGGGACTCTATTACTAACTGCCGTACTCAGAGTCGCTTAATCGTTACTTAAGTTTAGTTAAAACGAGACAGAGCTATATCTCTCACTTAAATCTGTCTCGTTTTGACTCAATCTTTAGTAACGATTAGCGACTCTGAGTACGGTAGTAAGGCTCCACTGCCCTTCCGTCTATCTGTCCGTCGGTCTGTCTGTCAGCGGGGCTGTATCTCATGAACCGTAATTAAAAATTTTCATATGGTGTATGTTTATTGCCGCTGATTTAACGATGACAAGAAATAAAACAGAAAGATGAATGGGTTCTTCTAGCAGCGGGGTAGGACTTTAAGCTGCCGGTGGCCAGAGCTTTAGAGTGAGGAACTATCGGCTATCCTCACTATGCGTGCCGTCTTAAGAAGTACTGCCATTTGTATCCTGCCCTTAAATCCAACAGTCAAGCGAAAGTTTCTTGAGATATTGGCTGAAACTTTTCGCAATAAGACCGTGGACTGAGTATGAAATGTATAGAAATGAGTCCACACATGGTGGTAATGCCATGGTGGGCCAAATCGAAGTATTTCGATCCTTTTTATATCGAAATGATTATAGTATTACTAGATGATGCCCGCGACTTCGTCCGCGTGGATTTAGGTTTTTGAAAATCCCGTGGGAGCTCTTTAATTTTCCGGGATAAAAAGTAGCCTATGTCACTCTCCAGGTCTTGAACTGTATACTGCATGCTCCGTTGCGACGTGATTGAAGGACAAACCAATAAACCAACAAACAAACACACTTTCACATTTATAATATTCGTAGTGATTATAGTAGGTGGCAGAGACACTCGACTTGTGAAAAACAAAATTTTTAGCCCTGCTTTTACTTGCAAGAAGTCATCGAGAACTGAATAGGTACTAACAAAGTGTGATAGGGTCACTGACATTATATTGGATAGGGTATTATAATTTGATTTCAGCCAAATGTTTCAGATTTCTTATGCTTTTATTATGAAAGCTTCTGATAGTGGCAGCTAAACTGTTGAACTTTTGATACTTCGGAAAACGCCTGGCCGTTTGATTTAAAAATAAAAAACTTACAATTGACATAGCACAATCCAAAATCCAAATATAGCACAATCAAAACGAGCACATCAATCAAACGACACATTTTGACGACAGCAACCTCTTATCTGAATAACTACACTTTACCGAATGTTTATATAAATGGGTAATGTTTCCTTAAACCTTATGGGTCTAGGATATAATGATAAGGTAATTGAAGTGCAGCCGAGGCAAGGAGTGCACTTGCTGTACTGATCTGATATCATACCGTAAATATTTAAAGGATTCTAATGATTTGTACTGTAACGACTTCTTCGTTAGTTCGAAGGTCTAACCCCTATAACTTAACGGGTATAGTGATGCGCTTAGATATCTATCGAGAAGTATGCAGATTATGTGGACTCGATAGTATGAAAAAAATTGATGTTTACGATACGCGAGCCACGTAACATGTACCTACTACTATCCTGATATATCAATACACTGAACTAAATATTGTGAAAAAAATATTGCTTAGCATAAAGTTTACTTAAATTTTCTTTTGAATAAATAGCTAAAAATTTTAGCACATAATTTAGGCATGGAAACTGTTTTTTTTTACGGATTTAGTAAAACTATGTAAAGGATGATTTATTATAAATCCATCCTTTGACTCCCCGTGAAGGACGCGAACAATAATTACAGTATGGATTGGTGTTTCCCATCTTTCACGTATGATTTACAGGTTTTCGCGCCCCGATTCAAGGGCGAGTAATAAGAGGGCATGCTTTTATATCGATAGTATTTTTCACATCACTATTCGCATTTCATTGCGTGGTTCGCCGCAACTTCCATTGGTAAGCGTAGATAAAAACGCGGAAACACCTGTCATTACCATCTGAGTGAGAGTTATCGAAAAGCATCTTTATTCTTTGGAAATAAAAGTATCGATAGTATTTTTCGCATCACTATTCACATTTCATTGTCAGGTTCGCCGCAACCTCCGTTGATAAGCGTAGATAAGAGCGCGGAAACACCTGTCATTACCATCAATGAGCATTATCGAAATATTTCTAAGCAATGTCAGCGGAAAGTAAATAACTTTGGGGTGACCATAATTTTGTTTTTGTTAAGTCTGCCTCAATAAAGAGCCAATTTATTAAAGGTCAATCAATCAATCAATCAATCAGTTTATTATATCAATTTATTACAATCCGGATTCTGAAAGACTTGGAAATCTGAAAATTAAAAAAAATGAATTAGCTTTCTGCACGTACTTTAAGTCCTACTTTGAGTCCGGCTTAAGATCATAATATACTCGTAAGATACCTATAGAAAGAAGTAAAGAATTTGTTTTTTATATCATGATCACATGGTCAGAGTGAACTAGAGTAAGGGAACTCTTGGTTTGATCCATGAGTTGATCCTGAATCGACGATGTGTTGTCGAAGCCTCGACGTTTTAAACACTACTCAAAATTTTAAACTAAATGACAATATTCCTAAATAGATGCATTGTGCTCTTGGAAAAAAAATACAATCATCTTCTTTTTTTTTTAAAAAAAAAAGAATATTAGCCATGTTAAATTACTAATATTCCCCTTTCCTCTCCAATTAAGCGTCAGGCTTGTGCTAGGAGTAGGTACGACAATAGTGCAACGGGCGGGGTTTGAACCGTCGACCTTTCGGTTTTCAGTCCACTCCTATACCGATTGAGCTATTGAGGCTTCAATTATGGGTTGTACCTATCTAAGATTTGTTCAATTTGTAAAAACCTAATTGCCAATCAAGTTATTATATTGCAAATAGGCAAGTTACCTACTTACGTGCTTATATTTAGCTTAAGTGCATAAAGGATTTATGGTGATTACACATTGTGCCGTAACCTTTGTATTTTATTGTCTGTATAATAATTAGTAATTACCAGTATTGTAAATTACTTCAACTTTACCAAGTTCATCATATTATGTTTTTAAAATTAATGCTATTATTTAATTATAGCTGTCATGTGAATCCTACATTCATATGAATAAGTAAAGAAGAATTTAAAGGTATATCAATTATTAATTTTAAAGTGCATGAGAAAACTTTTTACCTGAAATCTGTAAAAAAAATTCGCATCAATAAATATCACGTATAATAAATATTACTTGTCATATCTGCTTCAATAAAGATATTGGACTTAGGTCTAGTTATGCAACCAAGTCCAATATCTTACTGGATGATTAAGGATAAAAGCAAAATGTTCCAAAGTTAATAAAATCCTGAGTTGTGCAACCGATTTTATTTATTGACGGTCAAAGTGTCAGTCATAACCGTGTCCCGTGACGCATCATTAACTACCTGTCATGCAACTAAACTTAGACTTTAAAATTTTAATTATAAGCAGGTAATTATAAAGTCATGGTCACACCAACACAATCACTCTGTGTAGTCTAGTACTACAAATAGCTACCTATTTCAAGCGTGACTTCTTCCTTATTTTTGAAGTTTGTCCTTGCCAATTATTGTCTAAAAATAGATTTTTAACTAACATAGTTTTTCGTTAGTTTGCGATACGTCATGAAACTTTTGTCTTTTTACGTGGCATATTATGTTTCAAAATTACGTACACTTGGGTGTTCTATGTCACGTCCGTCGCTCGCGCGGGCTGTGCGGGTGTGCGGGGCGTCCCCATCCCGACTGCCATCTTGACCTGTCACGTACTATATCTGATAAATAAAAAAATCTAGTCTAGTGGGAATTGCCAAAGGTAGTTGGATACACAATTTTCGTGTGCGTGGAAAAAAGATCGAGTACAACGATTCGTCGAAGTGTACCAGGAAACAAGGTGGGTGAACTTTCTCAATGTTTTTGGCCAGTTTCCTTGTTACAAACTATAAAACAGATAACGAGCTATATAAAGCAGAAACAGATAAGTATGTGAATTGTGGAGACATAGGGGTAGTTCGTCGCCCTTTACTTCCTCGTACTTTAAAAAAAAATTCAGATACAAGTTAGCCCTTGGCCGTAATCTCACCGGTAAGAGATGATACTATACTAAATAGATTCATAAATTACCTTCCACGTTATACTATAATATAACTAGCTAATGCCCGCGAATTTGTGCGCGTGGATTTAGGTTTTAAAAATCGCGAGGCAACTCTTTGATTTTCCGGGATAAAAAGTAGCCTATGTCACTCATCAGGTCTTAAACTATACCTAGTACCTACCCATGTAAAAAATCACGTCAATCCGTTACTCCGTTGCGACGTGATTGAAGGACCAACCAACAAACCAATAAACCAACAAACCAACAATCAAACACACTTTCGCATTTATAATATAGGTAGGCTAGGCTAGGCTATCTATTTGTTTTTAGATTTTTAATATATTTGTTTTTAAATTTTTGTAGGACAGATAGGTTAGGATGTTAGGTTTCTAGAAGTGCAAAAGTGTAGTTACCCTGGTAACGAGCTAGACGCGTTTAGTCGGCCAAGTGCATCGATAAGTAGGGCAACGCATCTTGACCTAGTTAGGTTTAAGTATGTGCACTGATTTAAATTTGTTAGACTAGACAAAATATTTTCAAGTTAAGTCTACTTAGTGTTATTCAATCTAGATATATAATTCAGGGGATTTTTTTAATTTACACTAAGTATGGCTTGATGATCTTTTTGTTTTACCATATTATTAGCAAGCGGATGTCCACAGCTGGACATAGACCTGCCCTAATGAGCGCCACCACACGCGGTCCTCAGCCTTCCTCAGCATTCAGCAAGTGCCGGCCAACGTGTACCTAAACACTATTTCGGAAATGCGTCAACTTAACGTTTACGTATGAAACAAAAGTTGGAAGCCTGCCCTGGCCATAGATGGTAAGTTAGAGTTGACAAACGTAGGACTGTATACGTTTGCCGAGTGCAATGGCCAAGTCTTTTTTTTTAAAAAAGAATATTAGCCTTGTTAAATGACTAATATTCCCCTTTCCTCTCCAACTAAGCGTCAGGCTTGTGCTAGGAGTAGGTACGACAATAGTGCAACGGGCAGGGTTTGAACCGTCGAACTTTCGGTTTTCAGTCCACTCCTTTAGCGGTTGAGCTATTGAGGCTCTAAAGTTGGGCGAATGTACATACAAAACTCTTTCAATTTAAAAAAAAATAGAACAAAGTATTTAAAATGACGAAATCTTTATCAAAGTTTCGACTATCGAAAATTTTTATCGCAAAACATCAAGTCCTTTTGCGTGATACGGAAGTATGAAGCGGAAAGGTGTGTTTGTATGGTGGCGATAACTCCGAAACTAAGGCCGGGCGAAGGCCCCTGCTTGGGAGTCTGGACAGGCCCGCATGCGAACGCGTTAAGGTAACACTACATACGGTTGAATATTAAAAATGTGGGTGTATTTTTAAAATAAGTTTTTGATGCGAAACTTATATTGCACTAGATGAAGCCCAAGAATTCGTACGCGTGAATTTAGGTTTTTAAAAAAGGCTATTTTTATCTCGACTAATCGAAAATGATCCAAAGGATTTTAAAAAAAGCCTAAATCCACGTAGACAAATTCGTGGGCAGCAACTATTTGGTACAAAGATAGCTTGCATTCTGGGGGCATAGGCTATTTTTTATCTCAGAAAATCAAAGAGTTCCCTCGGAATTTGTAAAAAACCTAAATCCACGCGGATGAAATCGCGGATATTATCTAGTTCATCATCATCATCCCATAGCCGGTCCACTACAGAGCACGGGTCTCCTCTCAGAGTGAGAAGGGTTTTGGCCATAGTCTACCACGCTGGCGCCTGGCCATGTGCGTATTGGTAGACTTAACACACCTTTGAGAACATTATGCAGAACTTTCAGGCATGCAGGTTTCCTCACGATGTTTTTCTTCAACGTTAAAGCAAGTGATATTTAATTACCTAAAACGCACTTAACTCTGAAAAGTTAGAGGTGCGAGCCCGGGAATCGAACACCCGACCTCCGATTAGAAGACAGACGTCCTAACCACTAGGCTATCACAGCTTCATACTAGTTAACTTATTTAAATGGTAGAGGTGTCTTACCGAACCTTACACCACGTATGTGGATATGACCTAAGATAAGCGCATTCTTGATGTAATTAATGTGGGCTTCTGTGATGTTTTCACTGATTTATTACCTGAGGAAATACGATTCGATTGTATTAGATATTTAAGTAATCCGAAATAACCGTGACGAAATGTTAAAAAATAAGGAAAATTCCTCTTAAATTAAAGTTAAATTTATCACCATTACCTCACCTAGTTGACTTTCGAAAAATGCACATTATATGATTAGACTTTGACTTTGATTTTACTTCGTATCTTCATATAAGGCTGCCTTTATATCGGAGAATTCATGATATATTGTTTTTTTTTTAATTCTACTAATACAGAAGGGTTTTCTCCGTTTAACCGAGGTCAAGACGGGGTACGGGCCTCGAGGCATGGCCTCCTTTGATTTCATTTCATTTCAGAACAATTATGGAGAACTCTTAGGCATACATGTTTTCCACGATGTTTATATTTAATTGCTTAAAAAGCACATAGTCCGGGATTGAACCTGGCACCCCAAAGTATGTATGACTTAGTGGTTAATGGTACGAATGATCGATGGGTAAATAATTATAGTGCTAATTATCTCTCTATATCATTCTAAAACAACCAGTTTTGCATGCAATTAGCAGAGTAATCAACTCCTAGGTTATCTAAGGCCTAGGTTACCTAAGGTTTGTTTAACTAAACAAAGTGCATAGCGTTGGTAGGTCACGCTGCAACATTGTCCTATTTCCCTTGTCCTTAGCCGTGACCATGTACGCAGTAGATAGTATATAATATTATATGCAACTCATGCGCAGCCTTTGGCATTCGATGCGTTATGTAAGACATTAGATTTGTTTATAGATTCGATGACCTCTGGTGAAGAGATGGAAACAAACCATAAAGTTTGATGGTTTGATGCTTCATCAGCGATACCTTATAGGGAGTGAGGGCCCGTGAGGACCAGGCCTTATTTATTTTATAAAAACTGAAAGTTTCTCCTCGCATTGTGCCCAACACAGGGAACAGCGACTATGAAGTTTGAATCATCGTGGCTTTGGCAAATTTGATAACTAACAAAAATGTATATAATTTTGTTACCTGTTACTTATCTGCCAAAGCCACGATGCTCCAAACTTCATAGTCACTTAAAAATTTCAGCTTTTATAAAATAACTAGCTTATGCTCGCGACTTCACCCGCGTGGACTATACAAATTTCAAACCCCTATTTCACCCCTAAGGGGTTGAATTTTCATAAATCCTTTTTTAGCGGATGCCTACGTCATAATAGCTATCTGCTTGCCAAATTTCAGCCCGATACGTCTAGTAGTTTGAGCTGTGCGTTGATAGATCGGCCAGTCAATCAGTCAGTCACCTTTTTAAAAAAAAAAGTTAAAGTTAAAAGTGCTCGGGATCGAACCCACCAATAAAAGGCCGTCTTAGCCACTAGGCTATCACCGCTCAAGAATATACGCATGGAATAAATTAGCATTTAACAGTAGACGTGAAATTGATTAAATCGTGAACACAAAACCGTCGGCGCGGTCAAAGGGCCAAAAAATATGTTCCCATCTTGTAAAATTCGTTGTTGACATGCGAGGAGATACAAAAACAATTTTTCTCAACGCCATATCCATCGCAGCCGGACTCGGGATGGAAAAAGGGTAAGAGGGGTTACGACCCACCCTCAACAAATCAGTGTTAGGAATCGCAAATGGAAGGTCTAGTTGCTCAGTTCAGTGAACACAAAACCGTCGGTGAGGTCAAATTCAACGTGTAAAATTTGTTGTTGACATGAGAGGAGATACAAAAACAAATTTTCTAGACGCCATATCTTTCACAGCCAGACTCGGGATGGAAAAAGTGTAAGGGGGGTTATGACCCTCCCTCAACTAATCAAGACATCCTTAACTGTGTTAGGAAACGCAAATAGAAGGCCCGCAGAGATTAAGTTTCTCAGTTCTGGTTACTTTCCTTCGTCGCCCAATTGTACTAGCAAAATAATGCCAAATTATTTAACGAAGCATAGCGTTGTTACATAGCCTAGAATTAGAAAGTTTAAGACTTCTGCCTTCTATTCGAAGGGGTTTAGACTTAAATCCTTGATATGCACTTATAACTTTTCAGCTATGTGTGTTTTAAGAAATATTAAACTTGCATTAATGATAGAGGAAAAAAAAAACGTGTAGAAACTTGCGTGCCTGAGAGTTCTCTGAATGTTCTTAAAGGTGAGTGAAATATTTCTTAAATGCCTTAGGCCCTTTTAATTCTGAGAGAAGACCAATGGGCATAATCGAGAAGTGGACCGACGATGGGATGATGTTCATGATGTGCAGCAAAAGATGGTGACTGGTAGCCCCTCTCTAGCTCTCGTCCTGAATCCACCCCTGGTATCCATACGAAATCCAAAATGCAACAGGTAAACCTTTTTGCGATTCCCATTGACAACAAAAGCCGGCTATTTGGAATTTTAAATTAGTTTCATGTATATGTCAGATTCGGGGCTCGACTAAACAGGATGAAGATTCATCAATGTTATGGCCCCGCAAACTTAAATAACAACCCGTCAAGTAGAAACCGTTCCTTATCCCACTTACATAAGTGCCAAAATGATATAAAGAGCCGTTTACATGGGCGCAAATGAAAACTTGGTATTTAAAGTTATTCGATGAGCTGATGTCAAATGCGCTCTTTTGAAATCGGCTACCGGGCAAAAACTATGTTGGCAGGTGAATCCTGTAATTTTAATAGCGGCATTTTGAAGTAGTGACGTCATTAAGTTATCGATTTTATTTGTATGCCTAGATGGTAGGCTAAAAGCACAGAACATAAATACCTTTAGAAGAGGCGCTAATGTGACTCTTACTGTTAAAGCGAGATAGCTAAATGCATTAAGGCTCTTATTAGAACAAGTGACAAAATGATTATTTTCTGTCCTTATCACCATGGCCCTTTTTTTGTTTGTCAACATGTATTTGTACGTGAGATCTTGACAAACAACGTGAAGTGTAGAAGGAATGACATTTCACAAGTCTCCTCTGCTTGAGCGAGAGGGACTGAGGGGGCCACGCTAGTTGCATATCTGTATATATCTGTGGCTAAAGGCGTGCGTTATCATGTTATTTTTTACTCGGGAAAGTAAACGGAAAATTAAATAATGTTTTTTTTTTTAATTTTTGTTTTTTTACTGGTAGGTAATAATCACATAGTAGTTGTTCTATGTTGCGCTTATTACAGCGTATATTAAAATCATAGGTGCCAATTTTATTGAAAGAAATTAAGGAATTGGATAATTTTTATGTATAATAATAAAATTAGCATTACAACGTACACTTAACTGCAGGAAAATCTACTACTACTACTATAAAATAATAAGAAAAGTGGTCTCATGTATATTTGTGACTAAAGTGATCTCTCAATAAGTTCGAGTACCTAATCAATCTAGCATTGTACATACTTCTTTACAATAGGAAACGAATTCGGGCATTATAATGGCACTGCTTTACATTTATCGATGCGATTGATGTCATAGCACTATGCTAGTTTAACATAATACATAATATAATGTATACAATGTTGTGTTACCCTCATATAAGTACCGTTATAAGGAGTCAGGTAACCCAGTAGAGCAGTGGCGAATAAAAAAATAAAAAAAATAATAGATTTTTTCGATGTTTTTCAAAAAGTCAATGTATACCTACCTAAACAATAATAAATTATTTAATTGATGTTATGAGCAAACTATTTCATAGAAATAATCTCTTTGTTTTTTGAAAATTTATATTTTACCTGATGATGCCCGCGACTACGTCTGCGTGGATTTAGGTTTCTAAAAATCCCGTGGTGGAATTTTTTAATTTTTCGGAATAAAAAGTACCTAATATGCCCTATGTCCTTCACCGGGATGTAAGCTAACTCTGTATCAAATTTCATCAAAATCGGTTAAACTGTTCGGCCATGAAAAGCTAGCAGACAGACAGACAGACACACTTTCGCATTTATAATATTAGTATGGACTAGTATGGATTAAATTTAAATGTTATTCATATCATTATTTTGTCGGGAAATCCAAAATTAGGTACTTTATGCCTTGTCAAGTAATTTAGGATTTTTTATAAAACAAATACGTAAAATAAGTATAATACTTAATAATATTTTCGTATGAAAAAGAAATTAAATCTTTAGCAGGCTATTTTAACATTAGAATCCATGACTGTAATAGTGTGATGTTAATTAACACGGAACTTCTGTTCCGTGTTAATTATACATTTCAAGATAAGTTTACCGTCACGTGGCAGGAAGAGGCAGGGAATAGGTAATGGTGGAAGGATCGGAGGGAGGCCTTTGCCCAGACGTGGGACAGTGCAGGCTGATTTAGATTATATTAGATTAGATTATGAAGAAAAAATATTTCAAAAATATTATCCTTCACAGCGCAATACTTTCTCTGTTCCTAAGCTTAGCTCAAAAGTAAAGAGAACGGAAGATGGCTCCAAAATGGGAAACGTTTTTTGTATGAATTGGTTTCCGATGTTCTAGATCTTTTTTGCATAATTTGATTTGTTACTTGCGGATATCCGCAATTTTATTTTCCCTGAGCAATCAATAGGTACAAAACATAACAGAATTAATGACAAATATCACCGTTCTGAGTGGCTGTATAAGTCCCGCAAATTGCTATTACACTGGAACCATGTTTCATTACCATCGAAACGACGTCACTTGACGTATATTTAAGTAAAAATATACCATAAGCTCGAAACTTCAGTCTAGTGCTGACGTCACTAAAATGGCGGCCACGCGCATTAGCAATTTGCGGGACTTTTATCTGTATATTTTTTGCATTTGCGTCATTTAATTTTAACCAATTGATACTTATAAAATTATAAAAATAAGTAAAAATTTCTAAAAAAATATTTTAAAATATCTACTTATGCCAAATACGAGTAGATATCAAAATAATTTTAACTTTAGGACGACCTGCCGATTGCATGGATTTCAAAATTCGCGTGAAACTCAAATTACTTATGTATTTTGATTCTAAGTACGAATAATAAAAGAATCACACAAATTAGCCTGAAAAATTAGAGGAATTGGTTTAGGTACAAGTTACAACAATTTAATAGTTTATCATCTTTGGTGTACATTTATAAAAATATACGTACCAAATATGAGAACCTTCTTTTTTTTGTAGTTGGTGGGAAAACCACTTCCTTACCAAAGATTCAAATTAATACCGATTTATCAAGTAAGATAACTGAAACAAAGCGGACGAAGCCGCAAACAAAAACTACCCACAAAACCGTAATTCCCGGTAACATTATGTAAGTTCATGTTACATTATCATTTACAGCACTATCTCCGAAACCATAACAATCAATACATAAGGGCTTGTTTATATAGTGCGAGCTGCGCCAGTACAGTTACTTGCACCGCACCGTGATCGTATAAGGTGTACGAAGGCCCTCGACTTTGTTTGCATAAGTTATTTTGTAATTCTTGTAGATCTCTAATTTTTCGGGTTTTAACAACTAATACCACTTTGTATCTCAATTAGGTACAGTACGCGCCCGAAAGTAATACACATCCTATGTACCTACCGTAGTAATGTACATCTTATGTACCTTTAGAAGGAGATTGAGCAGATTTGTAGAGCGTTGTCCCTGTCGCTGAGATCGACAAAACGTCATATAGGTATGAGTGACAGAGACTACGCTTTACAAAGCCGAAATGTCATTCTAAAGGCCAATGTACATCACTTTGTGATATCTTCTGCTACATCGTAGCTGCTATAAGCTTTTCAAAATGCTACGCCCTTTCACAGTGCAATCTGCGTGCGTTACTGTGTGTCAAGTGAGTCGAGCGTGCTGATATAAGTATGCAAGTTAGTGATGACAGTAACTGTCCACTGCCAGGTATATAACTATTACCATGTAAACAAGCCATATCAATCAATGCATTATGCAACGAGCCGCGGGTGGTTGTTCGTAAGCCAAGTAACCAGGCATTTTGGGTGACTTTTTAATTCGCCATGATAAGATCTCACGGGGCATGTATGGCACGCCCTCTTATTTTTTTTGTATTATGGGGACAATGTAACGTTACTTATTAATCTGCCTCATTGGTTTAGAGCAAATCATGAATCCCGGTTCAAGTACCCGGTCGGACCCTTACTTGGTTGTCTGTTTGTCTGTCTGTCAAGAAAACTATAGGGTACTTCCCGCACACACCTTTCTTTATAGCACAAGTAAAGGAATCAATCCGAAAACCGTGAATTTGTGGTTGCATCACACAAAAAAAAATTAAAATGTGTTCATGAACAAATATAAGTCTTTTCAATTTTTTTAAGTTACTATAATGACTATACCAACACGCACAACAGACGGAAACGTTCAAGTGTGGAAACCAGCCCAGAGCGAAGAAGATAACTATACCAAGTGGGGCATCATATGAAAGGGCTGTACTTGTACATTCCAAAACAGATTTTTATTTATTTTTATGCATCATTTTGAATTATCGTGCAAAATGACGAAAAAATACGATTGTAATACGGACCCCGCGGTGGGCGAGTCTGATTTGCACTTGGCAGGTTTTTTTTAACATAAGTCGTATCTACCTTAAAAAGAGTTAAAAATAGAGATATATAGTACGGATATGAATGCTGTTTACGGCTCCCCAGCTTTTGATTGCATTTTAATCACAACCTGCGCACACGTCTCATCAACTGTGTAAACGAATATATCGGTCACATTTAAACTTAATCGCTGGAAATGGACAACTATTAAAACATTGCGTAAAGACTTGTGCAGAATGTTAAATCCATACTTCCATACTAATATTATAAATGCGAAAATGTGTCTGTATGTCTATCTTTCTGTCTGCTAGCTTTTCACTGCCCAACAGTTTAACCGAATTTGGTACAGAGTTAGTTTACATCCCGGGGAAGGACATAGGACTTTTTATCCTGGAAAATCAAAGAGTTCCAACGGAATTTTTAAAAACCTTAATCCACGCGGATGAAAAATCAGAGATTCCTACGAAAATTGTAATATGCTAAAGCAGAAGCCGGGGCCGGGATGCCATTTCATCGGTCCGTCCGTCCGTCGCGAAGGGTTCAACACTTTAGAGATGCGATCATCGTTAAAAAGTTTTTAGCATTGAATTCTTCAGCGATTGAAAGGCGACCCTGCACCGGAAAATGCAGCGTTGGTAAACTCTATAAGGGTGCGTTCACACTTGAACGGGCCGCAGCTGAGTGTGTTTCTGACCAATCAAGTTATAACGATAACCCGATTAAAGGAAACACACGTCTCCTTTCAGCTCCGTTCCGTTCCGTTTCAGCAAAATCGCACATTAAACCTACCTGTAATACTGTACTTACTAGGTACTACCTGTGATAGTAGGATGTACGTATATAGGGCAACCTGTCCATTGAAGCTGAGCGGTGCGAAGACGTGCAGATTTCACAGAGTTGACGAAAAAAATGTACTCTTACTGCCGTACTCAGAGTCGCTTAATCGTTACTTAAGTTTAGTTAAAACGAGACAGAGCTATATCTCTCACATAAATCTGTCTCGTTTTAACTCAATCTTAAGTAACGATTAGCGACTCTGAGTACGGCAGTTAGCTTGTGGCCCAGGTGGGAGCGGGTGCGTCCTACGGGGCGGGCAGCGGGTGCGATGTCATAATTATTCCATGCCGCTCGGCACCCGCTCTCGATTAAGACATGTCCGCGCATCTTCCATACAAATTTTTTGTAAATATTAAAAAGTTTGTTCTACACGCTGGCCGCCCCGCAGGATGCACCCGCTCCCACCTGGGCCGCCTACTTAGGCATGCAGGTTCACTCACGATGACGAAGGCGAACCATATTTGATAACCGCAGCCAATCACTCAAAATAAAAAATCAACTAAGTAGAGCTCAGTTTATAAGCAGGAGGGCGTTGCGTTTTACAATATCAAAATAACTCAGTTCTTATCCCTATCGTGTTCAGATTATAATATCCTTATTTATCGGCATATTTATGGCCGTTTAAACTGTAATCATGCTACATCACTATTGAGCGCAAAGATATTTAAAAAAAATTGTTGACAGATAAGACAATGCGCCAAAAGTCAAAAAAGGAGCTAACGGGTTACTTCTCACTTATGAAACAACTAGCTTATGCCCGCGACTTCGTCCTCGTGAACTACACAAATTTCGAACCCCTATTTTACAACCTAGGGTTGATCTTTAAATATGAGATTTAAGATATTATATGCTTAATAAAACATGTCATACTGCTAAATGCAAAACATTAACTACAGAACTTCTTTATACACAATTTCACGATTTTAACTTGAAAACTGACAGACTTTCATACAAATTTCAAACCCCTATTTGACCCCTTTAGGGGTGGAATTTTAAAAAATCCTTAGCGGATGCCTTCGTCATAATAGCTATCCAAAGCCAAATTTCAGCCCGATCCGTCCAGTAGTTTGAGCTGTGCGTTGATAGACCAGTCAGTCCAGTCAGTCAGTCAGCTTACCGTATCGTAGCTTAGTGATCAGAGCGTCGGGCGCGATCCCAGGAGACGCGGGTTCGATTCCGGCTGGTCCGCAATTTTTGATATATGTATTTAAAATTATTTAGTTCCTTATACTGTCGTATACTGTGTCAATATGTTATGAAAAATTGAAAATATTCTACATTTTGCAACTCTACATTTTAGTTATCATAATATCTCTTTGATTGAAAAGAGCAAAACATCGGCAAGCAATAAGGCCGGACAGGTTTAATATAATATACACCCTATTGTAATTTTCATATAATTATTAAATAGCTCTATTTGTCCCGTTTTGTATTTTGTGATATGCAATCAAATTAATCGGTTTGTTGTTATAATAATATGATACATTTTAAATAAGTAGGCACTAGACAATCATTTATGTGGACTATGATATTTGGAGTTCATTACATACTGCCGTACTCAGAGTCGCTTAATCGTTACTTCAGTTTAGTTAAAACGAGACAGAGCTATCTCTCACATAGATCTGTCTCGTTTTAACTCAATCTTAAGTAACAATTAGCGACTCTGAGTGCGGCTCTTAGACACCTACTTAGTAACTTACTAACTTACTTAATACGTTTTATACTTTAAAATATGTCGTTAAACCACGAAATAAGCTTAAAATATAGCGTTCTCTCGTTTTTACCCGATTACGGCTAAGAGATAAGAAAGGGTTATAATTTTGGCAGTCTATGTATGTACCTATGTATGTATGCTTGTTTGTATCTATGTGTCTTCCACTGTAGTGGCTAAACTACTAGGCCGATTTTGATGAATGAGGTGTCAATTGATTCATTTTTATGGTCCGGGTGACGTCGGCTCCATTTTATACGAATATAGCTCATGATCACAGTACAAAAAAAAGAACCTGTTTCATGACAATCTAAAAAGAAAAAGGTAAAAAAAAAATGCCGTGTTAAGCTAGCTATACAAAGTCTCCGATAACCATGTCGGAGGATTGCCAGCGAAACATACATAAAAAATAAAAAATAAAAATACGAATATAATTGATCTGACGGATGTTACATCCAAAAAAATGGGGGTATTTGACATTTTTTTGCTATTGTATCGAGTCGGGATGCCAAATGAAAGAGAAAAAATACTAAGTTCATAAATGTAAATATAGTATAAGTAAGTACTATTAAAATATCGGCAAAACATTGCCGCCAACCGATTTAGGGTTCCAGTGCGATACCGTGAAGGTGTAGAAACCAAAGGGTTGTGGGTTTAATAAAAACTGCCATATACCTTCCAGATTAGCCCGCTTCCATCTTAAACAACATCATCACTTATCACCAGGTGGGATTGCAGTCAAGGGCTAAACTTTTATCTGAATAAAAAAAATTACTCAAGCATTTCTCCGTAGGTGTCTCGAGCTACACTCTATACAGTGCCGTCTACATTTTCATAACATTATATTCTGCCATAATACTCGTAGTAAAAACAGGCCGTCATATTATGTATTGCTATATTTTAAATACATTGTAATGCTATTAAGAAAAATCTAATTAGCTAAATACTTAGGTATTACAAATTCTACGCGGGTGGTATCGAAGGTAACATAAACGCTTACATTGTAAAATTACAACCGCTAATTTATAACGCTTACAGAATGTTAGATGACGTTATATAGCTACATTTCCTTATTAGCGACCAGTAGCGAACAAAAGTAATGTGCCGCGTACAAATAACCCCGCTCGCGAATAGCTCGTAAAACTTAATGACATACCTCCGATCGATTCTTAACGTAACACAATTTTTGCGTTACTCTCGATCGCTGCCTTGTGTTTAAGGTGTTGTCTTATTAAAACGACATAAGATCAATTAACAATGATCCAACGACAATAACTCCTACGCTTTATTCTTCTTCTTCTCGAGTCGACGTGGTCACTTCAAACATGAGCAGCTCAAAAAGCCGCAACCGCGATAGCTCGGTCTTAAAGGTAGCCGTCGTGTTGAAAAGATTAGTCAGCATACTGATTTTGTTCATGTAGTAGCTGCTGCCAGGGACGTCGGGTGCTTGTGATCGGTATAAAACTAAGCACCACACGGGGAGGCTCTTTTCATGTCCCCTACGCTTTATTTATTTGTTGGAAACCCAGTGTTTTCCATATTAACGTAGATTGATTCTCATTTGAATATTAACCAATCAAACTTTAAAGAATGAAATTATGTAGCCTCGTTCTAGAAACTAATATCTGTCTGTAGTTTGCCAGATTTCTGCGAAAATGTCAACCTTTCATTTCATTCAACTTTTGATAGTTACACCGGTTCAAAGAATATTTGTATGTAAATCTTTGAGCCCATGTTACTTTAAACTCTTAATAAATATAAACGCTGACATTGCAAAATTACAACTGCTAATTTATAATGCTTACAGAATATTAAACTACGTTATAAATAGCTACGTTACCTTATTAGCGACTAGTAGCGAACAAAATTAACATGCCGAGTACAAATAACCGCGCTCGCGAATAGGTCGTAAAACTTAATGACATTCCTCCGATCGATTCTTAACGTAACGCAAATTTTGCGTTACTCTCGATCGCTGCCTTATGTTTAAGGTGTTGTCTTATTAAAACGACATATACCTACAATATACCTAACAGCAATAATGCCTGTCATCATCATCATCACCATTACCATTATAATTAACCCATCGCCAGCTCACAACTGAGGATGGGTGTCACACTCAAACGTGTCACGGCGTGACTCGTTGGGAATTCATCGAAATTTTTCTCCAATTCATTTACACTTAAGCTTGTTTAAATTATCAAACGAACTGTTATAAATTTATAATTAATAACTATTTAAGTAATCTGTAAAAATATTGTAATCCTATTTGGCCTTACTTTCAGTCTGTTATTATGTAAAATTATATTGTATGTATCGCTGTTGATTGCAAATAAACGAATTAAATTAAATAAATAAAATAAAATTCCCAACGAGTCACACTGTTAGTCTAGTGTGACTCAATGCGAAGAAAAAAATGCTAAAGAATCACATTTATTTATTTGAGTAGGTACGCGCGATGATGGCATAATCAATTAAGGACGAGTGTCTGCTACCAGCGATTCCGTATCTTTTCTAAAAAAAATACTATCAGAAGTAAAATAATAATATGGTTAACGAAACGTGGTCTTAACTAAATTATCCCGTAATTATTTTAAACGGTTTAACTTAATATTTAAGGTAAAACGATGGATGTACCTATATTATTTTTAACGTTGCTGCGACTCGAATTATGAAGTAATAACGTTTGACTTGCGAAAAAGGTGTAAGATTCTTCCGTAATTTAAATATAATTAATAATATAAGTAACTGGACATAAAGTATTGGTGATCTTCTTTAACCTTTTTTCCGTTCAAGTTAGCCCTTGACTGCAATCTCACCTGCTAGGTGATTATCTAACTCAGTGTCTAACACTAAATGATAGCCACCGAGGTTGGTTTAGTTCTACATTGCTGCTTCACTGGGTGATATTAAAATATTTTTCCGTAGAAAACCTTCAACGGATTAAAAAATGAGCGCCGTGCCTATCATTTAGTGTTAGAAACTGAGTTAGCGAATCACCCTGCTGGTAGTAAGTGATAATGGAAGCGGGTAAATTGGAAGGGTTATGGCAGTTTTATTAAACCGATAAGGGGTATGCCCGTATCAATGAGCCAATCCGCTCCTATATACCCTCAATACTGAAAGGAGACCCGTGCTCTGTTGTGAGCCGGTGATGGGTTGATCATCATGATGATCATGACTGATAATGAGAACCGGTTCTACTATCAAAGTTCTCGCAGCGCCAAATTTTAGCGTGAAAATTATTATAAGTTGCCATTAAAACTGAACGATAATAATTAGTGGCATTGCTATTAATGGATCTTTTCCACTAGACCGAAAATTAAAAATAAAATAAAAAAGCGTTTTATAGCATATAGTTTTTAGCTTCTTCTTCAAATTTCAAAGGTTGAAACATAGGCGCAAAGTTGCCTGTCTATCGGTATTTTACAGGATATATTTCGGAGTGTGACGAAGAACTTTTCGACCTGGTTCCTCCATCACCTCTCTACTAACATAACGCAAGGCATTGAGAAGGTCTGCACTCTTACGTAGTCTAAATTCCACGGATACGTGCGAAGCGATTTGCCTCCTCATTTCTAATTCGAACCGCTAAGATTTGGAACACCCTTCCAGTATCAGTTTTCCCCTCCAATTCTAATGGGTACCTTTAAGTCAAGAGTGAATAGGCATCTTCTAGGCAAGCGCACTCCATCTTAGGCGTCTTAGTCTGCATCATCACTTGCATCCAGTGGCGTGCACAGGGTTCGAAGCCAGGGTAGGCATTAGTTAGGTAGGAACCTGTTTACTGGCAGGTCATAATGAAAAATATGCATTGAGCTATACAACTGGGGAAAGCAGTGCATTTATGCCTCTATGACCTGCACGCCACTGCTTGCATCAGTACTTATTGCAGCCAAGCGCTAGTATATAAATGACAAAAAAAGGCCTAACTATGATCTCTACCCATATTATAAATGCGAAAGTGTGTTTGTTTGTTGGTTTGTCCTTCAATTATGTCGCATCGGAGCAACGGATCGACTTGATTTTTGGCACGGTGACATAGGCTACGTTTTATCCCGGAAAATCAAAGAGTTCCCACGGGATTTTCAAAAACTTAAATTTTCGCGTACGAAGTAGCGGGCATCAGCTAGTAACTAATATATTCATGGGTCTCATCCATTGCTAGGTGTCTTCGTAAATCACTCGTGGGTAGGCAGCTTTAATACAAATTCTGGGTGGCTTTTAAACTAGTTAGGCTAACCTAACATTATATATCAGCGTATAAGTTTAATTGAACACTGTGGAACATGATAGCATTTTAACATCCAATAGACTAAGAGCCAGCATGTGCCAGACCTTCATTATTTTACAAAAGCTGAAAGTTTCTGTGCGTATTGTCCACAACATAGGGAGGAATAATCAGCGACTATGAAGTTTGGATCATGGTGGCTTTGGGAGATAAAGGTGTAAAAATCAATAAAAAATTAAGACTTTATACTTTGACGTACCTGTTATCTCCCAAAACCCACCATGATCCAAACTTCAAAGTCGTCGATCGTTCCTCCCTGTGTTGGGGACAAAACGCTGAGAAGCATTCAGCTTTTATAAAATAACGGAGGTCTGGCACGCGCTGGCTCTCTCTCTACAAGATAGGCAAGGCATTAATAACTTTATTAATACCACGTTTAGCGTATGGTCATCGATGTGTAATTACCTAACCATCGTGAGCTAGATAGTGTACAAGAATTTATAGCGCTTTATTGCACGATCCAGTGACTAATGTTCGCTATAAAACTGTGTCTTATTACTCCTTATTACTGTTACCTATTGAAATTAATTATTTATTTAATCAGTAGGAACCCATATTATTATAAATGCCAAAGTGTGTTTATTTGTTGGTTTTTTGGTTTGTCCTTCAATGACGTCGCAACGGTGCAACGGATTAGCGTGATTTTTTGCATGGGTATAGATAAAGACCTGGAGAGTGATCTACTTATTAACGCGGAAAATCAAAGAGTTCCCACGGGATTTTTATAAACCTAAATCCACGCGGACGAAGTCACGGGCATCATCTAGTTGAAAATAAAAATGTCGAGTGACGAAAATAGCAGCAGTAATGCTCAAAGTGTAATAAACGATTTGCTCTCAAAAACTTCTAAAGATAGATAAGTAGCTATCTATTTAAGGATACGAAGATTTTAATTTTATTGTCTTGCGAGGTGTGAAAAGTAGAGTATTGAACTTGGGGGTAATACTGTCTTAGTCTTGGGCACCCCTAAACCTCGAGCTTCACTTATGATTCTAGATGCAACACCCTCACTACGCTCGGGAGTTACTCTAACATCCCTCGTTACGCTTGGGATTTATACTGTCGCCCGTGACGTAAGACATTACATTACCCCCATGTTGATTAATCTAATATTAGAACACTACATTTCACTGTCTAAAATCGGCCGTTGTTGGGCAAAATATACCTCAGTTAAAAAGCGATCATTTTTTACTTATTGCTACCAATACGACCGTGGTCTTACGAACCTTGGTATGAAGATGTCCAGAAACATAGCAGAAACCATTTTAGGTTCAGTTCACTATACGCTCCAATCATAGTACATATTGTCCTCAGGAACGCAATAATGGTTGAAAATTATTATAAAGTCGCTCGGTTTTTAGAGGCAAGGAGACACCCCGCAGACGTCACGTCACCCGCGCTATCCCGCACCGGGTTAGCACGGGGGCTGTGCGGGTGTGCGGATCGTCTTCATCTTGATTGCTATCTTGACCTCTCTCGTACCTACTAGGTAGTAGAAATATTGAACAAAATTATCGTAGACTTTTTTTAATCATTCATTTTATCACTTATGTAGATCTATAAAATTTTTACAAAAAAAATAAAAACCGACTTCGTTACATAAACACTAAAAATTGAAAAATAATTTAATTTATTACCGAATATAAATTATGTATACAAGAGTTAATATAGTTCCATAATAATATTTTTTGGTGCCGGTGCCAATTAGCTTTAGCTGCGCGAATCGTCTAGACTTCATATTTTTATGGGACTCCACAATGGCACCTCATTGGCACCGACCCCAAAAAATATTATTATGGAACTATATTAACTCTTGTATACATAATTTATATTCGGTAATAAATTAAATTATTTTTCAATTTTTAGTGTTTATGTAACGAAGTCGGTTTTTATTTTTTTTGTAAAAATTTTTTATTTCACAATTTTTAGTGGCCCCATGAAATTATGCTATGACTGGTTAAAAATCTACTGTTTACTAAGCTATTACACTGATCGCGAGCAATTTACTCTTATCCGTTGAGGAGTTCCAGTATCTATCTTCGAAGATGTTCATCAGATCTTCACCAAATTGAAATGGGACCAACTTTGAAGTATACCCTTTCAAACAAAAAAAGAATTTTCAAAATCGGTCCAGGCGTTTTTGAGTAATCGGGGAACATACATAAAAAATAAAAAAAAATAAAAAAAAAATAAAAAAAGATTCCGACGAATTGAGAACCTCCTCCTTTTTTTGAAGTCGGTTAAAAAAGGTATTTTATTCCAATAGTAAAAAATGTGAAATGCCCATAAAAATGATAAGCCGATATTTATTAACAGGCACAAACTTTACGATTACATTCGCATAAAATTCATTGATAACTTATATAAGTATAGTTAAATGCACTTTATGATTTTAATAAAAGTGTTTTAAAGCGTGAAGCGTATTTAACTAATAGGTCACTCTCCTTGCTATAGCCTCCAGTTTATAGATGTAAGGCCGGTTTAAACCCAATTAAACCAATTCATTTAAAACGAAAAAAACAGTTTAAAAGCGATTTCGCTTTTAACCATTTTTTCGGGTTGGTATTGATGACTGTTTTTCTTAATTATAACTACATTTTCTTGATTTTATCTACCCAATATATCCGAAAATACTCAAAAGTACCTAAACTTCGGGAGAATATCCAAAAATACATAGACTACCATAGACTACCCAAAAATACCCCAAGCTGTTTATTAGTTGACAAGCACTTAGGAGAAATATCCGATAAATACCACTGCTTTACAAACTATATTATTATTTTAGCGTTTAAACTACCGTGAGTGATTTCTATTCTAAATACTATCTGTCCCGGCTTTACTCACGTGTGTAGTCGACGTTAGCCCGACTAGTTTCGAACCCATACGGGGTCCTTTTTCAAGGGAGTCCGTTCGCGCACGCGCCGCGGTTTTGACTCCAAAAAAGTTTTGACTTGAAAAAGGACCCTGTATGGGTTCGAAACTAGTCGGGCTAACGTCGACTACACACGTGAGTAAAGCCGGGACAGATAGTATTTATATTATTATAAGTATCTATATAGTAGTATGATCAGCGCGGGCGGGGTGATTCGCTACCTCAGTGACACTGAATAAGAGGTAAACACCTAGACATCGAGCTCATTTGACATTGGTTGTTTCTACATTGCTGCTTCAGAGTGACATTAAAATAATTTTTCGTAGAAAACCTTCAATGGATTAAAAATAAATTTCAAATGCGCTCGATGGCTATCGTTCAGTGTTACTGAGTTAACATCTACTGTGCTTATCACAATACGGAGCACAGGCTAAGCTGGAAAGATATCATCAAAAAGGTATTATCCGAAAGGGGCCAAGATAGTAATGAGGGAGCGACCAAGGAGAAACTTTTCAAGGTAATGTTAACTTGAAACTTACGTTAGAGTCCAAGGTCTTCCTATTAGTATTTGGACAGGGCACTGCGTAAACTTTAAGGTAGGTATGTAAACTCAAGTAAACAAACAAACGGCACAAAGGAGTATAAATACGAATTTATAGAAATACAATTTTACAAGATTGCCTAGCAAACTTTTATTAGCTCTTTATGTCTGAGTTATAGAGGCTATTTTTGGGTTTTTTTTTGTTAGATAACTGAAGCTGAAAGATTGCATAAGCTTCCAGAATGAGCCGATATCGGGATCTGGCTATTAGCGCGAAGAGTTTAGGGCGTGGTCACACTGACGTGTTGATTACAACTTTCTGTACCGAAAAATTCGGGCTTGGGCCTAAGAGATTTATGCAAACGGTAGAGCGGCTATTTGGAACATAATCATACTTAAAAAGCTGAATGCTTGAGTCAGGCTTTTCTGAAGGCCAAATATTATATTCTTGCTCTTAATCAAATGTGAATAGGTATTTTTAATAGGTAGCCAAATCCAACGTTGAAGTTGACTTGAATTTATTAATTTTTATTTTAGGGCTTAGACAGTTCACATCTTTTCAGTTCAGTTTTAATTCTTATTTACGAATTTATTGGCTCAATTATCTATTTTTTTTTACTTAAACATCACACTGAAGGGACCACGACTCATTTCGTACTATGGCTAGCTAAAAAAGATTAGTCTGATCGATCACACAAGAGTTTTTGGTTAAGCTATGAAAATTCTTAGTTGGAAACCGAGAAAAGGACCAACCAATTTGTCTACATTTTCTGAAACTAGATATGATAAGCTGTAACGGTATGCTTATTCTTTTTCACCTGTAATTGACAACCATACTGATAGTGTATTTATGTTTTAAGGTCTTTTATGTATGGAAGTTGTTGATGACTAATAAAATATCCATACTAATATTATTAATGCGAAAGTGTGTCTGTCTGTCTGTCTGTCTGCTAGCCTTGATTTTGATGAAATTTGGTACAGATATAGCTTGTATCCCGGTGAAGGACATAGGCTACTAATCTACTTATCCCGGAAAATCAAAGAGTTCCCACAGGAACCTACATCGCGAACATCATCTAGTAAAAAATAAAATAAAAAATGTAGCCAATTTATCACTTTACTGTTTATGTAAATATCCTCGGCCGCCTCAGCATCGGCGCTAGGCCCCAGGCGCTTTGGCACTAATGAAATAATTCCACATGTAATTTAGGACTGTTTAAGATGTCAAATTTTAAATTGGATGCGCGAAAAGGTTGGCATGAAATAATAAATTAATCGTTTCGCTGAAATGGTAAAGTGACTTCGGGTAATGAAATTTGAGTTAAGTAGGAGGTGCGTTTTGGTTTTCTTACGTTTATTACCCCCTTGACTGATGAGAGTCAATTTAGCCCTAGGTCGGCCGCGCTTATGTTTGTAACATCGGTCGATCGCGTGGGGTCTTTGAAGGCCCGGTTTATAAACTCACTACCCGTATTATAAATGCGTAGCGTCGGTTACGCACTCATCCGATCCGAGTCCGTGAAAATACGTTCCTTTTTGTTTTGTATGGGAGCTTATAACATAATATTATGTCGAAGATAATCACTGGTATTCTCACGGATGACGGATAGAACTCGGATGACGGAAGTGTAGTGCGAAATCGTCGATAGTGTGTTTATTTGTTGGTTTATTCGTTTGTCCTTCAATCATATTGCAATGGAGCAACGGATCGACGTGATTTTTTGCAGTGATATAGTTATATAGATTATAGTTAAAGACCAGGAAAATGACATAGTCTCATTTTTATCCCGGAAAATCATAGCGTTCCTTGAGGATTTTTAAAAACCTAAAACTATCCCTTATTCAAGCACATCACACTTAAGCCTGCATTATTTAGTATGGTATGTTATAATGTATAGATGCTCCTGGATGGACTCACTAGTCACTCTACTACCATATTATGGATGGACGCATTACTCATGTGCTTATCGACGTAAGCCCGACTAGTTTGTATAGAAGTAAAGTATGTATTGCCGATGGGACAGACGTGTTCTGGACTGGAGACCGCGTATCAGCGAGCGCGGTGTGGGACGACCTCCAACCCGCTGGACTGACGACCTTAAGAAGATAGCGGGAAGTGGGTGGATGAGGAAGGCGGAGGATCGTGTGTGGTGGCGTACTCTTGGGCCTATGTCCAGCAGTGGACGCAAACAGGCTGATTGATTGATTGAAAGTATGTATTAGGAAGCTACTTGTAAAGTGGTGATAATAAAAAGAATACCCGGCTGAGTTTGTTGTGGGCTCTTCTCAGACCTGGGCGCGTTTGGAACCCTCGTAGCTTTAGTTTTAAGTTTGCGTTATAATTATCACCACTATATCTTACAAATCTAACACCATACCAGACCATCAATAAGCGTAATTTATTACCTATTTTGAATAAATCATTTGAGTTTGACTTTGAATAAATCATTTGACTTTACTAAAAGAAAAAGATTTGTAAGAGATTTTCCTTGCCCTGGGATTTTAAAGACCCATGCGACCGATCCCGGGTTAAATGGTTATCAGATAACTGATCGCTTACTGACTTTACGAGGGCTTGCCTTATTAATACAATGTATCGGCTTGATAAATTTGAATTCGATTTTTTGCAGAGCTGCTGAAATGAATAATGTAGGTAGCGTTTATTACACCTTATTTTACCGGTATCTTTCAAAGCATGGTGCTGATTCTGAGCACACCTAAATTTTAGAGTACTTGCATCGTCTTCTTACGAATGTAATATGAAAAGGACAGACACAGTTTGACAGTTTTAAATTTAATTTAGAGCTGTCAAACCTCGTGACTTCACCAATCGCGAGCCTTTTAAATGTAAAATTCATGTTCCGCCCTTTTTTAGCAATATTAAAAAGAAAAAGATCCAGATACTTTAAATTTGGTTTAGAGAAAGACAAGAGAATCGGCGCCAATGTTAACATACCTACATATTCCCTTCCAACTAATATTAATCATGCGAAGAGTAAATACGAAAATAGTGGTGTTTGTGTCTAAGAAAATATATTTAAAAGGAAAACACTGACTAACTGATTGATCTATCAACGCACAGCTCAAACTACTGAACGAATCGGACTGAAATTTGTCATGAAGATAGCTATTATGACGTAGACATCCGATGCTGTGTGGCATGGTGCATTTTGGTGTGGCGAGGTCCATAACTCGTATGCAGAAATTGAAGCTTGTTTACGCGGACATATTTTATTTTAAAACTACCTACCTACATTATGTTAATAATAATTGCACATACCTCCCTAGAATATTAGACTAAGTATTAACGACACAGGAATGTGCAGTGCTCAGACAAGCCGCCAAGCGCTTACGAGCACGAAGAAAACAATATTGTGTTTTTTTTGTGTGGAAATAAAAAAAGAAAGGGTTTTTGAAAATTCATCCCCTAGTGGGGGAAAAAATGGTTTGATATTTCTGTAGTTCACACGAATAAGGTCGCGGGCAAAAGCTAGCACAACCATAAGAATCAATTCCAAATGCATTCTCATTATTTTCTCTTACAGTCTCCACACCTATAGGATAAAACGTGATCAAATCAGAAATGAGGACATCCGTAGGAGAACTAGAGTAACCGACATAGCTCAAGCGGGTTGCGAAGCTGAAGTGGCAATGGGCAGGGCACATAGTTCGTAAAACCGATAGACGTTGGGGTCCCAAAGTGCTGGAATGGCGACCTCGCACTGGAAGACGCAGTGTTGGAAGACCCCCACTAGGTGGACGGACGACATCTTACGAGTCGCAGGGAGCCGCTGGATTCAGTGTGGCGTGTGAAAGTCCCTACAGGAGACCTATGTCCAGCAGTGGACGTCTATCGGTTGATAATGATGATGATAGGATAAAATGGCTCGTGAGATATAAAATTAGCGGTGTCGCTAAAAACGTGTAAAAGCAATAAAATTACAGATCGCTTCAACAAGAGCACTCCGGCCCATTATCAATTACAGATAACGGATAAATGTATGAAATAAATTCCCGAGCGGGTTATCGCGCAATAACTCAGATACAATCGCAATTAAACCTGGTACTAGTGTGGAAATAAAAAATACGCTCATCTCTAGGGATCCTCTATTTATTACGTCATACGTTTTGTCGTAGTGGGTATCTAATCGAAATGGCAATAATTCAGCAAAGGTGCGTAGTTTTGTTCTTACTAATATGTGCGGGAGATGGAGAGAGCTATCCATCTCCATCTCCAGCCGACGGAGGAGTTTCTCGGAGGGATAAGATCCGAAATGAGGCGATCCGCAGGAAAACCAAAGTCACTGATATAGCCCAAACTATTAGCAAGCTGAAGTGGCAGTGTGTCATGGCCGCGTTTAAGCAAGCGTAGTGTGGGACGCCCTCCAGCACGTTGGACCGAAAAAACTAAAAACCCCTCAGTCAGTCAGAAGCAGTCCTAAAAAGATAGACAACAGGGTAGCGCGCTCCAATTTAGACCTGATCATTGTTTCTTATCTGATCCAGATTCTGAAAAACAAAAACAAAAAAAAGAAAGTAAGTAAAATAAAAGAAAGGAACATTTTCTTTTCTTTCGTCTATTTTTATGTATGCCTTAACCTGATTGAATACAATCAGGGTGGCTAACAAGTCATGTTTATAGAATTTGGGTTCGTCTCCATCGGGGATTGAAAATCTGTTACTGGCACGAAGGAAAAAAATGTAGGAACGAATTCTTACGTTACAAATTCTAGAAAATATTTCTGATTATTTGTTATGTCGGTCTAGATTGTCATTAGAGTGACTTAATTTAACCTATTGAAGGAATCTTAATTATTATTGGAGACAAAATAATCCAAACTTTCAATATATTCCTTTACCTATTTTGATAAAATTTTGATGAAATCCGGGATGCAAGCTATCTTTGTAGGGAGGTTACATCCCGAAGACGCACATAGGTCACTTTTTATCCCGGAAAATCAAAGAGTCACAGGAAAATCACAGGATTGTGACCTGAAATTGATTACCGGCTATTATTATAAGCCAAATATTATGTTGATGGTGCATTGGCAGACAAAGACGTGGCCAAAATCTAGTTATACTATATTCTATTCAGTGAGACCATTCTGACTGGCCATTGTCACAGTTTATTTATACCGTGCCGCATTCTCCGCGCGCGCGCATTTTATTTCTACTCCAATTAAATAGCACTTGGAAACCGATCGCGCTGATAGTTGAGGCACAGTTTTACAGCTTTATTTTTTATCGCCTTGCGCCGCAAAATCCGGCGAATGCTGCAAAAGCCACGAAACCGCGAAAACTGCGAACGCCGCGAAACAATTGACTAGATGGCTTCCCGATTTACCGCGTTCCCGTCCAATGTTTGTTTTACCTACTGTGATAAAGGAACTGCGAAAAGTGCGATATATTGTGAAACTGCTCGTATTTTTCGCACAGGGTTCACGCGCAATTTTGTGACCACGATTCACAGGCAAGTGTAGAGCGGGCTTATTCAAAGACAGGTGAGGGTAATCACGCACTGCGAAATTTCACCGCAAGTCAACGTTTTGCCGGCAGCTATGGCAACTGCAATTGGTTGATATGGCAACTGCCCCGATAGACGATGAGGTCGCAAGGTGCTGGAATGGCGACCTCGCACATCGCTCGCGCATCGACCTCGCTCAACCGACAGGTGGGCCGACATCAAACGAGTCGCAGGGAACCGCTGAATTCAGGCAAAGCAAGACCCCTAATCCCTACAAGAGACATATTATTATGTCCAGCAGTGGACGTCTATCGGTTGATAATGATGATGGTAACTAGCAACGTCTGACCTCTCAGCAAACCAGAGCCAGAAATTATTTAAATATATAAAATGAAAAGCTGACTGACTGATCTATCAGCTCAAACTACTCGACGGATCAGGCTGAAATTTGACATGTAGATAGCTATTATGACGTAGACATCTGCTAAGAAAGGATTTTAGAAAAATCAACTCCTAAGGGGGTAAAATAGGGGTTTGAAATTTGTATAGTACAGTAGTCGACGCGGAAGTCGCGGGAATAAGCTAGTAAATTATACCTGGGGTCGAACCTTGGTCATTCCATTTATAAGACCTCAGCGCTCACCACTGCACCTGGGAGGTCATCTTTCTACTTTAATTAAATAGCATTTGGAAACCGATCGTCCCGATAGTTGAGGTACGCTTTTACGGAGCTTTGTTTATCAATGGACGAAAGCTTTGATCTTCTGAGTCCTACCACGTTTTCCTGTCGGTTCAATATCCCACTGCCGTCAGACGTTCCTTATTTTTCTGAGAAACAAAATGTGTGGTAGGTATAGAATAGTGCTAGTGTGTACCTACTTTTAATGTACGCATATTTGCTAGCTTGTACATCGGGCCAATTTAAAGTCGCTATCAGTTGCTAAAGGCGCGTAAAGTATTACTCATTTTTCTTAAAGTCTGTACTAAATTTTATGTATATTTCCTGACTATCATATAATATAAAAATTAGGACTCAGTCTATAGGTACGATTTAACTATGTTATTTTTTGCGAGCTTTAAAGTGTTTGGCGAAAATTACCGCCGGCAGGAAGTGTTTGGCAGTCATCATGATGATCAACATGATGACTGCCAGTTCTCACTCTGAGAGGGTTTTGGCCACCATGGCCATGTGCGGATTGGCAGACCTCACACACCTTTAACAACATTATGGAGAACTCTCAGGCATGCAGGTTTCCTCACAATGTTTTCCTTCCCCGCTACATGAAAATCAGCAGTCAGACTTTAAGAAAAGTGAGTAATTTTTTTAAATAGGTACTTTCAGTAACTGATACCTGTAAATTGGCCCACGATACAAGCTAGTAGATATTATGTATGTATGTACGTACGTTAATTGACCGACTACTCGATGCCACACATTTTGTTTCTCAGGAAATAAGGAACGTCTGGCGGCAGTGGGATCTTGTGCTACGCTGGTTGCATGCCTAGTTTTAAAGTTTTATTTTTACTTCTAAGTAAACTTGGCTTGGCTTGAATTAAAACAATTTATTATTATTAAGGACCATACCTACTTATTCGATAATCGTTGAAGCCGAAAAGTTCTAGAACGGCTTTATTATTGTAACTAAATTATTATTTTTAACCGACTTCCAAAAAGAAAAAGGAGGTGGTTCTCAATTCAGCCCGTTTTTTTTCTCATTTAGGTAAAAGGTGCTTTAAAAACCTTACCCCCCCCAAGGTAAGTTCCGAACTTTACTTACCTACCTAGCCTTATTATAAATATTGATATCTTAACTGGCCGCATAATATTGTTATACTCGTAGGCAAACTATAAAATTTAACAGTTTTTTTATTAACTCTTTACGTACAGAATGGCGTAAATTATGAAAGTCGTAAATATAGAGTTGAGCGGATTATATTATGCATAGTTCCGGGTGTAAAATAGGAAACTAATAAAATTAATGATTGCCTATTGAAGGTTTTTTATTGACATTTTAGTATTGGCATAAAATCTCATCTCTTGGTACCTACGTAAAGATGATAGAGATACCATATTAAATTTGTTTTGGGCTTCTTCTCAAACCAGGGCGCGTTTGAAACCATCGTTGATATAGTTTTAGCTTTACTTAGGAACGAGGGAATTCGTAGGAGAATCAGAGTAACCGACATAGCTCAACGAGTTAGTCAGCTGAAGTGGCAGTGGGCAGGCCACGTCTGCCGCAGAACCGATGGCCGAATGGGGCAGACGTGTTCTGGAGTGGAGACCGCGCGACCAACCCGCTGGACTGATAGACGAAAGGAAAGTTAAGAAGGTAGCGGGAAGTGGGTGGATGAGGAAGGCGGAGGATCGTGTGTGGTGGCGTGCCCTTGGGAAGGCCTATGTCCAGCAGTGGACGCAAACAGGCTGATTAATTGATTGATTGATACTTAGTAAAGATGCTATCTAAACGCTAAGTGTCAACTAGCAATAATACTTGCAGAAGTCGTTGTCCATATCATGTCAACTATGTCAATTTCTACAAGTTTTCAGCAATCATAACTTGCAGAAGTTGATTTCCTCGTGCTACTTGCGAATTGTACAACGCAAAAAGCTGACTTGTGCAGAAAATTACGGGAGTTACTTGAAAAGACACTAGATCTATAAAGGAAAACGGTAACATGGAAGGGAGTTTTCTCCAAAATTCTGTTATAATCGATAGTATGGATTAGGACTATTATCAAAAAGGTGTTATTAGGTATAGTACGCGACAAGTTGTAATGGCAATCAAGGGATGAGGCGAAGGGACGCCTCGGACACCCGCACTTCACCAGCCCTCGCCCGCACCGGGTTAACACAGGGGCTGTAGGGGTGTGCGGGGTGTTCCCTCCCCGATTGCCATGTCCAACTGTCTCGCATTATAGGTATATTTCTTGATAATTATGAAATAACGTTTATCCACGCGACCACATATTTTTATTTATTTATTTATTATCAAATCAAAATGCAATTCAAAAAGCTTAGTCTAAAACACCGAAAAAACCACAGAGGTTTGTCCTCAGTGCCTAGCTGCAACGATTAGGTATTAACTAATTACTTAAGAAATAATCCATGAAAAACATCGATGTATGAAAAACGTCACACAAAAACTATAGACTCCATAAATGATAAAGCTACAGCGAATCCGCTAAAAGCTGTGAAATTAACGGCTTCGCGCCCAAGATAAACCGCCCCCGTGTAGTTTTTGTTTGTTTGATAGCAATGCACGATGCACCGCGCCTACATATTTTCCACTGCACACGCATCGCCGCTGTGGTGCAGTCGCGCGCACGCATCGCGGATGCAGCACGGTGCATCGTGTGACCTCGCCCTTACATTCCGTACGCAGTAAAATAGAAAAGTTAACCCTGACGAACTTTGGACCAATTTTTTTTATAAACTTTGGTCAAATTTTTATTTATTTAAGTAATGTTATGGTGGGTTTAGGCAACTATCGCGGATTTTTAATTAATTTGAGTGTTAGTTTTGTAGGTATTTTTAGTGAAATTTAGTTATATTTTATTGATTAAAAAATTTGGTTATCTATTTGAAGTTTTTAGTATGTTCTTTTTCGAGTGTTGCTTTTTTTGAAAGACTTTGTTGCTGAGAGTTTTGCGAGAGTGCTGTTGATTTAATAATAATATATTTATTTTCTTACATTTATTGAAAGTGAAATTTAAACAATAAGTATGTGTAAAAAGTCATATTAAAAGTCTTCATAATTCACAGTTTAAATTAAAATAGAACTTTCATGATGATTTTTAATGACTGCTTTGAATGACTAGCCTTTGCCCGCGACTTCTTCTGCGGTACATAACTTAAATGACTTTCGGATAAAATAGCTTTCTGACGGTGAAAGAATTATTATAATCGGTTCAGTGGATTTTATTTTCTTAATTTATTGAATGTGAAATTTTAAATTTTAAAAGTACAGATTATTGAAAGTGAAATTTAAACTATTAATTTTGTAGAACATCATAACGTCTTCATGATTTACAGTTTTATTTAAAATAGAAGTTTCATGGTGATTTTTAATGGCTGCTTTGAATGACTAGCTTTTATCAACAACTTCGGCTGCGTTATATAGTTACTATATGTTACTTCTGGATAAAGAAGCTTTCTAATGGTGAAAGAATTATCAAAATCGGTTCAGTGGTTTCAGGGTTTATCGGTTACAAATAAACAAACTAACAAATAAATCTTTCCTCTTTATAATCTTAAGGGAAATAATCCCAAAATGTTGAAAATCTGAGTTAAATCTGTGGCGTAAATCGTGAGATAACAATTAAGGCTAAATCAGATTACAAGTCATGAATAGTAATACAATTTGACCAAAGTTCGTAGTGTAGGTGTCGGATATAACTTAACCCTTGCATTTCGAACACAAAAAAATATCCAAAAAAACTATTCTATTGACTCCCGTGGTATAATCTCAATAGCAAAGCATCACTATGGGATAAAATGCACATTATTATACACCCATAACTGTCAGCTTCCACTTGCTGGGTGAATAATTTAGTTTTACACGTTCTTTCGTTTTTGGGCTAGCTCTCAAATGTTGAACCCATTTGTCAACATCGCATTGAATTTCAAATATGTCTTTATAAGCGTGATTGTTTTTTTATTGTGGACTATTCCCAATTTGTTGTCCCACGGAGGTGGTTTGTGTTTTAGAACAGTGCAACGAAAAAGGAATATGAGGTAAGGGTTTTTTACTTTTTTGCTTAACGGCTTTGTGATGGTTCTAATAAGTTTCAATAATTTTGTAAGCGGTGATAATAAAAAGAATACTCGGCTGAGTTTGTTGTGGGCTCTTCTCAGACCTGGGCGCGTTTGGAACCCTCGTAGCTTTAGTTTTAAGTTTGCGTCATAATTATCACCACTATATCTTACTAATCCAACATCTGACCATCAAAAAGAGTAATTTATTACCTATTTTGAATAAATCATTTGACTTTGACTTTACTATTATTTCAAACTCAAATTATGTATTCAGAATTGGTAAAATTTCACGCTTCCTGATTGTCATAAATTTTTATGTTGATAATTAATACGTAAAAACTAATGCTACGAGGGTTCCAAACGCGCCCAGGTCTGAGCCCAGAACATACTTAACTAGGTAGTGCAGTTTTTTTTAAGAAAATATTCTTGAAACATTCTTCATCTTCTTGTTATCTTCTGTCTAAGCTCTATATCTTTGAGATAATGACTTTGAGAAATTTTACATTTTAGTAATTTTACCCTTTTCCAATTACCTATAAGTATACTGCTAATATTTTTCTGAAATCTATAATTACTCCAATTATTTATTAACTGTCGATGTTGGTAAAATTGCTTAAAATAGATAGGTACTATTTAACCGATCGATCCACTTATATTTTCGTAAGTTTAAATTTATAATAATAAATATACCTACATTACCTACATAGGTAAAAAAAAAAAAAAAGTACAATTGTTAAAAAAATAGTAAACTGAACATTAAAAAGGCTTGGAAAAGTTATTTTTCCCTTGTATTAATTCAAAATGTTTTGGCGGCAAATTCATTCATTTTATTGCCACCAATAGAAATCAAGCGGCAAACTTTGTTTTAAGGTGGAAGATGATATTTCTAGGGGCGAAATTTGAATGCCGTAAGTCTACTTTGTCGCATTAGTTTACCAATTGTGAAAAACCAAATTAAATTTGAATTTCGCGGGCAGACCCGTGTCTTAGGCCTTAATGAGAATTAAATAACGCAAATGAGTAATTTAGATACACACAACATAAACTTATACGGATAGATGAACCGTGCACCAGGAAATAACAATTATACAATGCAATTATACCAAAATCAAAATGTCACGTTGTCAATACATTGTTCTATAATTTATATTCTAACCGAATATTGAGCCACAAGGACGTTCGGTATACGAAACTGTAATTTGCCGTGCCATTTTTAGACTCTCATAGAGTCAAAGATAATATGTTATACTAGCTTATGCCTGCGACTTCATCCGCGTGGACTACACAAATTTTAAACCCCTATTTTACACCCTTAGGGTTGATCTTTAACTATGAGATTTTAACATATGAGCTTAATAAAATATGTAATACTGCTAATTGCAAAAATATTAACTAAATTGTTAAAAACAGTTATTAACAAAACTGACAGACTTTCATACAAACTTCAAACCCCTATTTTACCCCTTTAGGGGTTGAATTTTGAAAAACTCTTTCTTAGCGAACGCCTACGTTATAATAGCTATTTGCATGCCGAATTTCAGCGTGATCCGTCCAGTAGTTTGAGCTGTGCGTTGATAGATCAGTCAGTCAGTCAGTCAGTCACCTCTTCCTTTTATATAATACTAGCTTATGCTCGCGACTTCGTCCGCGTGGACTACTCAAATTTCAAACCCCTGTTTCACCCTCTTAGGGGTTGAATTTTTAAAAATCCTTTCTTAGCGGATGCCTACATCATAATAACTACCTGCATGCCAAATTTCAGCCCGATCCGTCCAGTAGTTTGAGCTGTGCGTTGATAGATCAGTCAGTCAGTCAGTCAGTTATTCAGTCAGTCAGTCACCTTTTCCTTTTATATATTTAGATGTTATACTAGCTGATGCCTGCGACTTCGTACGCGTGGATTTAAACTATATAGACTAAAACTGTTCAGTTACAATGCAATCACTCCCTTTCATAATATAATATTTATAAGACAAGAAAAGCAACAGTGAAACAAAAGTATAGGTAATCATTGATTGCGTGCAAAGTGGAGGGTTAACTTGGCGCCATGATAAGCGCTTCAGTCTAAAGGCGTATTCACACTGGTGTATATTTTAATCGGAACACATAACCAAACGTCAGAATACGGTATTTTACACCAAGCGAGAAAAAAATGTAAAATTGTATAAACAAGAATTAGCAATACGCAATCAAAAATTTTTTTTTTTTTTTTAAAAGTATGTAAAGGCGGCCTTATTGCTCTCAGCAATCTCAACTGTTCAGTTTATAAAATTATATTATGAATTTTATAAACATTTTAAAGATTTCACTTTTTTTATCTGTTCTACAAATATCCAAAACGCATGATACCGTAGCCGCCATGTTAATTCCGACGGTGACGTCACATGGATTGAAGTTGTAATATATTTCACTAAGAAAAACTTTTGCTTACCAATCCGACGTGTGACGTCATGACAGCTCATGAACCTAAAAAGGTGGCGGGTAGCGTTTTCACGGCGAAATTTGACATGCAAAATTTAAATGCATTTTTATGCACTTATCGATCGAATTTTTTTGTAAAATTCTTGTAAGCATTTTATTATCACTTTAGGATCAAATTAAGACACTTTTCCAAAAACTGTAAAATTTTGGTTATCCGATGCACGAATGAGTTGTGAAAAGCGGATCCCACATGATTAAAAAAAAACTTATCCGCGCGGGTGAAGTCGCGGGCATCATCTAATTTTTTTAACACACAAGGTGTCGTAAAGCCTCGTCCACACTTTCCCTGAATTAATTAGGCAGGTATTAGATATCGATTCGATACACATAGCAACTTAACCCCTTGTAACGGAATCGCGAAGCCCCGCTGCGACATAATTACTACATCGTTAATGTTAGGGAACATAACACTCGCACGCAACTCAGCTTGTAACGAAAGGGTTAATTTTTCAGTAACTCACAGCTTGCTTCAACGCTGATTCAGCGACGAATTCAATGGAATGCCTACTAATAAATGCGAAAGTATATTTGTTACACTACTTCCCAAAAAAAGGAGTGTAGGTATAGTAGTGACAGGTTGAGATCGCAATCGGGGTATTAGGCGGGGGGGGGGGGGGGACTTTCGCCTTACGTATGCTATAAGAACTACCTACCTGTCTAGTACCCTAAAGCACGGTAATATTATCTATGCAGTATTCCAACTTCATACAAACGGGCGAAACGCGAGCTATACCTACGCGCCTCGATCTCGCGGTGCGCTCGCGGTGCAGCCAGTCGCGACTGTGCCGCAGTGACGAACGGACGGTGTTTTGTTTTTTTAATAACCGCTCAATTTTTTCACAAAAAATAAGTTCAAGTAGGTACATATTTAATATGACAAATACATATTTAAACACAAAGTAGGCAAATGACAAGTACATATTCAAACACACAGTAAGCAAATGTAATTAAAATGCCGGAGGCGGGCAGCCCTATCGCATGTTTACGTACCACGCTGCTGTAGGTATTTATTTCAAAATACGCCCGAGTTACAATACTGTATAGATAACATTACCGTGTCTAAAGGTTTCTTGACAGACACGACAGACAGACAGACAGACAACGAAGTGGTCCTATAAGGGTCCCTTTTTTCCTTTTGAGGTACGGAACCCTAAAAATCTAAAAATAAGTTCATTTCGTTGTCGCCTTGAAAAGTTTCCATCGTCCAAGGCTTTTATGTTTTTAAACAAAAAATATGGAATTCGTTCATCCATACTTATCCTTTGACGCCTAGATTTTTTTCTCAGGAGCTAGATATTCATTCAACCACTTTATTCATGCAGTGAACAAGGACGTAATAGGAGCCGATGGGATGGATAGAAAAATATCTATTTTATTTTCTCAATTCTGCTTATGTTATACCTACTAGCTGAAAGTGGAATTTAGAAAATCGGCGTGCGGGTAGAATTCAAAAATCCTGAAATAGGTACCTAAGCATTTTTCTTTTGTAACCGAAAACCCAAATATCAATTTTCATGGAAATAACTTATACATAGAGTAGAATTTTCAAAAATCGTGAAACATGTATTTTTTATCCTTAACCAAAAGCATGTATACCAATTTCAATGTAACTTTAAAACTGATAAACTTTCCATACCCTATTTACTTTAATTTCGAAACATCCTTTCTTAGTGGCCATACCTACTCTTTACAAAGAACACACCCTCCAAATTTCATGTCTCTAGAACCAGCGGTTTAGGCTGCGCGTTGATATATAAGTCAGTCAGTCGAATTTTATGTAATACTAGATGATGCCCGCGACTTCGTCCGCGTGGATTTAGGTTTTAAAAATCCCATGGGAACTCTTTGATTTTTCGGGATAAAAAGTAGCCTATGTCCTTCCCCGGGATGCAAGCTATCTATGTACCAAATTTCGTCAAAATCGGTTGAACGGTTGGGCCGTGAAATGCTAGCAGACAGACAGACAGACACACTTTCGCATTTATAATATTAGTATGGATATAGATTGTGTGTCCTGCACTCTATTGGCTATCGCGAATCGTTTATTAATCAAACATTACACTCCATTTTTTGGGTAGTCTTGTAAAAAAGGAATAAATACAATAAAATACAAGTGTTCCACACAAATAGACACTTCCTGGCCTTTGAGTTTGAAGGTTGGTAGACATGATAAATTCCTACAAACAAAAAATGTTTTATAATATTACAAGGGTACCAATACACAATAGCGAAGGTAGCCTCCAAAGCCTTTTAATCCTAACCATTGAGACAGAACTCGTTATTTTTCCCGGCCCTTTTTACGAGTACATCCCTTTTGAACTTCCGCGTGTGTTTAATTGTACAAAAAATACATTTGGACGAATATTTTTAGGGTTCTGTACCCGAAGGGTGCCAACGGGCTGTATCTCGTGAACCTATAATAATTAGTGACTATAATTTATAATTAGTGATAATGAGTAAAATAATTATGAGTAAAACAACGGGTTGCGAAGCTGAAGTGGCAATGGGCAGGGCACATAGTTCGTACAACCGATAGACGTCCGGGTCCCAAGGTCTGGAATGGCGACCTCGCACCGGAAGACGCAGCGTTGGAAGACCCCCCACTAGGTGGACGGGCGACATCAGACGAGTCGCAGGGAGCCGCTGGATCCAGGCGGCGCGGCGCGGCGCAAGACCGTAGCGTGTGGAAGTCCCTACAAGAGACCTATGTCCAGCAGTGGACGTCTATTGGTTGATGATGATGATGAGTAAAATAATTATTTAAAAAGATGTAAAATTAGTAAAACTGATAAATAAGTAGAAGGGCAATGTCACAGTTCTCGACCGATAGGGAGCTTGTAACAAAACGTCGAGGCCAGGCGACGAATGTTACCTACATTTGACGCTAGGTAGACTATGAAACGACTATTTTTCTTTAGTTTCACGTCACCTATAATAGCCTAATAGCTATTTGACAGATCGTCTATTCAGGATCAAATCGAGAGTTCTCTCACTCTAGTTCACTCTCGCAATGTTAAGAATCTGACAGTAATGTAATTGTTGTATAGAAGCAGGCGTTACTTTGCGGAAATCCATGATATGGAAATCCATGATGGGACCTATAAAATCTAAAGCTTAATTTGCTATAATCCGCTGAAACAGGTCGAAACTCGAATCTATATAGTGCAACATGCAGCATGCGACATGCACCGCCCGCCCTCCTACTGCTAAAAATGCAGGAAAAAGCAGCAACCAGGCAAGCAATACACGCCACCACCACGCAGCACCACACAAATCCTTGACGCACGTTTCGCCCCGACACTTTTTCAATTGTGGATTGTAAGGTCTACATTTCCTGAGGATGCTCCGGTGTCGGGGCGAATCATAGCAGCGAAAAACTTTTGGTTCATTGTAGTAATGTAATTCGCACACGGACAAACAATCGAATCTAAAGTGTAAACAAAAAGGCAGGTTACTCGGGTCGATAAACAGACATCAAAGCTGGCTATAAATAATATAATGTCGTTACTCGTTGTCCAAAGTACTTTATAATTATCCGTCTAACCTTTGTATTGTGAAATAACTGACTTACTGGTGCGCGGATAAAGGGAGTCTCTTTCTTTTCTTTGTTCAGTTGAAAAGTTTCTAATACGCATCATCATGATCAACCCATCGCCGGCTCATTACAGAACACGGGTCTCCTCTCAGAGTGAGAACGGTTGTGGCCATAGTCTACCACGCTGGCCATGTGCGGATTGGTAGAATTCACACACCTTTGAGAACATATTGATAACTTTCAGGTTGCAGGTTTCCTCATGATGTTTTCCTTCACCGCTAAAGCAAGTGATATTTAATTACTTAAAACGCACATAACTCCGAAAAGTTAGAGGTGCGTGCCCGGAATGGAACCCCCGACCTACGATTAGAAGGTGGACGTCCTAACCACTAGGCTATCACAGTTTCTTTCTTCACCATATAGAGCAAGTGATATTTAAGTAGTTGTCGACGAAAAGTTAAGTTGGATCAATAAATTTCTGGCGATCCCTTAAACTCTGATACAGACCTACTGCAAGTACATGGCTTTATTCACATTTGATGAAGTGCCTCACTTTCTAGTTTATCTGCTATCTTCTATCTATCTTCTTCCTCTTCCTCTAAAAAGGAAAAGTGACTGACTGACTGACTGATCTATCAACGCGCAGCTCAAAGTACTGGATGGATTGGGCTGAATTTTGGCAAGCAGATAGCTTTTATGACGTAGGCATCCGCTAAGAAAGGATTTTGGAAATTTCAATCCCTAAGGGGGTGAAATAGGGGTTTGAAAATTGTGTAGTCCACGCGGACGAAGGCGCGAGCATAAGCTAGTTGATTTATAAACAAAATATGGTTATTATTGTATTCTTTATCTTTTCAGTTAAATGATAGGATAGACTTGTTAAAAATCATTTTATCAAAAAACGAATTTAATCAAGATCTTGTGCTACTTATGCCAACACGGATGATTTTCTACTGGTTTTATGAGCTTTAGATGGGACCTATAAAATATACGGTTGCCGTAAGGAGAACCGACGCCTTATCAGTCCATAACTCCATATTAGAGAAAAGGAAGCGAAGGCTTCTCACGTAGGTACCTACTGTTGGAATTTGACGTGTGACATGACGTCATGTAATCTATTTACACATATTTTTATACAGAACTCTCACGAATGAAATTGATATTATATTGTTGTTTTTGTAGTGATCAGTGGTCTCAGTGGTACGGAGATTTTTAAAAACCTAAATCCAAAGTCGCGGGCATCAGCTAGTTACCTAATGATAGGTAAGTTGTCAAATGATAAAGGTAGAGCGGAGCGAGACCATGAGACCAATAATTATTGATCAATGGATAAAACAATGTAATTCATGACGTGGAAACTCAGTATTCCAAAGTTGTTTTACCACAATATTAACATCAACCTAATTACAACAGTCTCGAATTCTAATTACCAAACGCAATATCACGTTCCGAAATAACAAACTATGTATTCAAACCAAAATACACGAAACATAATAATTTGAGATATACAAGTAATAGCTAACACAGACGACAGAATTTCGTCTGAACCCGATTTATATCCATCAACGGTCGATTTTAGGTGGGACAGTGGAAAATCGGGAGCCGATTTTACGCCAACGCATAGCAAAATCTATATTATAAACTAGCTAAAGTAAGTTAAAAAAATATATAAGTTTGAAAAACCTGTTGACATGTCCGGGTTCTAGGCTCTAAAATCCGGGGTTTTAAAGCGTCATATCCTGGTTGCCAAATTTTAGAATAATTATGACTATTATTCCCCTTTCCCTTCCAACTAAGCGTAAAGCTTGTGCTAGGAGTAGATACGACAATGGTACAACGGATGGGATTTCCGCCAACCGCCAACCTTTCGGAATTCAGTCCGCTCCTTAACCGTGAAGCTATTAAGAAATGAACACGTGCACTTATCTATTAAATGTTTTTTTCTTCATCCAGGAATCGGACTGAGTTGACGAGAGTTGATTAAGTAGCTTACTTAATCAACTCTCAATTACTTACCTACTTTTGCAGAACCGTTTTCATGCGATTAGGTACGTCTGCTCTAGCAAATATCCTGTGTTTTTTTCCAATCGAATATTTTATCGGTAGTGTGCGCTAAGATTGCATTGTAACAACGTTGTGTGTTCAAGAGGCACGTTTCAGTTTAGAAACGAATATTCAGGAAAATGTAAACACTGGCGCAATTGTGATTCGGCAATCGAGGTCGGTCTCAATTTTTTTTTTAATTTTGACCGTTATAAAAATTGGTATAGTAGACGTTTACGTAAGATTTTTTTTTTCTTATACAAGTTAGCCCTTGAATTGCAATCGCACCTGGTGGTAAGTGATCTTGCAGTCCAAGATGGAAGCGGGCTAAACCGGAAGGGGTATGTTTCTAGAACATCTAAGATACCTACTTATAGAATGTGCCGGAAACACAGAGAATTCAACTTCAAGATTACGCATATAAAAGGTTTTGCGTGAAAACAAAATCGTAATAATATGTTGGCGGGGACTTGCAAATAAAATATAAATAAGTCTGTTGTTACAATGTGTTCTTAGAACAATGAAAACAAACACAGATCCAGTGATTAAAGGATTTCAAAAGTTGTAACATCCTGTAGCTTAAACACGTGAATTATTATTATTCAGGGGTGTGATATTGATATTGGCAAACATTATACTTGTACGCTAGAATTCAGAATAATGATGCAATTATACTAGCTGTTGCCCACGACTTCATCCGTGTGGATTTAGGTGTTTAAAAATCCTATCGGATCTCTTTGATTTTCTAGGATAAACAGCAGTGTGCGTCCTTTTTTGGGTTGAAAGCTGTCTGTATTAATCGTGGAAAATCGGTTAAATCGAGGGTCCGTGAAAAGTTAGCAGACAGCTAACTATCTAGCCTATATTGGTATAGCTATACTAACTGTCAGCAAGGTTTATGAGCTATGACGTAATGCTATTTGAGAAGCCTTATAGACATATTTTATAGTTATACACCATTACTTTTTAACTACCATCGAAAAAGTTAAGCGCAAATACAGGAAAGGTTTATTGTTTTAAATGTGCAATCGATTTTTTTTAACTTTAAGTAATTAAACAAAGTTAATATAGTAATTTCTTTTATTTTAAAAATAAAAGTAAATATAATATAATAAACTGACTGACTGACATATTGGCGTATAACCACATAATACAATAATTACTCCGAGGAGCGTAGGTATACCACCTCAAACCACTAGGTCAATAAACCGAGATGAAAGTTCTGTCAATATCATAGAGCCCCCAAAAAGAAAAGGTAAAGATTAAAAATACTTTCAACGATATCTTAGATTTTAATAAACATATCATTTTTCTTGTCATATTAGACGAGCAAAGTTCGTAAGTTAATCCAATTTCGTTCTCAGAAGCTGTCTAAACGATTTTCAATACACTAAGGGATTAGGGTTTCTTTGCTTCCAAGAATCAATATAAAGCCAATTATTTTTGGCTAAATAACCTCGATATTATGAAATGCGATAATAATTTTGACTGTTTATAACCTTTTTACACTTAAACCACCGAGCTCAACAAAATTTGATAGAGAGATGCTTGCATCCTTCAGTCAGACATAGGATAGAATTTATTCCGGAAAATCAAAGAGTTCTCATTTTTTTTTTATATATTTTTATAATAAACCACACGGACGAATACGTGGGCATCAGCTAGTCTTTCAATAATTTTGCTAGACCAAGTTAAATTGTGAGAATCTGAAAAGAAAATACGGATCGAGAAAATTTAGTAAAAAATTGTAAAAAAGGTTGACTTGCAATTGATTTTTTCTAAAATATTTATTGCCACTGATCAATGGGAAAATTAAGCGATCCCGACTGATAAATTAAAATTGCACAAACTTGGCGTAATAGCAAACAAATATAAATTATTTGATGTACCTAATGTTAGCAGTATGATGAAAACAAACAAGACTCAGTGGTTAAAATAATATAATATTTAGACAAAGAAGCATTCATTCACATTGAACAGATGTTTACTCGAGGATGATTAAAAGGCTTTTATAATAGGTATACTTACTAGCTTTCTCATTGATATTTTCTGAAAATCCATTATTTTTTATCCATTCCATTACTATCCGTTAATACGCGATTAACTGCAATCACTCCAAACAGTAGGCGATGCAGCCTTACGGCGGTTATGCACTCATCCGATCCCAGTCCGTGAAATAACGTTCCTTTTTGTTTTGTATGGTAGCTTATGAGTTATGACATAATATGTTGTAGATATTTCTTATATCAGTATTTTCACGGCTTCGGATCGGATGAGTGCGTAATCGCTGTAAGGTGGAGCGCGCCTGCCTAGATGCCTATTCTCTTACATCGTGGGTAAATTAAGCTCAATTAGACACCATAATGTTGCAGCTATACATAGGCATATTTTTTTCAGGGTTGCTACCTTCTGAATGTATTAAAAGCGAGAGCCAAAAAGCCAAATTTTAGTTTTTTAAGCAATATTTTCACGTACCTAATGTATAATTTTATTCATCTAAACAATGAGCAATTTGTGGCAACCCTTGCTATTCATATTTGTATAAGGGATGTTCAAGAAACGTCCTGTTTATATAAAGATTGCACAGTCTTAGTCATTATACATACCTACATTAATCCTAATATTACAATCCATACAAAATGAGATGTCACGCGCCATTTTAACTCTAGGTATAGGTATGTCAATTACTGTCATGTCAAAAGTACGGTTCACCTTTAAAATAAAGACTGAAATCGTACTTTGGACATAGCAATTGACAAATAGATAAAGTTAAAATGGTGCGTGAGAACTCATTTTGTACGCATTATACTTACTTTTATTGTCTAAATAATTTTAAATACATATCAAAAATTGCGAACCGGCAGGAATCGAACCCGCGTCTCCTGGCATCGCCCCCGACGCTCTGACAATTTTTTGATATGTATGTTTACTCAGTACTCATACAGTAAACATACATATAAAAAATTTCGTCACTGGCAGTAGGCGGGCTGTAGCTTCGTGGTCAGAGCGTCGGGCGCGATCCCAGGAGACGCGGGTTCGATTCCTGCCGGTTCGCAATTTTCGATATGTATTTAAAATTATTTAGAAATTTCCCTGAAGTGTAGGTAAAACACTATAAAAATTATAAAAATACTTTTATTGTGTTTGTTTTACTCATATTGTTCTGCTGGTGCCTTCAAGCTTTTATCTGACGAAGTCAACAATTATTGTTAATAAAAAGTGAAAAAAGATAACAATGGTACTATGAGGACTCCATATGTACTGTATGACTCCACGTCAAATGTAAAAAAATTCGTAATAAATAAATATTCATTCATTCATCATGGTACCCAATTTGAATAAAAGCTTTGACTTTGTCCTAAATGATAAATCAATCAATTTTCTTTTTGACAAGTAAGTACGGCAAAAAATTCTATTCTCACCGATTTTATTATACACAAACTAAGACAGTAAAAAAGACAAATGTGAGGAAAAATTCGTTCCAATGCCAAAACTCATATTCACCGAATTAATTAACCATTTCGCCAAACTTCCTTACAAATGTGAAATGAATCTAAATCGGCCGGCACCGCGACGCTTTTCTGCAAACCGTGTAAATCCTTGAAGTTATTTATACGCAGACGTCTCGAAAAGCGCTAGCATTAAGAAAAAGTCAAAGACATTCAAACGTTATTATTAGTGACAGACAGGACAAACGGCAAACAGTCCGTCGGATAATAAAATCCTTTTGGCTACTTTTTACTCTTGTATAAAGTTCAAATAACAAAGCCTAAGGCTCAAATAAAAGGCCTCCAATTATACAAGGCTCAGATATTCGATAAGTCGAATTGCAGCAACATGTTTTTCAATATTTCAAAGTTGGCTGTACTTTCACGTCTCTGTAATTGAAAATAACCTAGGGATAAAACCATGTCATGGCAAAAACCACACCAAACTCGCTCCAGTAGTTTTAGAGGAACATAATAAGTATACCTACTTGAGACAAATACATCCATAAATCAAAGATTTCTTCAAAGACGGCTTTGAAGAAACAAACTTCCGTTTATTTTTTCTTAAAACTCAAAACAATCAAAAACTCAAAACTGTCACTGTGTTTTCCTCACATAATATTGTGTTTAGGGTTATTATTTAAACCTACCCAAAAGCCCCTTAGGGCAACAAAATCGGGATCAAAGATAAAAATCATTGCCTTTTCTGCTGGTGCAGTCGGGTAAAAACTTAAGCGTGACGATGAGCGACTCTACCCTTTAAATATCTTTGACTAAAATACATCAAAACACAGACAGAAATACAAAAGCGTGGCAGACTGACGGGCAGACGGCTTATTTATAGTGATTTTTCCTCCCATCCCGACATTTATTGATATATTTGTTACACTTTACTCATTGACTTTGCATTTTCTGTAACTTTTGTTAATGTTTCAATTTATTGGTGACATTTTTCATTAAAAATTAAAGTTGATTTTGTTGTGATTGTCACACTACACTAGAAGCACAGAATACTAACTATTACTTACATAATTAGGTACCTACTTAATTATTATAATTTATAGTGGTAAAATTATTATTTAAATATATAAAAGAAAAAAAGCTGATTGACTGATCTATCAACGCACAGCTCAAACTACTGGCCGGATCGGGCTGATATTTGGCATGCAGATAGCTATTATGACGTCCGCTAAGAAAGGATTTTGCAAAATTCGATCCCTAAGGGGGTAAAATAGGGGTTTTAAATTTGTGTAGTCCACGCGGACAAAGTCGCGAGCATAAGCTAGTACCTAATCAAAGCTATTAAAGTAAAACCTAACTAAATAGAAAAGGTTTCCCTCGTAAAGAACAGTAATTCAAAAGAGCTGTCATTTACATCGTAGGTATTTGTTCCCAGAAAAATGATTGCTCATAAATCTTTTTATACTGTAGCAACTGGAATTTTGCTGGTGTGTAGGTAATAAACAGGGCTACCTCTTGTGGTAGCCTAACCTACGTTTTGAATCTGAAAATTAGGTATTAAAATATTACAATAAAACTTTAAATTAGCCTTATCTAATTACTATACAAATCATGCCCGCGTGAAATGGTGCCAAGAATACTGGCTGCATTTCCGCGCTGGACAGCCAGGCTGATCCGTTGCGCGAAAAATGAGCCAGCCCTTCTGTCACCAGATGAGGCTATTAATCGCGGTGAAATGTCTCGTAAAAAAATGACTCCATGGCCCCAGGGTCTCCACGGCAAACGGAACAAAAATGTAACTCTTGATAACAGAGGCATACTTGCGCCGCTTGCCGTTTTCAGCTGTTTCTGCTGCGGCTCCGGGTCTTGGTGCTGTCTCCCTGATATGACACGGGGCCAATGTGTCAACACATTTGCGTCCCACATTAGTGCCCGTCCAACGGGGAACCAGCGTCAATCCATCAGGTCTCTTTCCATGATAATGTCTAATCCTTGCCGGTTCAGTGAGCGCAGGAATATATATGGTGGCAACTGGCAAGATAGCCCGTTTAATCGTATCTTTCTTCATTATCGTATATTATTAAATTTTTATATTTTTTTTAAAGAATATTAGCCATGTTAAATGACTAATATTCCCCTTTCCTCTCCAACTAAGCGTCAGGCTTGTGCTCGGAGTAGGTACGACAATAGTGCAACGAGCGGGGTTTGAACCGACCTTTCGGTTTTCAGTCCACTCCTTTACCGGTTAAGCTATTGAGGCTCTAAAGCATTTATTAGCTCCGCAAATTGCTAATGCGCGTGGCCGCCATTTTAGTGACGTCAGCACTAGACTAAAGTTTCGAGTTGATGGTATATTTTTACTTAAACATACGTCAAATGAAGTTATAATGACGTCATTTCGATGTTAATGAGACATGGTTCCCGTGCAATAGCAATTTGCGGGACTTATACTTCCTATAACAGTCATCCATAGAACGTAAACTTTTAATACCTTTTCTCGTTAAGTAAGGCATGCATAAATAAGTGGATCATACAGTATGTGTGTCAAATCAAAAATTCGCTGACATACTTTCAGCGTTCTCACCACATGCTCGCATTAGTTATACGTTGCATCACTATGTGTAATGTGTCACTATGATATGTTACACGGGATTTTTGCTAAACATATAATATATAACTGTCAGACCACCAAATACAGCGCTTGTAACGACTAGGTGTTGATTAAGTGCCAGAATTAGGGACACCAGATGTTGCTGTTCACTTTCCGGACATTCCAATTTTCACAATTTACTAAAGTTGAAGAAGTTGAATTCGTACAACCGATAGACGTTGGGGTCCCAAGGTACTGGAATGGTGACCTCGCACCGAAAGGCGTTGGAAGACCCCCTACTAGGTGGACAGATGAAATCAGATGAGTCGCAGGGAGCCGCTGGATTCAGGCGGTGCAAGACCGTGGTGTGGGGAAGTCCCTACAAGAGACCTATGTCCAGCAGTGGGCGTCTACCGGTTGATGATGATGATGATGAAAGTTGAAGAAAATAAGCCGATTGCCAAGCATTTAAACCTAGACGACCGACGAAAAATGGAAAAGTATTCTGACGAAACGTTTTTGGTTAGTAAATAAGATTCAATTTAAAAATAACCATATGATGCTCAAAAAAAACAATTTTTTTACCAATAAAATATCAAAATGTATAAAGTTGAAAAAATTAAACATAGGTACACTGAAACGCAGAAACGAAATATGATTAGTACTTAACGGCCTTTATCGGTTTAAAAATAATACGCAACGATAAAAAAAATTATCTGGAAATTGAATACTAAGTTTAGTTTTTAATCTACATATATTATGTAAGTAGGGAAGGACTAAGGAGGCGCAAATATGAATATAGAAAATAGTTTCATATTTGTGCCTTTTGGGATGGAGACCATGGGTTCGTGGAGCGAGGGTGCTAGATAATTTTTTTAAGGACCTGTCATCTCGTCTCCTGCCACAGGAGACCGGAAGGTTGGCAGTTACCTCGGTCAGCATATTAGTCTGGCTTTTTAACGAAGTAACGCTTGTATTCTACTAATAAATAAATAAACTATATACCTACATAAAACTGCGATCAATTAAAAAATCTATCTTTTCTTGTCACCTAATATAATAGGTAGTTACCTGATATTGTACCTATATCTGAAGGGTTGAGATGATAATATAAAATTATTGACCAATATTTTAGGATTTTCAAATCACAAGGATGTCGTCTTGAAAAGATGTTTTGTTATGGGAACACTATCCAAAACATAAAGTGGTCGTACATTACCGATTCGTCATAACACCTATTCCTGTATCACACCGTTTACCGTTTTATCTTGATCAATGTACAGCATCAAATTATAATTGAGGCATTAATAATTCAATAAGTTATTGCGCACTCACGTTGATCATTTTCTTGATCTATATTAAGAAGCAATCGTTAGTTATACTATGTTTGTTTACATTAAATCCACAGCATACCTGAGATTTGAAGGAAACTTTAATTTAATAGGTAAAAGTTTAAAACCCGACTAACTTCTCAGCCATATTGGTTTTTTTTTTAATTTATAGCCAGTGTCATTCGAGATGGTGTAAGGATTCTAACGATATCCCATACATTCAAATCTGTTTGCAGCGATCACGCATTCACCCGATCCGTATTCGTGAAAATACGGATATAAGAAATATCTACGGCACATGTCATAAGCTACCATATAAAACAAAAAGGAACGTATTTGCACTCGGATTGGATGAGTGCCGTTAGGCATTTAGAAAGTCCATAGAAAGTTTTGGATTTTTCAGTATAATAAGTATCTATTAGATGTTCTTTTCCAGGGCTTTCCTCAAGTTCGGTTCAGCGGTTTAGCTGGTAGTTTGAAAAGGTGATAAAAAACAGACAAACTTTTGTATTTATAATACTACCTACTAGATGGTGCTCGCGACTTCGTGGATTTAAGTTTTTTTTAATCCCGTAATTTATTGATTTTCCGAGCCTATGTCCATCTCAGGGATACAAGCTATCTGTGTACTAAATATCATCATAATAGGTTTAACAAATGGGTCGTGAAAATATAACGACAGACAGACTTTCGTATTTAGTAGGTATTGATTGAAGTAAGATCATTGCTCTAAAGTAATTATGGATCTAGTAAAAACACAATGGAATGTAGATCGATAGTATTTTTTAACCCGTATCAGCAACTAAATACCAAATACACACTCGAGCTGGCCCCGTACAGCCTTCAAGTGCGCTTACCTTACCAGATTCCAATGGATCTTCTTTTTTCGCAATGAAACTATCACTAAAGGCTGAAACAAACAGAACGTATGGCGGTAGCATGTCTAACGCGACTACTAGAAGCTGTATTACCTTTTCATTAACGGGGGTGAAATCTCCTTGATAGGTACCCGGCGTCCTGAGGAAGACATCAGATTATGTATAGAATGGGACGCTCAGCGGGTGAGCGGGGCATCCCCTCGCCTCATACCCGATTGAAATCTCGACCTCTCGCGTACTATAGGATTTATACCTACTAAACCCCCTCGGTTAACTACCGGCAGATATTATTAGAAGGCTCCGAGATGGAATTGGAGGAAATATCCCCTTCAGTGCATGCACCTCGCTATGAGGTATGATGGCTACTTGTCCGACAAAAAGCTAACAGCGATCTGGAGGTCTGAAATTTGATAGCACGTTTTTTGTCCTGTGAAAAGAAGTTTAAGAAATATAGATACAACAGTATTATAATGAGGAGAGATATAATAATGAGGAGAGAAGAAAAAGAGGAAGAAAAACAACATTTACAGGGTTAGCACGAGGTAATTGCAATGCACTTCTGTGATCATCTCCGCTATTATTATTAGGTTAGTCAGTGGCGTGCACAGTGTTTGAAGCCAGGGTAAGCATTAGTTAGGTAGGAACCTATTTACTGGCAGGTCATAATGAAAAATATGCATTGAGCCATTACAACTGGGGTAAGCAGTGCATTTATGCCTCTATGACCTGCACGCCACTGAGGTTAGTGGGTCCGTCATCAATGGACTAACCCATGCGAGACAGACACACTCTGCCAGTGCAGCGGTAGGGATTTCTTTTCCTTTCCTGAAAAAGAAAGAAAACAAGTTGTAATACAGAAACTGTATGAAACTGCGCTTCTGTTATCGTTATGTTGTACGATGTGCTTTTTAATAAATAATCGATGCGTTATGCGTTCTTTGCAGTTGTATCAGCGTATACGACGCGTACGCATCCGTCTAGTGTGTTGACCTGCCGTGCAGTTGCCGCCGAGCGGTGTGTGTGTTTTAGGCTTTAAGAAAACGTGCGCGCGCGCATGTATTGTTTGCAAAAAACACTGCTAATGGAAACACTAAATCATTGTGAAATTTACTACACCCAACTACGCCGAGATTTATAGAGTATGGTCAGGGATCGCGGGCTAATGTTCGATCTGTCAAAATTCGCGCCGCCATTTTGAAATTTGCCTCAACGCATATACAGACGTTTTTGGCGTGAACGTTTTTTGATGTATCGCTGGATATTTCTTACGTGCGAAACAATGACCGCTTGTGGTATGGAGTACAAATTTATGGTCATTTTGCCATATGAGCTTATTGAACTCCGGTGCGCTACTTAGTTCCAGGAATTTCACGAGAAACAAAAAAAGGTAGGTTAAGGTAGGTAATATCCGTTGTACATTTTATCGGCCACACTTATGTGTGGGCCTAAGGTTTAGCAGGCTATAGAAAAGGTATTTATGGACGGAATAATATACAATTATTATACCTATATGCGCTTACACCTCATTTAGCACGATCAATTTTTTTTTTATCAAATAAGATAACTAATCTAACGATAGATTTTTCGTATTAGCAAACTTTTATTCGAAGTACCGTAGTGTACGAAGTCTGTACTTAGTTGTTTTTTATTTAAAAAAAAAAATGAGCTAGTCCTAATTTTTAAGACAAAAGTTGTAACCATAATACTTATTGTGTTATTCAATTTATTTTGAGACCCTATATAAAATTGCTGATTCATCTAAAAAGAAATGGTCCGTAAGACATGCGTGATTAGACAGTTTTCGATCAAGTTTTGTAAACAACAACAAACCAGTTTGGTAAACTATTTAGGTATGCGCATAATGAGATCCTAACAGATTCTATCCGAGACAAAAGGTAGAATAAATTAAAGAAAAGTAAAGTAAGTAAATCCAAATTAAACCTTTTTACAGTTTTCGAAACTTCGAGACTTTGTTTGCGTGGATTTAGTCTTTTTGAAAATCCTGTGTGAACAATTAATTTTTCGGGATAAAAATTTGCCCATGTCCATTCTTTAGGATGCATGCTATCCCGTTACAAAATTGATTAAAGAGATGGACAGTGTTTTAGCAGACGGGCAGACTGCTGGGATTAGAAATTTGAGATTTTGTATCAGAAAGTTTCTTTTTAATCTTGAAGATAGGAAGGCAGGACGGACGGGTCAGTTAGTTATTGACATACGATATAGCACATAGCTTTTATTTTTGATGAAGCCTGCAACTTCGTCTGCGTGGATTTAGGTTTAGAGCCATCAATAGCTCAACCGGTAAAGGAGTGGACTTAAAACCGAAAGGTCGACGGTTCAAACCCCGCCCGTTGCACTATTGTCGTACCTACTCCGAGCACAAGCCTGACGCTTAGTTGGAGAGGAAAGGGGAATATTAGTCATTTAACATGGCAAATATTCTTTTAAAAAAAAAGTCCTGTGCGAAGTCTTCGATTTTCCGGGATAAAAAGTAGTCTTTGTACATCTCCAGCATGTAAGATGTCTGTGTATAAAATTTCGTTTAATCGGTTAAACGAATGGGCCGTGAAATGTAACAGACGGATAGACAGACTTTCATATTATTAGTAGTAGTAGTTCAAAATTCAAAATTTGATGTATACCGAGAGCTAACTGCGTTCTAATAACAAAATAGTAAATAAGTTGTAGTAAACCAATAATTTTGTACTAGGCGATGTTTTATAGAGCCAAATGACGCCCTTTGATAGATTTTCTGATAGCCTTATTTCAGTAAATATTAGCTTCAAGAAATGCACTCCAATTCCCTCGATTGAAAGTGGTTCAAATTCCGATTGAAAAATTCTAATGCGGTTTTGTCAAGCAATTTGTCTCTAACTAACTTTATAAAAAATGTACTTCTGACGTTAGTAACGCCACTACTGAAGATTATGATCACCATTTTGATTACTATTATTGGAGGAAAATGGCAAGAAACAAAATTGATCCATCTGAGATCTTGTGTGAGATGATGGGGTAATAAATCGTTTTTTTCTAGCTCCTTTTCCTAACATAATATCCTACCTATTACCTGGATAGTACATACTAGCTGATGCCCAGGACTTTGTCCGAGTGGATTAAGGTTCTTAAAAATCCTGTGGGAACTCTTTGATTTTCCGGGATAAAAAGTAGCCTACGAGAATGTCACTCTTCAGCACGCCTAACATGCACCCCACGAGAAAATTTTGGCTTCGTATTTACTCGTCTTATCTTTATGAATGAATTTCTCGTGCGGCGTTATGTTAGGCTCTCGGTATACCCATGAAAAAATCACGTCGATCCGTTGCTTCGTAAATCGTAATTGAAGGACAAACCAACAAACCAATAAACTAACAAACACTTTTGCCTTTATAATATGGGTATTGGGTATTGATATAGATAATATGGGTACTGAACTGATAATATGTTATTTTTTTTCAATTAAACTTTTAGTATTTTTGAATCGTCAGATGCATCTACTACTTACCACATGGTTGGGAATGCCTTTCCTATGGGTAATGATAAAATAAGGAACACTTTTCCTCTCTACTATTCCAGAGCAAATTTCTATATCATTTCTCTACGTCTTTCTAGTGATCACACAGCATAAATTATTTCACACCGTCACGGTTGAATTCAAGGTTGAATGTTTTTGTTCATAGAAACCTAGAGGTCCTAACCACCAGGCTGGCGACGCTCATCCTCCTCAACGCTGCTGGAGCCGGGTTGGCTGCTCCAAGTGTGCTGGTCACCAGGCCCATCTCCAAGGTCTCAGTGGAATGGCTGCCCATGGACAATCAGACTTTGTATAGGCTGGAGGAAGGAGAGACTCGAAAGTAAATAATCCATATTAATATTATAAATGCGAATGTGTGTCAATTTCTCTGTCTGTCTGCTAGCTTTTCATGGTCCAACAGTTTAACCGATTTTAATGAAAATTGGTACAGAGTTAGCTTACATCCCGGGGAAGGACATAGGTTACTTACTTTTTATTCTGGAAAATTAAATAGTTCCCACGGAATTTTAAAATACCTAAATCCACGCGGACGAAGTCGCCGGCGTCGTCTAGTATTCTATATGTCAGGAATATAGAATACTAGATGATGCCCGCGACTTTATCCGCGTGGGTTTAGGTTTACCTATACATTCTAAAACAGATTTATATTTATTTTTATGCATAATAGTTTTTGATTTATCGTGCAAAATGTTGAAAAAATACGACTTTAGTACGGAACCCTCGGTGTGTGTGTCTGACTCGCACTTGGCCGGTTTTTAAATTGACACCCAAGGTCTCATTTCCAAGGATTGTTGGGTGTTGATTTGAAAGAAACGACGTCTATTTTCAAACTGATTTGGGTGTTGTTTACTTGTTTCAGCCTAGAACTGAACACGTCGCTGATCTCTCAGATGACGGTCTACATCACAGTGAGCCCGTGCTCGAGACATATGCACTGGGCTTTTTACCAGGGACCACCTGATTCTAGTGACTGTAAGTGTAATAAAATAAAATAAAATAAAATATTTTAAATTCAATTAAACTTTTTATGGTTCTGAACTTCCGAACCATAGTACAATAACACTTTAAAATCGGAACCTTTCGTGTGCGAGTCCGACTCCCACTTGACCTATGTCCAGCAGTGGATGTCTATCAGTTGACGACTATGATGATGATTGAAAAATTGGTAGAAAAGATTGTTTTATTGGATCAGTTTTTGCGGAAAAACGAAAAAAAATTTGAGTGTATTTCTTGTACTATACTATAGTAAACTACTATAGTATAATATACTATAGTACAAGAAATAACACTTTAAAATCGGAACCCTTCGTGTGCGAGTCCGACTCCCACTTGACCAGTTTTTTAGGGTTCCGTACCTACCTCAAAAAGAAAAACGGAACCATAAACGGAATCATGAAATTTGGCAGGTAGGTAGATCTTATAGCTGACATTAGGGGAAAAATCTGAAAACCGTGATTTTGTGGTTACATCACACAAAAAAAATTAAATTGTGGTCATGAACTAATAATTAGTATTTTCAATTTTCTAAGTAAGATAACTGTATCAAGTGGGGTATCATATGAATGGTAATCACCTGTGCATTCTAAAACAGATTTTTATTTATTTTTATGTATCATAGTTTTTGAATTATCCTGCAAAATGTCGAATAAATACGACTGTAGTACGGAACCCTCATTGCGCAAGCTTGACTCGCACTTGGCCGGTGTTCATGCTCTCTGCCGATTTAAAGAAAAACGTCATACATTTTTTTCTGTTACCTACAGCAAAACTGCAACTGGTACAGGAGCATGGAGGTGTCGAGATGCACACTATATCATTTTCAATATCTAAACAAGACAGATATGTTTTACAGGTATGATTATTATTTTCTATCAATTATAAAGTGAAAATTACTTGTTAGACGGGTTATAAAAATTTCATCTTGTTATAAATCCCGGTAGCAAGTGGCAATATTATCATAATATCGAAACGATTTTATTTACTGACTAGCTTATGCTCGCGACTTCGTCCGCGTGGACTACACACATTCACGATTTCGGCATTGTAGAGGGTTGTCTCTGTCACTCATACCTATATGACGTTTTGTCGGTCTCAACGACAAAGACAATTCTCTCTAATCTCCTTCAAAGGTCGATGTACATTATTTTCTGTCGCGTACTGTATGCTTTGGTAGCCTAGTGGTTACGACGTCCGCCTTCCAATCGGAGGTCGGGGGTTCGATCCCGGGCACGCACCTCTAACTTTTCGGGTTTATGTGCGTTTTTAAGTAATTAAAATATCACTTGCGTTAACGGTGAAGGAAAACATCGTGAGGAAACCTGCATGCCTGAGAGTTCTCCATAATGTTCCCAAAGGTGTGTGAAGTCTGCTAATCCGCACTTGGCCAGCGTGGTAGACTATGGCTAAAATCCTGCTCACTCTGAGAGGAGACTTGTGCTCTGTAGTGAGCCGGTGATGGGTTGATCATGATGATGATGACTGTATACCGATTTTTGGAGGTTTCTAGACCGATTTGCAAAATTTTTTTTAACAGTTATTTCATTTCAGTTGTCTTCTTCGAAAGGAGGTGCAGCAGCAGTGAGCGTGCGCGGAGAAGCCACCAGACTTGTGCGCATGCGTCTGCGTGTACGTTCCAAACGAAGGCTTTCGACCAACTGGGATCCTAGGTAATTCCTTCTTCAGTTTTTAAGTTAAACTTCTTGAGAATAACCATTAGAATAACTTAGATATTTTTGGACACAAGTAGGTCTAGGGTTAGGGGCCGAAAATGGCCGCCAAACCAAACAGTTGTTTTGAGGACGCCACCTTTTATCGAAATGGTATCAAGTCCATAAAAACAGAAAATGTGCCCACAGAAATAAAAACTGTCATTTGGATGACTTAGAAGACTTGGGTCTTTCAGTCATTTGGATGACTAGGAAGACTTGGGTCTTCTAGTCATCCAAATGGTTGACTAGAAGCCTCCTCTGTCCATCTGTCTGTCTATCAGCGGGCAGTATCTCATGTACGTAACAGATAGAGTGTTAACATCACCGAACACCTGTGTATTTATATTGCTGTTAAAACAACAAATAAATAAATTAAAAAGTGTTATTTTTTTGTAAGATGGTACGGAGCCCTTCGCATGCGAGTCCGACTCGCGCTTGACCAATTTTTATTTTTATTTTTAATGTAAAATGTCAGCTATTATTATTCAATATCACATACCCCATACCGTTAACCTGCATTTCTCGCCAATAATTTAGAAAAATATCTCGCAACACACATCCGTAGGTACCTATTGCACTTTATAGTCTCATATCTAACCATACATGGCATATCATAAATTGATCAATACTCGTTCTTGTGACGAACAGACGGACAGCTCAGATTTATGGCCTGGGAGAGTTATGGTTTAACGGTGATATTCCATACGAGTTTTTATATTTGGACGTTTCTTGTTCCCGTTAGGTCCATGGGTCTTAATTTATGGTGTTTCTATTACCAAGTTAATTTTTTACCAATTACGAAAAAGGAAGAACTCAAATTGATGCGCATTTTTTTACGATTCTTTGAATCGTATATCAGGTTGATCGTACTTTTTGGTAAAAATCAAGTGGTGATTTCCGGAGGAGAAAGATGAAACTCCTCAATGATCAGTGCTATAGTTTATGTACCAAGTGGGGTGTCATAAAATGAAAGGGCTTTAACCTGTTCATTCTAAAAAATATTTTAATTTTAATTTTTTATGCATAAAGTTTTTGATTTATCGTGTAAAATGTCGAAAAAATACGACTGTAGCTATGTAGTACGAAACCCTCGGTGCGCGAGTTTTGACTCGCACTTGGCCGGTATTTTTAATCTGATTATTATTACCTATCATAAAAATAATAACTACGTAAGTACCTATGAGTACGTAATATTAACACAAAAATTATTACAAGACGGAACTAAAAAAAATATACTTTCCCTATTAAAGAAGCTTTAATATCTCATTATCAGTGTTTCGTTAATTAATTAAACATGGCTGTATTAAGTGAAATGAGACTCAAGATTATTTTATTTTAATTAAAAAGCATCGTGTTAATTAGGTGCGGCGGCATCTTTGAGTATTTCAATCTACTTTGTAATACTTTATTAGATTAAAACGGGCCAAATATATTTCCTAATTAGCTAGTCCGAGTAACGTTTTTAGGGTTCTATATCCGAATAGGGTTCCATACTAAGCCTCCGCTGACCATCCAATCGTCTGTCCATCTGTCCGTCCGTCCGACCGTCTGTCCGTCCGTCCGGCTGTCTTTAAGCGGGCTGTATACCATGAACCATAATAAATAGAGAGTAGATATTTTCACACGGTGTGTATTTCTATCGCCGCTATTACAACGCAATATAATAAGAATTTCAAAATTTCCGCCATGAAAATTAAAAGTGTTATTTCTTTTATGAGTACCTACGGTATCCTTTGTGTGCGAGTCCGAATCGCACGTGACCGATTTTTCTTCTGGTTATCGACGAAGACAGACAGTGGGCCGGCGGCGGCGGTAGTCAGTGATCATGATGAACATTCAAAGTCAAATGCTGCAGTTAATAGCTACCAAACTTGATTATGTGTTTATCTATACCAACATTACTCCGAAAGCTCAAAAACTGTTGATACGGTAACTTTACGGTTTTAAATAATATTATGGAAAGGTAAACGTAAGCTAACGTAACGTATCGTAGAAGAGCCGTGATAGCCGTGTGGTTACGACGTCCGCCTCCTATTCGGGAGGTCGGGGATTCGATCACGGGCACGCACCCGTAACTTTCGGGCTTATGTGCGTTTTAAGACATTAAATATCACTCGCTTTAACGGTGAAGGAAAACATCGTAAGAAAACCTGCATGTCTGAGAGTTCTCCATAATGTTCTCAAAGGTGTGTGAAGTCTGCCAATCCTCACTTGGCTAGCGTAGGCTATGGCCAACCCTTCGCATACTGAGAGGAAGCCCGTGAAATGTAAGCCATAGAATACTTAACATATAAACAGAATAAATATTTAAGGACAAGACTACAAATAGCAAGGCTGTCACATATCAATCGACTATTAACTTATCACAAGTGATGGGAACCGTATATTATCGATTATCGTATGGATTTATTCAATCGAGGGCATACAAAGGTTGATAGAACGGACTATGTATGGCAAGGGTCAGACAGTCGATAAATATCGCGATACGGGTCTCGATATTTATTAATAACGATGTTATACCGTTTGCGCATTAATAAAACATTATTGACGGTATCACATCACAAATATTATGAAAAAAAAACTGAGCTTCTGAACTTAAGATTATGTCTCCAAGATAGTTTAAAAACGTTATAAACCTAAGGGTTTTTATTTTTTATTTCATTTTAAAATTAAGGACCCTACCTATATCTGCATAATACCTTGAATACTTAAGAAAAACAATAAGACGATTTTAAATAACGTTATTTGTAGATCAACATACATACCACCAGCAGTGTTGCAAAATCACTACCCATTTTTATATTAATAAGTACTTAGTAGGTATTTGTTGGTTTGTCCGTTTGCTCTTTCAATCACGCCGCAACTGAGCAACGGATCGTCATATTTTTTTTTACATGAGCTACTTTTTATGGCGAAAATTCGACGAGTTTCTGCGGGATTCTTAAAAACATAAATCCACGTGGATGAACTCGTAGTTATACCAGCTAACTTAAATTATAAAGCCACATACGACTTATTTTATACGAGGATATCAAATGGAGCGAGAAACATTAGAAAATTGGGGTGCGAAAAGCCAAATGATGCGAAAGCAAAAGATATATTATTATAATGGTAAGCCTTTTTAATCATTAGTGATGATTCGTTTAACACTGTCTTAAATCATTAAATGAATGGAAACCTCGCATACTGTTCGAAGCATACGCGGAAAGATTTGGAAGCCAACCGCATTATTATCCCAAGAAAACTTCTATCATGTGACTAGCTTTTGCTCGTGACTTCGTCTGCGTGGACTACAAAAATTTCGAACCCCTATTTCACCCTCTTAGGGGTTGAAATTAAAAACGCTTTCTTAGCGGATGCTTACGTCATAATAGCTATTTGCATGCCAATTTTCAGCCCGATCCGTCCAGTAGTTTGAGCTGTGTGTTGATAGATCAGTCAGTCAGTCAGTTAACTTTTTCTTTTATAGAAAGGGGTCACGATTCTATTATTATCAACCGATAGACGTCCACTGCACATAGGTCTCATGACTCTTGTAGGGACTGTTATGTATATGCCACGGTCTTGCGCCACCTGATTCCAGCGATTCCCTGCGACTCATTTGGGACCCCAATCGGTTTTTCGAACTATGAGCCCTACCCTTTGCCACTTTGACTTCGCAGCCCGTACGACCCTCAGCAAACGGAATATGATGCAGTAAGACCAATTACAAAATGCTCTAGTACCAATTACAAAATGTTTAGAACTCAATTATCAAAGTTGAGACAGCAAATTCTTAGACTGTTCGGAACATCAAAAAGTTCAAGAAAAAGGATAATACTAAAAATTACGATCATACCCTAGAATTTATGTTATTAAATTATCGACCTCGTACCTGTACTAGCCGGCACGTGCAATTACCTCTCCGTTTTAGGGTTCCGTAACTCAAAAGGAAAAACGGAACCCTTATAGGATCACTTTGTTGTCTGTCTGTCTGTCTGTCTGTATGTCTGTCTGTCAAGAAACCTACAGGGTACTTCCCGTTGACCTAGAATCATGAAATTTGGCAGGTAGGTAGATCTTATAGCTGGACATTTGGGAAAAAATCTGAAAACCGTGAATTTAGGGTTAGATCACACAAAAAAAAAATTGTGGTCATGAACTAATAATTAGTATTTTCAACTTTCGAAGTGAGTGACTATATCATATGAAAGGTCTTCACCTGTACATTCTAAAACAGATTTTTATTCATTTTTATGCATCATAGTTTTTGAATTATCGTGCAAAATGTCGAAAAAATACGACTGTAGTACGGAACCCTCATTGCGCGAGCCTGACTCGCACTTGCCCGGTTTTTTATTTCAATTAACATCCCCTTGTAGTAAAAACCAATCTTGCGGCAACATTGTATAGCGCGGAACTGTTAATTGTACGCGATCATGGGCCAATACTACATTAGCTCCTATATTCTCATTTATACTGGCACTTTTATGAAATGGCTGAGACTTTATCGGGGGATTAAATTGGATTTAATTTTTTTTCGTTATGGTACGGCTCCACTATAGGGTTCGACAAAAAATTCAAGTTCGGGCAAATATTAAGACAGTATGGCATTTGGCAAATCAACAGGCCATAAGTACTATTCGGGATACGGCGAACGTTTTTAAATAAGTTTGGCAAATCAGCTGGCTGGCAGACGCTGCATTCTGTGACAGCGAATAGTCCTCCCTGTGGTATATCAGACATAATCCATACCTACTAATATTATAAATGCAAAAGTGTGTCTATCTGTCTGTCTGCTAGCTTTTCACATCCCAACATTTCAACCGATTTTGATGAAATTTGGTACAGAGATAGCTAGCAGGAAGGACATAGGCTACTTTTTATCCCGGAAAATTAAAGAGTTCCCACGGGATTTTTAAAAACCAAAACTTAACGGACGAAGTCTCGGATATCATTATTACATCCCGGAAAACAATAAAATATTAAAAACCTACCATTCGGCTTAGCGCGAATGTGCAGAACGATACGATTGCCGCCAGTCACACAATTCGCGATATCACGAATAATTTGTCGAGTCCCGATAGTGAGACCTAACCATTACAGTGGTTGCTCTTATAGGCCTTGCCAACAGCTTAAATTTTTATGGAATTAATGAGGCTCAGCTATTCCTACTATTCTTGTAGGTTCATAAGTATATGTATCTAACTATTGACATGAGTAATTAACATTCTTCTGCAGGTCTTAGGTACATTAGGTAAGATTAATGTTTTTTATGTCTTGTCTGCCAACAATTGCTTTTCCCTTATTTTCAAGTATATACTTCACCATCATACAGTACTGTGCTTTCTTTCTCATTTGTGACATCAGCAAAATCCACAAAACTAACTTTCATAATATATTATCTAGGTACTATTTTCTGCAATATCAGGATTAAAACCATCTACATCTGGTATTGGCTTTTTACAAGCTTCTCTATTTTTCCCGATCATAATCGCAAAACAAGGCGCAATCATGAAGTGAATTATACCAATTTTATATCCACATAAGCTCCATGAAGAATTCAATCGGAGCAAAAAAGAGCAAAATTTAAATTCTCGGTAACACCGACAACGCCGTTAACAGCAATAACGTTAATTAAACGAGTAACAAGTTTCTACATGTTGTATCAAATTGCCAATATAAGATGTCTTTACTATTTGCAGAGAACGCTACTGGGATAGTACTCGATAAATAGAATAAAGAGTCAGCAAAGGCAAGCTTCATTCCTTCAACTTTTTGCTGCCGATTATCCGCACCTTTAAAGAAAAACAAATCTTAACTTTTATAGATTAAAGTTGAAATTTGATCATCACATACCAACTTGATTTTACACATTTAAACTGATGAGGGATATGAAATTTAATTGCTCCAAGATAAAGTCTCATTTCCAACGTGCGTAGAAAAATCTGAGTTCCAAGTAAGCTTTGACCGAGCTTAATAAATTAGTGCGCGCCACTTTTGTTTATTATTGAAATATGGTTTATTTTCAGTACTAAAATTAATGCATATAAAATTTATATGACATCCATCGAGACAGCTAGTACTTTATTTGTTTGATATTTCAGTCCTATAACTTATGTAATTCTAACGAGATCAATAAAACTGTAGTTTCTATTCATATAATATTATGTAGTACCTACTTATTGAATATTCATTAATATTCGTTCGTAGTATTATTCATTCTATGTATTTTCTACTATTCAATAGGTATACAATTCATTTCATATTCATAGTATAACAATTCCTTTTTTATTATAAGTACGTATTTTAACAATAATTGCCAACCAGTGAATTTTGAAACCGTATTAATTCTCTATCACTGAATGCCTTGATTTTTAAGTTTAAATCGAACCTCAAAACTATTGTTTTCGTCGAAAAAAATAAATCTTTATAAACAACTTTTTTATCTCCAAGAAGTAAGACTCTATAAACGTTAAAGCCACTTTGCCTTTAAAAGAAATTGAATAGGATTTTCAAAACGCTTCACCTAGATCCAACTATGCACTCGTCGGTACTTAACTTTTTTATAAGCATTTAAAAAGCGTTTCAATGACTAATTATTTTGTAATTAGATGTGATTGAAATGAATCAAAGAAAAAAGGTTACTTATATAATTATTTTCTCCGGGCTAATAAGTGCAATTAAGGGCAATTTGTAACAGCTTCTTATCTTTTAATAGATTACGGGGTTAATCGATATAATAATTTTATTCCAAACTGACGTGAAACTATTTGTTTTTCACAAGATAATTAATAAGTATGTAATTTAATTCCCACCACAGAAATGTATCATCCATAAATTAACTCTTTACTTCCACAAAATACTTAAAAGCCTTTGCGTTGAATTTCTTTGAATTTTCCTTATCGTTATTAAGTAATTCAACTACCAGTTTGTGTTTTATTTTTAAGAGGCTGTCTTTTTATTAATATTTATTTCATTTTCCAGTTCTATTTTGCCTTTACATGCATTAACTTCTACAAAATACTTAAAAATCCCATTTCTTTCTATTTCTTTCAATTTTTCCGCATCGTTATAAATTATTTCATCAACCAGTTATAAGTTTTATAGCTTACATAATAATTTATACATTTGTTGTTTTGTTCATAGGAAATATTCGAGTCACACACACATACTTAAGTTCGTTGTGTTCCATTTTACCAATAGATTTTTTTTGGTTTCAGTCCCATAGATCCTCAAGCAACCACATACTGCGTCGTCGCATCACACAGAAAGAACTACACGTCACTCTGTGCTGCGCAATATGATGTTAGATCGAATCGATTTGATAATAAACCCATTCGATTCAATTCGGCTGAAGATCGATCCAACGAGAGGTTTCGTACAAAACATAATCAGACTGACAACAATACCGGATTATCTGAGAGCAATAAAATAGATGATTTGGATGCTTTTAATATTTACGAAGGAAACTTCAAGAGTGTCTACAGGAGAAGGAAGTTTGGTAAGAGATCTGATGTAACTACTAGATTATTTTCATGAAAAATCTAAAAATGTGACAAAACTAAAAAGTCTTATTGCGAATTTCTTCTAGCGTAATAAATAACACTATTCATCAAATAATTAAAACATGGTTGTTAACTATGGACCTCATAAGAAAGTTCATAGTCACATAGAGAGAGATAGATGCTTGGAGATTCTCTACGTGATCGATTTAGAAATGTGGAGATTCGTAGAAGAACCAGAGAAACTAGCTCAGCGGATTGCGAAGCTGAAATGGCAATGTGCAGGGCACATAGTTCGAAAAACTGTAAGACATTGGGGACAAATTCATATTCATATTTGTAGAATAATATGTTGATGATGTTTTTTTAAACAGGACGCAGTACAAGAGTGTCAAATGAGGATCCAGTAATAGCATGTGTAGGAGATAGGACACATCATTTGATAGAAAATCTGGATCCAAGCACGGTTAGTAAATTAATTGTTATTTTAAAAAAAAGATTTGAAACCTGAATGACACCATTTATACTCTATCGACGGAAATAAGTCAGTATGGCCCTCTCTGTGTTATATAATCCCATACAAATGATAGAGCAAATATCTTAGTGGGCGTTGACCATTTGAGTCACCAACTAATCACAGACGTGTTTTCAAAAAACATTAATTCGAAAACATAGTTTCGTTTGTGATTATTTGGTGACTCAAAATGGTTAAAGCCACTGAGATACTAAGATTTTCGTCTCTTTCATTTGTATGGGATTAAAATATAGAGAGAGCGTTATACTATCTTCTTTCCGTGGATACAATAATGTCACTTTTAATTACGCACATCTTTACAGACATATTTCGTTAGTATATTTGGAGTAGCAAGAGATCGAAGAATCGGTTCCTTACTTGCATCGGGTAGTGTGCGTGCAAGAACCTCCACGGCTAAGAAACTTCGGGAAAACGTACCACTCAGAGCAGATATAAAGGGGAAAAGCGTGTATTACTTGAAGGTAAAAGAGAAATTAAGAACACTATCGCTATAATAAAATGTATCACCGCGAACAAAAATCTAATTTCTGTTTTATGTACTAACACACTTTTTGGAAACATGATTAAAAAAAAAAAAAAATTACAAGTATTTTTGAATCGTCAGATCATCGTCAGATGTATCTACCGCTGGTATCATTATAGGGTGTATCAATTCCTATTTATAACTGATTGATCTCTTTTAATTTTCTCCATCTTTGCTTTTTTTTTCTTTAGGAACACCATATTTCTCATAATAATATTATTATTTCCACCTTCGTCATCTTATGAATTTTCGAATCTTCTAATCATCAATTTCATTTAGTTTATACGTACGTACGTACGTTCTATCATAATAATATCAAAATAGAATCGAGCTCCACGTCACAGGTTTAACCTAGTGTGGAGACCACTAGTAACCGACGCCAAAATAACTTATTTTTGTTAAATAAAGATATTTTATTTATTTATTTATTTATTATTTATAGCTTCATGAATTGAGAGCATCTGAGCAAAGTCCTAATCAGTTTCAAAATTTATATTGCTCATAATATTTCGTTTATCATCATCTCTCAAGCATGCAGGTTTCCTTACGATGTGGTTTTGAAATCATTTTTGAATTTTGAATAAATCATTTGATGTTTTCCTTCACCGTTAAAGCAAGTGATATTTAATTGCTTAAAACACACATAGCTCCGAAAAGTTAGAGATGCGTGCCCGGAACCGAACCTGCGACCTCTCGAATACGAGGCCCATATGCATAGAAAGGCGATAATATTATAGAGATCGGTTTTTTCAGACGATAGTTGGAAGCGGAGGAGGTCTCTGGCTTGCAGTATCAACTTGCGGTGGTTCCGTAGACATTGATGTTTCTGTAAAAGGCAAACGATTGTATTTAGCTAAAAATATTGGTAAGTTGGTAATTTTTTTTAAGACGGCAATGAGTAGGTACAGTGGAGTGGAGCCAATGTAGTTATAAAACTTACTAGATGATGCCCGCGACTTCTTCCGCGTGGAATTAGGTTTTTTAAAAATTCCGTGGGAACTCTTTGATTTTCAGGGATAAAAAGTAGCCTATGACACTCTCCAGGTCTTTATCTATACCCATACAAAAAATCACGTCAATCCGTTGCACCGTTGCGACGTGATTGAAGGACAAACCAACAAACAAACACACTTTCGCATTTATAATAAGGGTACTGATTATGGGCCAAAGAATTGAACTGTTGAAATAAAATTAAAAATAATTGTTTATATTCATTTTGTAAGTGCAAATTTGGTACAGAGGGTGGCTTGCATCCCGAGGAAGGACATATGCTACGTTTTATCCCGGAAAAATCAAAGAGTTCTATTAATACTATAAATAAAGTACAAGCCTATAACAATTAAATATTAAAACTGCAATTCATCTAAACCATCGTAACGAGGCAGCGTGCCCAGAGCGCTGGCAGCGTTACCTCGTTGAATGGCCAGACTGATATGCTGACCGAGGTAACTGCCAGCCCTCCGGTCTCCCGTGGATTCCACGAGACAGGATGACATGTCCTTAAAAAGGATCTAGCACCCTCGCCCCACGAACCCATGGTCTCCACCCCGGCACAAAATAATACGAAACTATTTTCTGTATTTTCATACTTGCGCCTCTTCGTCTTTTTAGTAGCCGCCGCTCCGGCGTTTTTTAGTTTTTCTCCGGAGTTCTTATTGAATTGTTAAAAATCTAAATCCACGCGGACGAATTCGTGGAGGTAGTCAGTGGGTAGGTCGCGCTAGTGTAGCATCAGTATATAGTTCTGCAGAATATCATGTCTCTACCTATATGAGACGAAATTATTTTTTTCAGAACCACATCTAAAGTTCTACATACCATCACCGATATCAAGTTCGTCAATACAAGAAACCAGTGATGAAGGCTCAGTCCAATTTGATTCGAGCTCCGAAGAGTCAAAAATAAGATACGTGATAAGAGTTCTGCCTAATAAGTGGTACAGAGATCTAGCAGTTACTGTTGAGGTATAAGTGTTTTATTTTGTTATATTTATTTTAGTATATTCTAAAACAGATTTTTACCGATTTTTATGCCTAGCTTATGCCCACGACTTTGTCCGCGTGGACTACACATATTTCGAACCCCTGTTTTACGCCTTTAAAGATAGAATTTTCAAAAATCCTTTCTTGGTGGATGTCTACGTCATAATATCTATCTGCATGCCTTTCAGCCAGATCCGTCCAGTAGTTTGAGCTGTGTGTTGATAGATCAGTCAGTCAGTCACTCAGTCAGTCACCTTTTCGTATTTATTATAATTAAATAAATTAAAACTAATAAAGTTTAAGACCCGGAGAGTGGCATAGGCTACTTTTTATCCGAAAAATCAAAGAGTTCCCACGGGATTTTTAAAACCTAAATCCACGCGTACCAAGTCACGGGCATCAGCTAGTAGGTATCTAGTTATATAATATTGTCTTGTATAAATTAGTTTCACGGGTTTTTCACAATATGGCGAGGTATTTTAATTTTCTGGATTTTCTTTACAATTTGTTGATCATACTCAAGTAACTAAATTAACTAAAGTTACTAAATTAATTTGGAAGTTCTCAATCATGCCCATGAATATTGAGGTGCAGACCTCATAGTACCTAAATCCCAAAACCGTACAAAAGCCAAAAGTGTTCAGCAGTCCTTTGAACTTGTATAATTCAATTAATTAAGTAGTTGAATGTTTTGCTTGCTTCGGGCGATTCTCGCGTCAGACTTTCCAGACAGACCCTTTGACGTGTTAATCCTGCCATTAGCACGTGGTGCATACACATTGTATACAAAGTTAATTTACAGGGAAAGCCACGTACTCTGCAATTTAATGGACATATTGAATTAATTTAGTGTTGACAAGGGTGTACCTATTGGATTAAACAGTTCCTAGGTGCCCTTAGCGGAACCCTAGCCCTAAACCCTTTCTTAGCGGATGCCTACCTTATTAGCTATCTGCATGCCTCAGCCCGTCCGTCCAGTAGTTTGAGCTGTGTGTTGATAGATCAGTCAGTCAGTCAGTCAGTCAGTCAGTCAGTCAGTCAGTCAATCAGTCACCTATTCCTTTTTATATATTTAGACTAATTTTATTGTATTGATGTGGGTGTGTCACAATAATCATTTTAAAATTGAGCACTCCTTTTCTCCTATCCTCAGTAACTAAACCAATATTTTGTCTCCTACTCTAGCTTAAAAAATCTATAATTACAAAGTGTCCTGTAACCTGTCCCTTTCCAGCTCACGGCATCAACAACACGATGGGGCTTCAGCACTCCAGAACTGGATGGAGAAGATGGCGGCACGGTGCGAGAGTTGCGACCGAGGAGATCCTGCAACTCCGTGGACATTGCCTTCTTACCAGCCTCTCATAATGCTACTGACGTTATTAGGTACTTATAACGCTTCATTCTGGTTCCTTCGATCTTTGTTTCCAGCCACCGTCCTCATTCCCGCCCCCCGATTATGTAAGAAAACGTAAGTATTCATCGTAATCGCAATCGACAGCAAATTCTGCCCCATGATTGGCTATGAAAAATGTGAACAGCGAATTTAACCAATCAAGGGGCAGAATTTGCTGTCAATTAGGTACTATTGTGATGAATACGTTCTTCCTATACAATCGGGGAGCTGGTTCTAAAAATTTACCTGACTCGCACTTGGCTGCTTTTAAGGGTTCATACTCGAGGGGTGCCAACGGGATGCTATTACTAAGCCTGCGCCTGCCCGTCCATCTGTCCGTCTGTCTGTCTGTCTGTCAGTCCGTAGGCTGTATCCCTGAAACGTAATAGACAGAGGTTGAACTTTTTACAGTGTCTTTTTCTATTTCCGCTACAGCAACAATCAATAATAAAAAAATAAAAATGGCTGCCATGCAAATTAAAAATTATAAAGTAGGTAGGTAGGTACAAAGTATTATAATAAGGTAATATCTTCTATGATGGTTGATGGCACGGAACTTTACATGTGCGAATCATTATTAAAAAATCCAAGTTCACTAAAGTCACATTTTTTGGCACAGAGCTTGCATCTTGGAGCATAGGCCCATTTATCCCGAAAAATCAAAGAGTTTCCACGGGATTTGAAAAGAAAAACGAAATCCTTGTCGACGAAGTTGCGAGTATTATAAGGTAGGTAGGTTCTTCTGTGCAACCCGTCGTGCTTGCGTTGGCTACGGTACTGGCACTGGTATTGGCAACGGTACTGGTATACTTATACCAGTACCGGTGTTTATATACTTTTTGGGTACTGGATAGGCGAAAATGGGCGAGCTGCGGGGAAGTGCATTCTAGCGAGGTGCTCAGATATTTCCGACGGGTTGTATGCATGGAACCCTGCATGAAAGTTGTGATTATCCGCATTGCTAAAATTACAATTATTTACTAGTTTCTCTTCTCAATAAATCTAATAATTTCTTTTTGTTTCAGATATTGCGTCCTAACTCGAGAGATAGTGAATAATGACAATTTTATTTGTACCTTATCAAGGAAATCCTCAATTAAAGCCCCATGTACAAGTCACTTACAACGACCTCCGTGAGTGATTATTTTAATATCAGCTGTTTAATCCAATCCTACCAGTACGCTTAGTACGAGATTTTATGTCTCATCAACGTTGATAGTATTCGAGTGTTGTATCACTTCCGCGGCATAGTAAACTGGATCTTAACTGGCTTGTTTTAAGCTCAAGTTTGTCTACACATCTATAGCCAACGCTCCAAGCGGAAACGTTGCGAAATTAAAATCAGTGGCATTGAATTTTGACATCAGTTCAAGGCAATTTAGGTCCATTTTACTTTGACGTTATTATGTTTCTACTCTCGAATTCTAGCTACATTGCTTGGTGAGACGTAAAATCTTATACTAAGCGTTACTGATTGGTATTGGAAGGCCCTGTCTTTGATACTTACCTAATGCAATCTCAAATGAAAAGCTATAGGCGACACACGACATTGGCGAAGTAAATTGCGCCCGTTTGGTGCAGCCGCGCGCCATATAATAAAAAAAAAAAGCTATAGGCGGCATATCCTCCATTTTATCCCGGGAATAATACAGACGGAATTACAAATATTACTTACGGAAATTCCACGGATACGTACGAAGTGATTTGCCTCCTCATTTCTTTTTCGTTCCGCTACGATATGGAACGCCCTTCCAGCATCATTATTCGCTTTCAATTTTAATATGGGTATAGTAGGGTAGGATAGTCAATAATAATTACAAACCTGCTCAGTGGGCAGAACCGGCATACCCCATTTCTTTAGGGGATTAAGTAGATACCTAAATGAAAATCTTTACATTTCAGAACGAGGGTGATAGTTCAGAAAGTCACCGGACTAAAACCTGGAAGAAAGTATGCCCTGCAAGTGACCGCTGCTTCACAAGGAACCTCAGTGCCATACAACGCCATAAATGTAGAGACGAATGCCTCTTGTAAAGAAGAATAATAGTTTTGTCAACTGCTGTATAACTTGACTACCATTTACCTAACTACCAATACCACAGAATTAATTAATAAATTATAACATTATGTATAATAGCACAGTGCGTAGTGCTCAACCAAAGCTTGCTTATTTTACACTACATCTGTTTATTTGTATGGTTATCCATATAGTTCAAACTGACTGCCTAAAATAAAATTATTGTAATCTTTGCAAAAGTAAAATGAACTACATAATACGTAGGTATGTACTGAGGTTCGTTAACTAAAAAGCCGTTAAATTAAAAAAATTAATGTTTTAAGTCAATTTTCAAAAACTTAGTAGGTAATATTTAAAAAAAATATAGCTTCGTAGAACCAAGGTCTTTTAGTTAGTTTTTAGTTTGTTGGACCCACGTATACTTAGCATTATTTTTTGGAAACATTATAATATTTGAACATCCTCACGTTTTTTGGTGACAACTCAAGAATTTTTTTTTGCTCCGGCTTTTTAGTTAGGCGGCAGCATAAATTATGTAAGCTTCTTTAAACACAAAAAATGTTTCTACCATTGTCCATTCTTTGAAACCATCCAACCGACGATGTGCTCCAAACCGGTTTTATTAGAAAGTCAATAATGCGAAGATGAGCTTAGAGTACTTTTTAGTTTTTTAGTTTTTTTTATCCACTAGTTTATTATATCTAAAAATGTTGAATTTTTATCTAGTGTATATTATAAAAACTGTCTCATTCGAGTAATAATGAACATTATACTTAATAATAATAATAACTAAAAAAGTAAATTGCGGTAGTCAAGTCACATACCTGTAGCAGCTCCGTATTGTAATAGTAAATCAGTATTAGTTACATTAGGTTTATTTTGTGTAGGTGCCTACTGTGAAAATAATAATTAAATAACAATGTATAATAAGCATAGTACGCGACAGGTCGAAATGGCAGTCAGGTAGAGACGCCCCGCACACCTGCACAGCCCACGTGGTAACCCAGTGCGGGATAACGCGGGAGATGTGCGGGTGTGCCGGGCGTTTCCCCTGTCTCATACCCCGATTGTCCTTGACCTGTCGCGTACTATACCTAACAAGATGATGCCCGCGACTTGGATTTAGGTGGATTTAGGTTAAATCCTATATCCTAAGGCTTTCCCGTGAACCGTGATGCAAGCTATCTCTGTAACTTCGTCAAAACAAAACCGGTCAAACGGATGGGCCGTGAAAAGCTAGCAAGACAGACTGACACTTTCGCATTTATAATATTAGTGTGGATTAAGAGGTTTTCAGTAGGTAACAGTTAGTTAAAACATAATTTAATTTTGTGTAAGAAGACACCAGTTATACTGGAGTAATTTTTGTAAATAAACTAATCACAAACATCGCAATTTTTAAACTTAAAATTAGTGAAACTGAACGTACTTAACATTTTTTAAATAACATAATATACTTAGAGGTTTTTGTAATAATTTATTTCTATAAAATAAAAGATATCGAGGGTAGTTTATAAAAATACACTGAAGCTATTTGCGCTAAGCATTCAATGTCAGTTGCTTTTTAAATTCCAACCAGCTATCATTCATCATTCATTAAAAAAACATTTTGTATAGTTTCTGTGCTATTATTAACAGAACATGATTGCGACTGCGTTGCGCAATTATTCCCCTGATCACTCCTATTAATAGGAGTAGGTATTTACTTAAATAATATAATTATAATGAATCCTGATAGATACCTAGATTTACGGTATTTTTAAAGATAAGTTTACTTGTGGCATTTAGTTGAACAGAATGTAAGTTCCTACTATTTTTATGCAGAGTGTATTTAAAAAAGATATAGAATTTTAAAATATAATAAGTTTTAAAAGATTTTTTGTTTCATTGTCGACGATAAAAAGAGATATATCATTGTTTTTTTTTTAAAATTTATAGACTAGCGCTTGGCTGCAATCAACCTGGTGGCAAGTGATGATGTATACCTACTTACCTAGCCTAAGATGGAACGCGCTTGCCCAGAAGATGCCTATTCACTCTTGAGTTGAAGTGTACCCATATAAAAATTGGAGGAGAATAGGTACTGATGCGAATTAGAAATGAGGAGGCAAATCGCTTCGTACGTCGCTATGGTACATCCATGATATTTCGACTACGTACTGGTGCAGACCTTGGCGATGCTTTGCGGTACGATATTAGCAAGAAAGTTGGAGGAGGAACCAGGTCAAATAGTTCTTGGGCACACTCCGAAATATATCCTGTAGAATACCGATAGCCAGGCAACTTTGCGCCGATGCTTTAAACTGAAGTTAGAAAAAAATGTTTTCTGAATGAAGTTGGATCTCCTTAAACTTTGAGTATAATCTCGTAAAATGGTGTATAGAATAGATACCTAATGTATTTTGCTATTTCCAGCTATTTTATTACTTATTTTTTCATTTAAATTTTTATTTATCATATTTTATTACTTATTTTTATTAACTTATTACTTATTTTTATTAACCACGTTAAACGAAACGTAAGCTTTTGAACCTTTTTGAACTTTGTTCTTGTTGTCAACTGTCAATGTCAATGGTCGTTAGTGCAATGTGAAATGTCAAAATATTGTTTTATTTGGTTGTAAAGTGCTGAGAAATCCTAAATTTGACTGAATATCTGTTGCCTAAAGAAGTTAAACCAATTAATACACAAATAAAATGGCTACGAACGAAAAACAGTTTTTCGGACCGTTAACTTTACACCAAAAGAGTGAAAATCCGTCGATCTTCAAGACCGAGACTCCGAATGAATGCGCTTGTGTTTTATGTGACGAAGTGTTCGTTTTGCCGGTGTCTGAGAAGCAGATGTTGACGCATCTCTTCATGGAACACCGCCTAGTTGTAGCCGATGCTAACCAGATTGCGGATTTGGAAGGTTATATGAAGTATTGGAAGTTGAGATTTAAAGGTTAGTTGAGTTTTAATTTCAATCACAAATACCATAAGACGACTTTTGTGACAACTTTAAAAAGGTGGCACAGTATCTACTCATGCTAATATTCACCATGCAAACAGACCTATGAATATTCTAAGATCTTTAGAAAACTTACCAGATTAATGATGTCTAGAAGTCTAGTATTTTGAAAAGAGGCTTTAGCTGTTTCCATTTTTTCAACCCGACTATGGCATAGCCATAAGGAAGGCAGCAGAAGAATCAGTCTATGTTGTATCTATGTATGTTCCATCCTAGTGCCTAAACTACTGGGCCGATTTCAATGAATGATTTAAATGAAATTTTTTAAAATTTCGTTATCAAATACCAAGTTATTTTCCCGAGCAATAAGTAGGTATCTCCCTTAATTTGTCTATATTGCAAGTTATTTATTATGGTAAAGTGCATTGAATTTACCAAGATAAGTACTAAGTTTTTATGTATATTTTCAGATCAAAACCTGCCATTCTTTTGCACTACAATGCTGCTAGACAACAAACCAGATGGAACTAAATCAAAGGATGAAGAATACTTCTTATTGAGTGATGTGCTACCTGAGGACAAAGAACTGCGCCTTAGTCTCCGCCAAACTAAATTGGAAACTCTATTAGAAAGGCATGCATTTGAAAGAGAAGACAAGGACTACTCAAAAGAATGCCTCTTTTGTAGATTCGTTTCAAATGGAACCAGAGCAAGCTACTTAAATCATTTGTACGAAAAACACAACTTTCATGTTGCCAAACCCGACAACCTAATCTTTATCGATGATCTCATAGATTTAATAAGTTCAAAGTTAGATAAACTACAGTGTATATTTTGTGAAGGTGTGTTCAAAGATCGGACTATTTTGAAAGAGCACATGCGTAAAAAAGGCCATAAAAGGATAAATCCTGTAAACAAAGAGTATGATAAGTTCTTTTTAGTTAACTACATAGGCGATAGACATCCCGTGAATAAACAGAAACCGTTTAATATGTCGAGTAGTTCAAAAATGTATAATATCAAAGTTAGAGAAGAGGAATTCGAACCGGACTCTAATATAGACAGTGATCCAGAGTGGTCGGAATGGACTGAAGAAAATGGACCTGTAATCACATGCTTACTATGCGAGCATACAGAAACTGAATTCGAAAATATGCTAGACCATATGGAAAAGAAACACGAGTTTTCTTTCTCAAAAGCCACTGAAGGATTCAACTTCTATTATAAAATTAAAATAGTGAATTATATTCGAAGGCAAATACATTTAAAGCAATGTTTAGCATGCGAAACTAAGTTTGACGACTCGAAGAATTTAGAAAAACACTTAAAAGAAATGAAACACTGGATTTTAAGTAAGGAAAAATGGGACCAGCCTGAGTATTACTTCCCGACATATGAAGATGATCTTTTCTTATGTTTCATTCATGATGATGATGAGAGTTGGTGGTCCGGTGATGAGAGGGAAACTGAAAATCAGAATTGTATGTCAGATAATATATCTAAAGAGATGGCAATGGCAGTTCTTGGTGATTGAACATGAAATATTACTACTTGATAGTTGATATATAATATTATTTACTGCAAGCTATACATATGCCACAGACGTGGTGTGTGGAAGTCCCTACATGAGACCTATGTCCAGCAGTGGAGCAGTGGACGTCTATTGGTTGATGATGATGATACATATGAAAGTGTGTCTGTTTATTGTCTTTTCAGGGCTTAGTTGGCTAGTTTGCTGAAGTAGCCTATGTCACTCTCCAGGTCTTTAACTATACCCATGCAAAAAATCACCTCGATCCGATGCTTCGTTGCGACGTGATTGTAGGACAAACCAATAAACCAACAAACAATAAACAAACACACTTTCTCATTTATAATATGGGTACTGATGGTACTGTTCCTGAAACTATATTTAAGCCAATAGTAAGATGCTAGAAGAATTTATTAATTTTTTTGGTGTTGTAATTTTAGACTTATTTAATGGATTAGCACAATAATCTACTTATGAGTTACCCAGTTGCATAGATCCTTCAAATTAGACAAATGCAACCCTATCTGTGGAATAAAGTTCATATAGAGCTCTCTCTCTCTCTCTCTCTGTTTGATTATATCATTTGTATGGGTATGTAACAGAATAACCTTATCCGTAGAATGAAGTTAGTATAGTGCTCTATCTGTATTTGTATAGGATTTAGGTAGAGAGTGCTAATCTGTGGATAGGGTAAAATAGGAGTTTGGATTATAGTAATAAAATAGTGTGATTTTTTGCATAGCGGTAGTTTATGGGGCTAGAATTCATTATTAAACGGAATAATTTAAAAAATCATAATTTTTATTTATTTTCAACAGAATTAATTATTAACGTCACGCCTGTAACGAAAGCGATTAATGACATCACAATATTTGTCGTTTACGCCTTGTGACGTCATTATTAGCTTTCCGTTAATTATTTATGTAGGAAACAAATAAAAATTACGTTTTTAAATTTTTTTTAAATAATGAATGCATAAACTACCGCTATACAAAAATCACACCACTTTATTACTACAGTCCAACCGCGGTACTTAGAGTCGCTGATCGTTACTTAAGATTGAGTTAATACGAGACAGATTTATGTGAGAGATATAGCTCTGTCTCGTTATAACTAAACTTAAGTAACGATTAAGCGACTCTGAGTACGGCTGTTAGACCCTATTCTGCAATAAAAACATTTAAGGTTGTAAGTTGGTTGTTTACCTAAGTTTGTAACACCAAAATGACTTTAAGTAAGCAAATGTGCAATATTTTTTTAAGGATTTGTGTCTTAAATAACAGCATTTTTTTGCTAATTACAGTAATACAGTTTTATAATAATATAAAATTATATTGGTATACTCGTTTGTATTTATAATGAATTAATATTAAAATATTAATTGTAAGGTAGCTTTCTAGATTTTACACATAATGATGCTAATTTGGTTTAAATACACTAATCTCTGGAATAACTGTCAATAATCTGTAATCAAGCAGTGATAGCCTAGTGGTTAGGACGTCCGTCTTCTAATCGGAGGTCGGGAGTTCGATCCCGGGCACGCACTTCTAACTTTTCGCAATTATGTGCGTTTTAATTAACCCTTTCCCCTCTAACTAAGCGAAAAGGTTGTGCTAGGAGTAGGTACCACAATAGTGCAACGGGCGGGGTTTGAAACGGTAACCTATTGGAATTCAGTCCGCTCCTTAACCGTTGAGCTATTGAGGCTATTGCGAAAAATATAGGTAGCACTGTTTTTAGACCAGTCAATTTAGTTTATTTAAGAGGTTTGTGTAGGTGCAACCGAATTAGAATCATAGCTGATTTTGTAATATTGTATCTTCTATAATATTTTAATAAGCAATGTTTTAGCAATACTCCAATGCCTACTGTAATGGCACAACTTTAAAGTAAATTAACGTTAAGTGTGTTTGCGTTATTTATTTACAAAGGAGGAAAAACGATTATGTTTATTATTAACCTTTCCAAAATCCAAATGCCAATAGTTAGGCACAGTGTGACTGTTCCTGCCACAGAATTATATACTATAAGGTTATAGAAATATTAATTATTATCTGTCTAGAAGTGTAATCTGCTGTGTTTAATCCCTAGACACAGTTTCGCCGATTTTGACAGAAAAATTTGAAAGCACTAGGTCCCGTCTCGTAATGAAAATTGTTCGTAATGTTCCGTATGTTGCAAAACGCTGCAAATTTAATAAACGTTTGAAAACGGTAAGCACAACGTCATTATAAATTTACACCGAGTTACTAATTTTTTTTACCCCTGTTATTAACAAATTTCACTGTTTTTTAATAATAAACAATGTTCCGTATGTTGCAAACAGAGTATGTTGTAAGAACAACCTTATTATAATTATTTGCAGCGTGTTACTAATTTTTTTGGCAATGTTATTAACAAAAAACCCGTTTCAGCCCTTTTCAACCCTCTCCGTACACCCCAGAACGCTGCATAATCACACGGTAAGTTATTTCACCTTCTTTAAAAACCCCCTACAATTTCATCAAGTTACTAATTACTTTCGGGTTTTGGCTTTAATGACTGGACTAAGACATCTTTGCGGCGATAAGTTCACTCGCTTTTACCACTTCTATGACTATTATGAATTCTATGGTTCAGTCTTCCGTCAGTCTTAACTAACTTCGTAATGCTACCAACATTACTAAATTATTGTGAGATAAGAGAAATCTAAAAATATTAGTCTACAAATGTGAGCACTATCCTTGTATCCCGGGAATGCACAAAGACACTTTTTAGCCCAGAAAATCAAAAAGTTTCCATTGTTTTCAAAAACCTAAATCCACGCGGATGAAGCCGCGGGCATCATCTAGTATCTACTTTATAAACTGAATTTGATGATGTTGGTGAAATGCACGAATTTATGTAGAAGATATTCTCCGCAACGGCACGCAGTGTGCGGCCGATGCGATATTATGAGGTTGAATAATGAATTTTTTGCGTAGCTTCTGCTCTGCCTCAATATTCCTTGACCATAAATTCATGAAGCACCTAATGTTTATTAAATAATAAATCAAAAATCATATAAAATAATAAAGAGCAGGTTCTTAAAATATGCTAATTTTTTGTTTCATTATTTACCTTGGCAAAATGGCTTTACTTTTCAGATAATGACTAACTGCTACTGTCTGCTATGTCATAATTGGGTATTTGACTCTATTTTTTTTATTACTTTACTAGCGACCCGCCCCGGCTTCGCATGGGTGCAACGTAGATACTAATGTGACACCACATTAGTAGTTTTTACCATAGAGATATTATAAAGAGTTGCCCTAATATCCTATAGAAAATAGCGGATCGGAAACTAGCTCAAGCTTATCGAAATTTTCATGTGTGTGAGTAAAAACTACATTTCAACATAACTATAAAACAGAGTTTCGGCACAATCCGCCATTTGCTGTGCCAGCGTAAATGGTACTTGTTTTTCTTGTAAATAATCAATCTATGAACAAGCGCCGCCATTTTCTGTGCCAAAAACACGGTAAAACCGTAGGTATTTTCTCTCTATTAGTTTAAATACTCTAAGGTTTTTACACGGTGCAAGTGACTTGCCAGATCTGAGTACAAGTTTTATAGCTATTGGACATTTCGTTACGTTTGCTCTTAATCCGATACAAAAACTCCCACGACGGTTATTATTGAAAGCCGAAATTACTTACGTGCCTGTCGCATACTACCAGAGTAGGTCACGTAAAGGCCCTTTGGATTTGAGAGTATTTTTATTGGCAAAAAAGTATTAAGAGACTGTAAATAGGAAGATGTTATAAGATCACTGCGTTGTCTGTCTGCCTGTCGTGTCTGAAAAGACATGGACATCAAAGGGACAAGGAAAATCAAAAGTCAAAATCTATAGGGAAGGTACTCCCCGTTGAAATTTTTCTGTCTTCTATAACTTTTTTTCTTCTGCGAATTTCCTCGATCCGGATTTCATCCCTGTGAAAGATACTTCCCCCTCCCTCCCTTTCTCCCTGTGATAGATAAGACGTGAGTTTGTTTTTGTCATGTTATGTAATATTTTTTGTGTGCAATAAAGTATTTTTATCTATCTATCTATTTATACCTCTCCAATATAACTTGTTATACTTAGGTATGATATCATATTGTCAAAATAGTAATCCTGTTAATGGGCATACAATTTGTGCACACATCCGATCACCCGAAACTCAAAGGTGCGTCTTGTGTGTTGTATCTATTACCTACCGATAATTTGAGAACAATAGCTTTGTATCAGTGACGAGTTTACTTGTCTTACCTACTTGGTAAATAGATATCCCTAATTGGGTTTTATATAGCGTCATACCCATGCTAGATAATAAGGGCCTGATATAGGAAGGAACACTGTAAAGCTTTCGTATCATCGTACAAGAAAATATAACATTTTAAAATTTTCATGGCGGCAATTGTGTTGTAGGTACCTACCTATTTGTTATAGCGGCAATAGGGGAAATACACATTCTGAGAAAATTTCAAGTCTCTACCTATTATAGTTCACGAAGTACAGCCCGCTGACAGACATACGGATGGACAGCGGAGTCTTAGTGATAGGGTCCCGTTGGCACTTTTCGGGTACGGAACCCTAAAAAGAACTCTGACCTTGAACCTGTGCAGTGGGTGATTAGGTAGTCGATCTAGTTATTTGGAGGTACGAAGTCTGTGCCACCATGCGATTGCTTCGTCAGTCAACCTTTCGCTTACCCGCCCAGACCTACTTACCTGAGTCCTGCAATACCAATCTAATGGGTTTAATAAGAAAGCTCAAAATCACTCAGCGGGCGATGGAGAAAGCTATAACAGATAATATTATATTGGCGTCTGTCAGGGATAAAATCCGGAACGAGGAAATCCGTTTATAAGAACCAAAGTGAACGACATACGCACCTAACTCAAAGTCATTTCAACATGGGATTACTCCAGGGGAGGATCAATAGATTCCTAAAAAACGCCAATGCATTGGCGGTTCCTTTGGTGCTGCAAATGTTCATGGGCGGCGGTAATTACTTAACATCAGGTGACCTGCTCGTGTGCTCGCTATTTTTTTTTTAACTGATGTAGGCATACCCTTACCCTATACCCGACATTAACGGATTGCGAAGCTGAAGTGGCAATGGGCAGGGCACATAGTTCGTAAAACCGATAGACGTTGGGGTCTCAAGGTGCTGGAATAGCGACCTCGCACTGGAAGACCCCCCACGGACGACATCAGACGAGTCGCAGGGAGCCACTGAATTCAGGCGGCGCAAGACCGTGGCGTGTGGAAGTCCCTACAAGAGACCTATGTCCAGCAGTGGACGTCTATCGGTTGATGATGTTTATGTATACCTTTAGGCCTTAGTAGCTTATTAATGGCACAGAAGTAAGTACAAAATATCGCATTAAGGATACACTTTGGCATCTTTTATTACGAACCCATTATACCTAGCAGATGGCTCTTAACAGTGTCTCGTCTCCATACAAATTGTTTAGTGTTTAAGTACTCCAATCTTTTACACTCACGAATTGTTTACGAATAGGTAAGTCTATTCTGTTTTTTGCACTTTGATCAGAAATAGCTCCAATAGCTCTAACGCCAGATGTGCTGTTTTATTCTTATTATGCTCTTAGGGAGCTTTTTACGATGTCTCATAAATCAAAGTAAGTAATCGGCTGCAATGAAATATTTTTGATGCTCCAACGTCGTTTTTATTAGCTTACCTAATAGTACGAGTACCATACTTACCTATTTATGTACATCATCTAGATATTTCCGGATCACTATTGAGCACAGGGACCCTCTAGAATGAGAAGTGTTTGGCCATTATTCACCACGCTGGCCAAGTGTTGTGGCCTCGCCCTAATCCCAGGTAGGTAGGTACACACTACTAACTTTTCGGAGTTACATAATAGTGCGTTTTAAGCAAAATTAAACTTGCTTTAATAGAGGAAAATATCTATCGTGAGGAAACAAGCAGGTTTCAACCTGCTGAAAGTACAGTTTTTGAAATTGAATGCACATTTGACCAGCGTGGTGGCCTAAACCGTCCTCCTTCGGTCGAAGAGGCCGGTAATGAGTTGATGTAATTAGACTTGTTCAATAAAATTACGTAAGTAGATACCTACCTAGCGTAGGTTTCGAATAGGTACAGCAGTCTTTTTAAATTATTCGCCCAAATAAAATCAGGAGCAGCAATAAATTGTGCATGGCCGGCAAACCATTTCATACGCCCACAGAAGTGCAGTGGCCTCCCACACAAAAGCATTCAGCTTCGCCGTCAACCTACCTAATATCTTAATCTGACTGTAGTATACCGTCTCTTTGTTCTATGGACTAAAATTTAATTTAGTATGCAGTCGTAGGTAGACAGATCCTGTTCGTTGACAGAGCGAGCTAAACCGTCGTTATCTATATAATATATATAAGGAAAAGGTGACTGACTGACTGACTGACTGATCTATCAACGCACAGCTCAAACTACTGGATGGATCACGCTGAAATTCGGCATGCAGATAGCTATTATAACGTAGGCGTCCGCTAAGAAAGGATTCTTTAAAATGCAACCCCTAAAGGGGTAAAAAAGGGGTTTGAAGTTTGTATGAAAGTCTGTCAGTTTTGAAGTGTCTATAAAGAAGTTTTGTAGTTAATATTTTTGCAATTAGCAGTATGACATATTTTATTAAGCACATATTAAAATCTCATAGTTAAAGATCAATCAACAAAGGGTGTAAAATAGGGGTTTAAAATTTGTGTAGTCCACGCGGACGAAGTCGCGGGCATAAGCTAGTTTTATATAAGTAAAAAGTTTTAATTAATTTTAATTTTCTTTCTTATATAATATCTTAAAATCTATAATATTTAAAAAAAAAATCTTTTATCTGGTAGGTAAGTAATAAAATGTCACAAACTAGAATATATTACAAAGAAAAAGTCTATTTTATATTCCCTAAAATGATCACGTATCATAATAATACGTATTCCTAACTTTTAATAAAAATGCGACTCATGTCCATAATCATAAAGGCAAATATTCTTTTGATAACATTCCAATTTCCTAAGGAAAATCTGCGCTTCATCTCAAAAATTAAACGTGGAAAACTGTTATTTTTCTATTTGGCTACTATACTCCTTTTGATATCTTACTTATTTATTTTGTACAGTTAAATATTTTAAGATGACAAATAACTTTATTTTTAAAAGACCTACTGCCGTACTCAGAGTCGCTTAATCGTTACTTAAGTTTAGTTAAAACGAGACAGAGCTATATCTCTCACATAAATCTGTCTCGTTTTAACTTAATCTTAAGTAACGATTAGCGACTCAGTACGGCAGTTAGGTACCTACGAGGCATGCCTTTTAAGTTTTGTCGTTTGAAGAAAAAAACACAACTAGAATCTTATAGTACTGTTTATTGTTTTTCAAAGTATTCACCACGAAGCTTAATACACTTTTCCATTCGCTCAAACCAGTTATTATAACATTTATTCCACTCTAAAGTGGGGGTGTTCAAAATGGCTGACTTGAGAGCGTCGACTGCTTCTTCACCGGACTGGAACCTTTGACCACGAAGACTTTTCTTAATTTTAGGAAATCTAAAGAAAGCGTTAGGGCTTAGGTCAGAACTGTATGGAGGATGGTCAAGAATTTTCACTTTTTCCTGCTTCAAATACTCAATCGTTTGACGAGGGCTGTGTGAGCTTGCGTTGTCGTGGTGCAGGATGATGCGTCGCTTTGAGTTAGATTTTTGAAGTTCGGCGACGACTTGTGGTAAACAAACTGTGGTATACCACTCTACATTAACCGTTCTACGATCTTCAAGTGCAATAGTTGCAACATGGCCGGTTTTTCCAACGAACGAATTCCACCATCTTCTTTGAAGTGGTTCGAGAACGAACAACTTTAGTTGGCTTTGGCTCGCCTTGAAAGACCCAGATTGTAGATTGTTGTTTGGAATCAGGCTCGTAGGCATAGATCCAAGATTTGTCACCACTGATGATGTCGTAGACGTGATTTGACTCTCCTCGGTTGAAACTTTGCAGAGTTTTCTTGCACCATCTGACGCGGGGCGCCTTGTGATCGTCGGAAAGCAGATACGGTATCCAACGGCAAACTAGCTTTCTCACACCAAGCGCTTCACGCAAGATCTTCTGAATGGTTGTCCCTGAGATATCTAATAGATCCTCTATCTCTTGATATGTCACATGACGATCTTCGAGAATTAGTTGTCTCACAGCAATGATATTATCTTCAGTGAAGGCGGATTTTGGGCGTCCTTCGCGAGATTTGTCACTAGCACTAGTATGTCCACGCTGAAATTCTAAATACCAGTGTTCGACAGTCCGCAGACATGGGGCTTCATCACTGAACACAGATGTTAGCTCTTCAAAACACTGCAGCCGTGTCAGGCCTCTTCTAAAGTTGTAGAAAATATTGCACGAACATTTTCCTTCGAAAGATTCATTTTCGTACGTAACCTGACAGATTCCAATCGACGCTGTGACTAAACAAAAGCATTAATCCTGATACTTTCAACTGTTTTGAGATCCAAAATTTAAACACATTCGAATATAGAACCGTTCCAAATTCAAAATTGCCGGGAAATATGGAAACGACAGAACTTAAAAGGCACGCCTAGTATCTAGCTTGTGTACTGAAATACATGTAGGTAATACAAGTACTTACTTATAGGTACCTACCTAATTCTATGAATTTGCAACTAATAATATCACAGCGCACCTTCCTATCGCAAAGGCGATTAGTGACAAAATGCGAAACTGTATTTTGTGTTGTTTCGGATTGACTATGCTGCGTAGGCCCTACTGGCCGCTACAGCGTCACGGGGGGGGGGTTGGCGAGCGCGAAGCTCCGCCTGGGGGTGAGCCCTAGGGCTCGAAGAAATAATTCGAAAGGTCGGGGGGTAACGTCCTCCTAAGGGCGCCTCCTGTGAGGCTCGGACCACGGCTTAGGATGACGTTGGGATGGGTGGAGTTGTTGCTGTTGTTGGATTACTGGTTAGTCCGTACGCCCCCGAGGCCGTGGCGTGAGTCCACGTCCGGGTGACGTTAGAAATCGGGGACCTCGTCCGTCTTCGCCGGCGAAGACGCTGTGATGAGGTTGTGTTGTGTAGCCCTACAAGATAGGGAGCATTGTCGGTCATGATTTGATCGTCGGGATCGTTAAGGACGTGCTTAGGGCGTCTTTTATCGGAGGGGGGGGGGGGAGCTGCGGAGGTCTCGATGAGGTTTTAGATTTATTTTAATTTATTTTAGTTTTAATTTAATGTTGTTTTTTTAGATTTAAGGTTACTTCGCCATGTTATTAAAAATCGAAATTAAAATAAATGAGTAATCTGGACACCAATGAATGAACACTATTTCGTATAAACTGCCCTAGCCCTTCCAGGTTAGCCCGCATCCATCTTAGATTGCATCATCACTTAACACCAGGTGAGATTGCAGTCAAGGGCTAACTTGTACCTATATCTGAATAAAATAAAAATAAAATAAATAATAGTATAAGTATTTTACTTTTATTTAAAAGTAAATGATATAAAATATATAATTTTATGTATTTTTAACAATATGGACAATATGGTTGGCAACCCTACTTGTGGTAGAAAACAAGCCTTTCCTAGACTCAGACCTAATTAGTTTAGGTGCCTCTGTTCAAAGTATTTTATACACAGTGCTCTAAATAAGACAGACATTAACGTAACTACCTATGTATAAGTACGGGACAGGTCGAGATGGCAACGGGGAGGGAACGCCCCGCACACCCGCACAGCATCCGCGCTAACCCGGTGCGTTCGTGCGCGGGTGACGTGCAGGTGTGCGGGGCGTCCCCCTGCCTCATACCCCGATTGCCATCTCGACCAGTCGCGGACTTTACCTAACACATTTATTGCTGAACTAGCTAATGCTCGCGACTTCGTCCGCGTGGACTACACAAATTTCAAACCTCTATTTCACCCCCTTAGAAGTTGAATTTTGAAAAATCCTCTCCAGCTTTCCAAATTTCAGCCCGATCCGTCCAGTAGTTTGAGCTGTGCGTTGATAGATCATTCATTCAGTCAGTCAGTCAGTCTGTAAACTTTTCCTTTTATATATTTAGATTGCCAATTTTTCAGGATTATCATAATAATATTTTAACATCACCAAATTCCCAACTCCGGGCTACTACCTATGGAGAATACCTTGACAAAAGAACCAATAACTTCTTTGGCCCGACCCGGGATTCGAACCCGGGACCTGATGAACATGACCCGCAGACGAATGAAACAGAGGGCACTAACAATAATATCAAGTGAAGGAAAACATGTCTGAGAGTTCACTATGATTTTCTCAAAGGTGTGTGAAGTCTGCCAACCGATACTGGGCCAGCATGACGGACTATATGACCTTAACCCGTTTCATTCTGCGGGGAGACTCGCTCTCAGTAGTGGGCCGGCGATGGGTTGATCATGATGATGATTAACGAGCTTGACATTATAAATTCTATTAGCTTATGCCCGACTTCGTCCGCGTGGACTACACAAATTTCAAACCCCTGTTTTACCCCTTTAGGGTATGAATTTACAAAAATCCTTTCTTAGCGGATGTCTACGTCATAATAGCTATATTATGCGTACCAAATTTCAGCCTGATCCGTCCAGTAGTTTGAGCTGTGCGATGATAGATCAGCCAGTCAGTCAGTCAGTTTTTCCTTTTACCTACACAATTTGTGGACGCATGCATGCAAACAACAACAACAATAAAAGATAATATTTAAAATTATTCTCGTAGGTACCACAGTGGATGTCGAACGGCGGCAAATGGCGACGGGTCACGAAAAAGACCCATAAATCACGCACACGAAAGGAACCTTTACTCAAAATCTTTATTGTAATTTATGTTCGGTCAAACTTTCGTTTGGCCCGGTTACCTGCATTGATTGCTATTCTTTATTCACACCTTTTCGTAATAAAAAAACCCGAGACTTAACTTAAATTATTACATAAAGGTTGTTATTTAAGAAATTTAATAATAATACATCCTCCATACTAATATTATAAATGCGAAAGTGTGTCTGTCTATCTGTCTGTCTGTCTGCTAGCCTTTCACGGTCCATCCATTCAACCGATTTTGACGCAATTTGGTACAGAGATAGCTTTCATCCTGGGGAAAGACATAGGCTACTTTTTATCCCGGAAAATCAGAGAGTTCCCACGGGATTTTTCAGGAAAAACCTGTCCACCACGCGGACGAAGTCGCGGGCATCAGCTAGTATTATTATAAATGCAAAAGTGTGTCTGTCTATCGCTAGCTTTTCACGGCCCATCTTTTTAATGCACCTACGTAATAATCAAAATCAAAAAGAAAAAGTCCTGGCTCTCATTGACTGACTGACTAATCAACGCCCAAACCCTTGGAACTAGAAAGCTGAAATTCTGCACAGATGTTCATTTTTTAATCTTGACAAGAAATAAATGGGATTTTTCATAATTCCCACGGGAATGAAGCCACGGGTGGTCGCTAGTTTATTTTGTATAAGTACTATGACCTAAACACAAAACGACTTTATCTTCTAGAGAAAATCCTTAACCGGTCGTTTTTCTGAATCCCTAGGATTAATAGTTTTGGAACGCAGATAGGTACACTCGTGTCTGATAGAGAGAGAGCCAGTGCGTGCCAGACCTTCCTTATTTTATAAAAGCTGAAAGTTTCTCTGCGTATTGTCCCCAACACAGGGAGGAACGATCAGCGACTATGAAGTTGGTATCACTATCATGGTGACTTTGGGAGATAATGGGTCATAAAGGTGTGAAAAACGGTGCGGGGCGTTCCCTCCCCGATTTCCATCTCGACCTGTCGCATACTGTACATTATCCCAGAGTGTTTAAAGGCTATTTATATTATAAATTATATCACGCAGATAGAGAGTAAAGACGCGGAAAAAAGCTTGTTTCTAGATACAAAGTGGCACAATATAAGTGTGTCGCATTCCAAGTGTCGTATAAATCCACATGTTGTCTCATCTTTGTCCTGCAACCCTAGCACAATAAATGCGACAAATTATTATTGCTCTCGCGGCTTTTGCAACTTTTTGTCGCTGAAGAAGTTGCGAGAAAGACGCAAGAAATCGTGGTCGATTTTTCTTTATTATTGTAATTTCGAAGTAAGATTTTTCTTTATCATTTTGAGAATAAAAAAGAAAAACTAGACATTTCATTTCAGTTTATGATAGACGAGACGAAAAATTGATGTTGATTTGTTGTGCTTATTTGACGACCTTTGTAAGTCACCCATGTATAGTACGCGTAGTCGAGATGGCAATCGGGGTGGGGACGCCCCGCAAACCCGCACAGCCCCCGCGCTTAGCCGGTGCGGGCGAGCGCAGGTGACGTGCGGGTGTGCGGGACGTCCCCCCCACCTTATACCCCGATTGACATCTCGATCTGTCGCGTACTATATTATGTGTCTAGGTAGGTCTTCATTTTTTGTCGCTGGCAATAACATTTGAATTAAATCTTTTGTACTGAATACGTACGTGATTGTGTATTCAAGTTGCCAAACCTTGAATTGGAAGAGACTATTCTTATTTCTTACAAAATTATTTATCTTTTACGAATACAATTGACAGAAGTATTCAGCTGGGCTGGGCAGCATTTTCAAAGCTACGTCGGATCTTCGAATCGTCAATACCGCAAAGTCTTAAGACTAAGGTCTTCAATGAGTGTGTCCTACCTATGACGACGTATGGATCGAAAACGTGGACACTGACAGTTTGTCTCGTCCACAAATTAGAAGTCGCTCAGCGCGCTATGGAGCGAGCTATGTTGGGTATCACTCTAAGGGATAAAATCCGGAACGAGGAAATTCGCAGAAGGACATAGCTCAAAGCATTAGCAAGCTGAAGAGGCAATGGGCATTGGGCAGGTTATCTCTCTTGCAGACGCCTAGCAGTGGACGCAAACAGTCAGATGGGTTAGATTGGATTAGATTGAATAAAATTGTAGACAACATAATATTTCTCATCAAACAAAATCAAGCGTAGGTAACTGTCACTATTTAGTCACACATACGGGCTAACTGTAACTTTTGCTGTAACTAAATACAAAGTACCCAGTGATAAAAGTTAAGATAGTGTGATTCACCTATATAGCGTAAGCACTACGATACTTTCTCGCGGCATTTTCATCGACAAAGTATTTTAAAAGGCGAAATACCTACATAGGTATATACTAATGTAAAAAGGATGCTTATTAAATTGGGTCTACATTTACAAGATTCTACCAGAGCAGCATTGCAGCTAGTTTACACAGGAAAGTGATGTCTCAATCAATCTAGCCATCGATATTATTTTCAAATCAAATCAAATCAAATGTTTTATTCAAAATAGGTATTAAATTACACTTTTTGATGATCGGTTGTTGTATTTGTAAGATGATGACATAGCGGTGATAATTTTTTTGCGAACTTAAATCTAAAGCTACGAGATTTTAAAATGAAATGCATTATTTTATTTCAATCAATCATTGAAATTATTATTTTTAATTGAAATGTTCGTGCCATTCGTTATAAGTACCACTCGACTGAATTTTCAATTATGCTGAGCCTGTCTCGAATATTATTGTGATAAGTAAAATTATTGATGAATATTATAAAAAGCTATATACACATTGGCCTAACGTACTTGGCAAACATGTACAGGGTCACTTGGCCGCGTCGGCATAGGTAACATAATTACTACTAAGTAAATATTATAAAAAATGCGATAGCGTGTTCGTTTGTTGGTTTCTCCTTTATTCACGTCGGATCGGAGCAACAGTTCATAGTTAAAGACGGAGACTGGAGAGTGACACAGGCCACTTTTTACCACGAAAAATCCCACGGGTTTTTTAAAAACTCAAAAGATCCTGCTGTAATTCGGAAGGAACGTTTACACATTGGCTGGCACTTGTCAAATGTATTTGGCCAGTGTGTAGTGGAGCCTTTAGTTAATTATAATGTGAATTCCTAATTTAATAATAACATTTGTTTTAATCATTCTAATAGGTAAATATTGCTTCTCAGCGCCGCCGCCGCCGCGCTGCGATGCGCCTTAACCGCAAGATCGTAATTTCGACAGCCCCTCAGGCTCAAGTTTGGTAAACTCAGATAATACCTAATTAATTAATTAATTAATATACTTACTAAATTTAGCCCGGGACTACACCCACGTACCATTATGTTCTTTAAATATCGCGTGAAAGTTTAAACTCTGGTTCATTTTCCGGGATAAAAATAGCCTATCTATTACTTGCTCTGATCTACATGATTTTGCTCGTGAATTCGTGAATTTAGGTTTTTCAAAAATCCCGTGGGAACTCCGATTTCCTGGGGCAAAAAGTAGCCATCCTGCATTCCTACACCCACGCGGACGAAGTCGCGAGCATCGTATACTAATAATAAACTAAACTAATAATAACTAATAATATAGTAGGCAATACGAATCATCATGATCAACCCATCGCCAGCCCACTATTGACCACAGGATGCCGTCGCAAAATGAGAAGGGTTTGGCCGTAGTCCACCACGCTGGCCAAGTGCGGATTGACTTCACACATCTTTAAGAACATTATGGAAAACTCTTATGCATGCAGGTTTCCTCAGGATGTTTTCCTTCACTGTTAAAGCAAGTAACATTTAATTGTTCAAAACGCACGTATCTAATTCTGAAAAGTTAGAGGTGCGTGCCCGGGATCGAACCCCCAACCTCTCAAAAAGGAGGTGAACGTCGCTGTCACGGCTCTCAAGGAAAATATGAATACACTTTGCCAAAGCACAGAGTAGGTATATAACAATACTGTGCCCAAAGTAAGTAACAAAAGAAAAATTGTTTTTAACCAATCTAGACAAGCCGAAACTCCAACAAGGAATTTTCTTTGTCTTAAAAAGAACCATTTTGTACAAAAAAATGTAACATTATTTATTTTACAGTTCAGTAAACAGAGTTAAAAGGTTCCCGATATAATTTGAATAAAATAACTTGTAAACTTTTCCTGACAGACAACTTATTTGTAACGCTGGGTGTCCACTGTGTTTGCGAACTTGTAACTGTGATTGGAAATTGGAAACTTTCCCGCGCCCTAAGTTAGTATACTTACTTTAGTTTTCCTTAGGCTAAGGCCACATTTTATGTGTCAAGCTCAGGCGCGGATCCAGACCTCAATAAAGTTTGTGGACACAGCCACCCGAAAATCGGCCAAGTGTGAGTCGGAGTATGAATTCGCTCATGATCGATAGAATTAACCAACACGTTCGTTCGCTACGCGACTTGTACCGTGGCGCGCGTCGCTCTCAGTATGGCCAACTGCGATAGTTTGCAATACGTTTGTTCACTAGGATCAGGTCACTAAGCGAGTAGCTTGGCTCTTTCAAATTCTGTAGACATGTTCTAGAAGTCAAATAAATCTTTTTGTGGTTTGCCAGAATTCCGTAAAAATGTGTAGTTTCTAAGTTACACGGACTCAAATATTTGTAGGTAAGTATTTGAGCTCGTGTAATTTTACATACATACTTATGGTGAACCACAGGGACAGATATTAATTTCTAGAATGTGTTACGAAATTTCAGAAATTTAATTGGTTAGTATTTAAATGAAGTACGTTTATTTAGAACGGTGTTTCGACTCTAGAAAGCAAAATTGGTGAGATGTAAAATCTAAAGCTGACCACACTGAAGTCTACAGGTTTACGAACACAGTGGGTCCCTAGCTTTACACTTATTTTTATGAGCGGTTCTTAACCCCTTTTTTCGTTATAATTAAAGAAAACTTATTTTCTTGTTTATTTTCAGCGATAATTAATTATTTTGAGGTTGACATCCAATTACTATGTACAGCCGCCATGTTTTATAATTTAATAATAACTTGGCGAGGCAAGTATAAAGTGTCGATGGCATTCATTAATTATTTACTACACATCTTCTCTATATATAAAAATGAATCGCTGAATGTGTTGCTGATCGCAAATCGCGAGAACAGCTGAACCGATTTTGCTAATTCTTTTTTCATAATATTCCTTGAAGTACGGGGATGGTTCTTATGGAGAGAAAAAATTAAACAAAATCCTTAAAAAGAATCGACTGTTGGTACGAAGTTCGCCGGGGCAGCCAGTATTTCTATAAACTTATACTTAACTAGCTTGTTCCCGCGACTTCGTCCGCGCGGACTACACAAATTTCAAACTCTTTTACACCCTTAGAGGTTGAATTTTCAAAAATCCTTTGCCTACGTCATAATAGCTATCTGCATGCCCAGCCCGATCCGTTCAGTAGTTTGAGCTGTGCGTTGATAGATCAGCCAGTCAGTCAGTCAGTCACCTTTTCCTTTTATATAGATTATTTGGGGTTACTTGGCATAATCCATACTGTCATCTCTTACCTTTTTACGATTTATGACCGACTGAATGAACCGGTTTTCGGTCGATAACTTTTAAAAAATATTGGAAAAACCGGTTCATTAAATCGGCCACAAATCGTAAACAGTAAGTTTTACAAAAAAGCTTAAAGGAAACAAAAGATGCGAAATTTTATTTTCTACAATAATGGTTTTCATAATTTTTGCCCTAAAGTGGATAGTTTTTGAGATATCAGCCAAAAACTTTCCTTCAAGATTGCGATCGAAGCTCCACCTGGATCTGTCAGCATTTTGTCATTTTATGGTCAGTAAGTGACCCTTAACCTAAAAAAAAAAGAAATTGGATCGGTCTGATCGTAGTCAAACGTGCGCCTATAACGAATATTAAAAAAAAATTAGTGCGACGTTAAATTTTTTTTTTTTTTTTTTTTTTTTTTTTTAAATAATATTAGCCATATAAAATGACTAATATTCCCCTTTCCTCTCCAATGAAGCGTCAGGCTTGTGCTAGGAGTAGGTACGACAATAGTGCAACGGGCGGGATTTGAACCGTCGACCTTTCGGTTTTCAGTCCACTCCTTTACCGGTTGAGCTATTGAGGCTCTCTGCTCTATTGCTATCTATGCTCTATTTACTGGACAAAAGCTCTCAGTATCTATTTGGAGGAAGGTCTCTATTAGGTCTCTACAAATATTTGATCAGAAGTGCCCTAATTGGGTTCTTTAAGAAAGTCAGAATTAAATGTTCTTGGCATTATCAAAGTATTAATGTTCGCTAGAGTGTAGATAGTTAACTTTTATTGATTTTAGGTGGTCTTTTCTACAATAACGTCTATTTACATCTATATGTAAATATGTGTATATATATTTATATATATACTGACTGACTGATCTATTAACGCACAGCTCAAACTACTGGGCGGATCAGGCTGAAATTTGGCATGGAGATAGCTATTGTGTCGTAGACTATAAATAAATATTTTATAAGTAGGTACGTCTTTGTTACCTGTTATCTGCCTAAGCCATATGACCCAAACTTCATAGTCGCTGATAGTTCATCCTTCTGATGAGAGGAAAATGCGCATAGAAACTTTGATCTTTAACGGAACGCGCCGTTTCTCTCTCTCTCTCTATAATTCAAATTAGAGAAGAAGCAAGAAGCCAACAAAATAAAAATATTTTGTACAAGTCTCTGATGCGAGCGTACCTACGCTTATTAATACATAATGCCACCCTTTCTTATTAGGCTGATCTTTCACAGGAAGGAAATGTTAACGATAAATAATATTTTCTTTGACAAAATGTAACATAAAGTTACAAAAAATTTCCGGAACCCGTGTAATTTCCTTTTACAAACATGTAAAAGATTGGATAAAACATTATAACAATCCAGAGTTTTTATGTTTATAAATGTATCCAATATTTTCTTTTTATTATACTTTTATTTATCCACGGTAATTATTCATTGGTTTGCAAGCACATACTTCTTTAATACCCTGAACAGTACAAACTATTGTATTCTGTGGTTATATCTACGAACGACATGGCCAGCGTGGTAGACTATGGCCAAAACCCTTCTCACTCTTAGAGGAGACCCGTGCTCTGTATTGAGCCAGCGATGAGTTGATCATGATGATGATGATGATCTACGAACGGAGCTCCCAATACCAACTGTGACGTAGAGTATAGAAAACTGAAGAGCTTATTTTTGAATTCTGAAAAGCCATGTACAGTACGCGGCAGAAAGCATCGACCTTTAGAAGGAGGAATTTGTAGAGCATTGTCTCTGTCGTTGAGACTGACAAAACGTTATATAGGTATGAGTGACAGAGACAAAGCCGAAATGTCATTCTAATGGCTGATGTACATTACTTTCTGCCGTGTACTGTAAACTGTTTCCACCTTGCATAATATATCGTGATTACACCACACCCTGCGTCGCCGAAACAACGTTTGTCCATCTGGATACCTACTTGCGAAGTCCAGCAGTGGACGCAAAGATACTGATAATGATGATGATGGAGTGTTCTACCACATAGAGTAACTTGCTGATGCCCGCGACTTCGTACGCGTGGATTTAGGTTTTTAAAATCCCGTGCGAACTCTTTGATTTTCCGGGACAAAAAGTAGCCTATGTCACAATCCAGGTCTTAAACTATACTTACCTATGCAAAAAATCACGTTGATCGGATGCTCCATTGCGACGCGATTGAAGGACAAACCAACAAACCAACAAGCAAACAGACTTCGCATTTATAATAGGGGTATTGATAAAAGCTCATAAATATTACCACCTACTGTGTTAAATTAAAAAACACCAGTAACAACGGCCATTCCTTTAAATTATGCTTTTATCAGCCAAGTTTGTTTTATAGCAGAAACGTTGTAAATTCCTTGCTAGAAAATGTAACGTGGATTTATACGCTATGGAAAGGACAATTTTCATGATTTATTGAGGTGAGACTTGGCATCCCGAGACTTATTTTAAGAATAGTAGGGCATGCTGTAACATGACTAATATCTTGAAATATATAAAAGGAAAAGGTGACTGACTGACTGACTGATCTATCAATGCACAGCTCAAACTACTGAACGGATCGGGCTGAAATTTGGCATGCAGATAGCTATTATGACATAGGCATCCGCTGAGAAAGGATTTTTGAAAATTCAACCCCTAAGGGGGTGAAATAGGGGGTTGAAATTTGTGTAGTCCACGCGGACGAAGTCGCGAGCATAAGCTAGTTTATAAAAAATTGCTGTTGATCGTCGAGCTAGGAGACTCATAGGCGAAGACTCCCCTTTACTGGCAAAACTACAAAGTCTCGATCACCGCCGCAAGGTCGCCGGCTTATCAGTGTTTTATAGGATATATTTCGGAGAGTGTGCTCAGGAACTTTTCGATCTTGTCCCCCCTTCACCATTTTACCACCGAACCGCAAGACGTCGGGCGAGTTTCCATCCTTATGTCGTCGACATTCCATCTACACGTACGAAACGTTTTGCGTCATCATTCCTCATACGTATGGCTAAGGTTTGGAATACTCTTCCGCGATATGTGTTTCCTACCAATTACAACCCGGGTATCTTTAAAACAAGAGTGAATAGGCATCTTCTAGGTAAACGCGTCCCATCTTAGGCCACATCATCACTTCCCATCAGGTGTGATTGTGGTCAAGCGTATACCTATAATGAATAAAAAAAAAATTAAAAAAAAGTAATAAAAAATTGGAGTCAAATACCCAATTGTTATTTTTCTGCTTAGGCCCATCCATTGTCTCTATAAGTGCGTAATAATGCTTAGTAACGGTCAATTGCATAGGAGGTGGGATTTATGAGGAACTTTCATCTAACGCAACTTTATCGCCGCTTTAATTGCTGGAAGGCTACGAGCCACGATATTAAACTTCGGACGGACATGGTCTGCGTTTCAAAGGAAGTCGTTTGAGAATGTCACTAATGCTGACCCGCTGATTAATTTAAGTGGACCCGACCATATTTTAAGTTGTCCTTATGGTTTTGTTGCTAGTTCAAGAACATTTCAAGTTCAAACATTTTGACGACCTCCCTAGCGCAGTGGTGAGCGCTGTGGTTTTATTAGTGGGAGGTCCCGGGTTCGATTCCTGGCAGGGGTTTGGAATTTTATAATTTCTAAATTTCTGGTCTGGTCTGGTGGGAGGCTTCGGCTGTGGCTAGTTACCACCCTACCGGCAAAGCCGTGCCGCCAAGCGATGTAGCGTTCCGATACGATGCCGTGTAGAAACCAAAGGGGTATGAGTTTAATAAAAACTGCCATACCCCTTCCAGGTTAGCCCGCTATCATCTTAGACTGCATCTTCACTTACCACCAGGTGAGATTGCAGTCAAGGGCTAACTTGTACCTGAATAAAAAAACAAAAAAAGTGTTTCCGGTGGTGCCCCGAAGTCTCATCGTTCCAATTGGGATGATGGCTATATAATTTATTTTTGAGTTGAAAATCCATACTAATATTATACATGCGAAAGTGTGTCTGTCTGTCTGTCTGTGAGCTTTTCAGGGCCCAACAGTCTGACCGATTTTGATGAAATTTGGTACACAGTTAGCTTACGTCCCGGCGAAGGACATAGGCTACTTTTTATCCCGGTAAATCAAAGAGTGCCCACGAGATTTTTAGTCGTTAGAAATCGTGGGCATCAGCTAGTATTACAATAAAACTTAAAGCTAGCCTCATCTAATTACTATACAAATACGTACAAAACGAAATTTAGGTTTGATGAAAAATTACAAGATTAGCCAATGAGGCAATTCTACAAAACCTTAAACCATAATTATTATGAAAAGCATAACCATTTTACGTAAATACTTACTTACCTACTTTTTAATCAAAGCGACACTTTCTGTAAAATTTTATATAACGTGACGTAGGTATCTTTTCACGGTGGTATTGTTTATCTAAGCATATAGGTGCTTCTACTATGAGTCGCAATTAAAACGTAATTATATTATAGAAACAGAAATATTAGGTATGCCTATATAATCGTAGATCCCATAATATAATATTTTTACCCTCATTACGCAAATTGCGTGAAACAGCTGTGCCAGCGAGCTTTTCCTAATTTGTAGGTATTTCTTATACTATATTTTACAGTTTATATGAATTGAAGTAGGTATTGCATATATCGCGAGGTGTTTCGATTTTTAGGGTTCCGTACCTCAAAAGGAAAAACGGAACCCTTATAGGATCACTTTGTTGTCTGTCTGTCAGTCAAGAAACCTACAGGGTACTTCCCGTTGACCTAGAATCACGAAATTTGGCAGGTAGGTAGATCTTATAGCTGGCATTTGGGGAAAAATCTGAAAACCGCGAATTTAGGGTTAGATCACACAAAAAAAATTAAATTGTGGTCAATAATTAGTATTTTCAATTTTCTAAGCAATATAACTATATCAAGTGGGGTATCATATAAAAGGTCTTCACCTGTGCATTCTAAAAGAGATTTTTATTTATTTTTTTGTATCATAGTTTTTGAATTATCCTGCAAAATGTCGAAAAAATACGACTGTAGTGCGGAACCCTCATTGCGCGAGCCTGACTCGCACTTGGCCGGTATTTTTTTATGGGAAGTAAGTCTGTACCTACACTGTACACACTGCAAGTATAAAATTACTAAAAGGCATGGATATAAAACGACAGAACACAGTTACTTGAAAGCGTCATAAAAGAGTCTTTATTTTCTGGTATGTTGCCAGAAGACGCAAGTTCCATTTGGTAACAAATTTTCGACTTCACCTGGGAGATGCCCCGACTTTTATTGAGATGGATGAAGATAGACGTGGAATTTTGCCATTTTGAATTCCTTTTTTAGGGTTCTGTACCCGAACGGTGCCAACGTGACCCTATTACCACATACTTAGGCTTCTCGCTGTCCGTCCGTCTGTCTTTCGGTCTATCGGTCAGCGGGCTGTCTCATGAACCATAATAGGTACAGAGTTTAAATTTTCACAGAATGTGTACCTACCTATTTCTAATGCCGCTATTACTGTAAGAATACCTAAGTATGTTATTTATTTGATCTACTCAGTACCTATATTTCATTTATTTTTCATTTTTGACTAGGTAAACCAACTTAAACAAAAAATATTAAAAAACGTAGACCTATTTCTAAAAAATAAAATGTTGGACATATTATTATTAGTAGGACGATATTTAGGTACTTGATTGTTTTGTCAAAATCAACAAAAAAAAACTGAAACCTGACTCAACCTAACGTGGATTGGCAGATAAAACACATCTTTCAGAATACTTGGCAAGCGTGGAGGACTATGGGCTAAGCCCTTCTCACTATGCCTCGCTGCGGTGTTCTCGATGAGGTTTTAGATTTAATTTAATTTATTTTAGTTTTAATTTAATGTTGTTTTTTTACTTTTAATTTAGACATAAAAAAAGTATTTCTTTCTATATTCGATGGTAATAAAAGCAAAAACTGTGTTATCAAATATTGTAGCTAAGGAACCTCGCATTGTATTCAAATTATTATAGGAAGTAAGTCCAGGAAAACCTAATAACGCTGTTCAATGTACGGCGATATTATAATAATATATTTAGAGAATTACGAAATGAGATTTATGAAAATATATTAGGTAGGTACTTTGCGCCATACCTCCAAAATACTTGTAAAGATAATATAGACTACAATTTTGGTGGGTGCATGAAAAATAGAAATAAATAAATAAACAGAGCGCAGTGAGTAGGTGTCTCATTATTATTAGCAAAATTTAGAGTAGCTCTCTCATAAATAACAATAATTATTATTTTCACAATATAATATTAATTGATGGCGCTCGAACAAAGTGCTTTTGAGAAGGAGTGTTTATATAAACAAGTTCTATTACAAATTACTTAGTTAAAGTTATCAAAAGTTATAAATTAATCCAATTTACTTAACAGTTTAATTAATTTTATTATTAAGCAAAATAATAATCTCTAAATACTAAATAGTAACAAAGTCGTGATCCGAGTTCGACCATGTATTTGCCTATCTATTCATATAAAAACCGGCCAAGTGTGAGTCAGGCTCGCGCAACGAGGGCTCCGTAATACAGTCGTATTTTTTCGACATTTTGCACGATAATTCAAAAACTATGATGCATAAAAATAAATAAAATCTGTTTTACAATCTACAGATGAAGACCTTTCATATGATACAGTTATCTTACTTCTAAAATTGAAAATACTAATTATTAGTTCATGACCACAATTTTTTTTATTGTGTGATGTAAACACAAATTCACGGTTTTCAGATTTTTTCCCTTATGTTAGCCATAAGACCTACCTACCTGCCAAATTTCATGATTCTAGGTCAACGGGAAGTACCCTGTACATAGAGATAGTATACATCATCCAAGACGATGTAGGTTTCTTGACAGACCGACAGACAGATAAAGGTTGTCATTCAAAACCAATGAGAATGAATGAATCTCCATCACCAATGAAAATGATTGTTAAATATTACGTAGGTATGCAGTGATGTGATGGCTTGATACAGTTGGCCTCGTCCACAAACTAAAAGGCTATGTTGAGTATCATCACTCTCCTCATAGCTCAAAGGATGAGCAAGCTGAAATGGCAATGGACAGGCCATGTCTGTCGCAGAACCGACGGCTGATGGGGCAGATGTGTTCTGGAGTGGAGACTGGAGTATCGGTAAGCGCAGTGTGGGACGACCTCCAGCTCGCTCGCTAAACCGATGACTTGAAGATGGTGGCGGGGAAGGCGGAGGACCGTGTTTGGTGGAGCGCTCTTGGAAAAGCCTAACAGGCTGATGGAACGGAACGGAATGTATGGCTTAAACAGTAAATCAATTTGCAAGTCAATTATAGGTACGAGGAGGTATTTGGTTTACTCTGGGTAATGCATTTAGTGTCTAAGACTTTCATACGAACGATGCTCGTCTAACAGTGCAACTCGATTGTGCATTGAGTATTCGCCAAATTGAAGATACCAGCGGAGATTTGATTATGCATCTATGCGATTGTATCATAGATGCCTTGTTTGTTGCGTTGTGAAGATTGTGCCTTTATAATGGGGAGTGCTCTAAAGAGTTGTTTGATCTCATTCCACCCTCCTTTTTCTACAACCGCAACGCACACCACCGCAAGAAATTACACCTGGTGCACTTCGACCGTCCGTTGTGCCAGATCCTTTTTTCCACGCACATGCAAAGTGTGGAATCCACTCACCCGTCGACGTTAGCCCGACTATGTTTCGAACCCATCCGGGGTCCTTTTTGACGGGGACTCAGTTTGCGCACGCGTCGAGACCAAAAGTCGGTATATTTGGTCTGGTTCGCTTCTGGCTTCGGCCGTGAATAGTTACCGCCCTACGGGCAAAGACGTGCCGGCAAGCGATTTAGCGTTCCGGTACTATGCCGTGTAAAAAACCAAAGGGGTAAAACCTGACAAATCCCTTCCAGAGTAGCCCGCTTCCATCTTAGACTGCATTATCACATACCACCAGGGGCACTAGGTGAGATTGCAGTCAAGGGCTGACTTGTATTTGAATAAAAAAATATATCACTCTCTTAGTAGTTGTCTGTAGGAGAATCTGGAAACTCATCACATTATTATCCCGAGAAAACTACTACCATTTGGGAAATGTTCGCGATCATGACAAAATCAATCCATCTAATCCATTAAATAAGTGCTTCCCTGTCCACTTTTGTGACTTTTACTCTCTTTTTAACCGACCTCCAAAAAGGAGGTGGTTCTCAATTCGGGCCGTTTTTTTTTAATTTTAATGTACCTACTATGTATACCGATTTTTTCGAGGTTTCTGGACCGATTTGAAAATTAATATTTTCTCTTTACTTTAAATGTTATTGGTACAAATAAAAAAATACACAGCAATGACAAATAAGACACAAAAAGAGAGAGTATAATCTAATTCAGTATTCAGTAGTCTAATTAAGTCTACCTATAGTGGTTTATAGAAAGACCTCGAAATGGTAAATATCTTCCAGTTCAGAGCATTCTATCTTACAAGCAAATTGCATCTGCCTTTACACGGACTGAGCTGCTTACCTTCAGGTGAGATCGTTGGAAGCCTTGACGACATAATAGTCTGGTGGAATGCCGACAAACTTACTACTTCAAGTCAAGTCATTTATTCAATGGCCCCCCATTGAACACTTTTTGAGTGTCAAAGTCAAAGTCAAAGTCAAATGATTTATTCAAAATAGGTAATAAATTACTCTTATTGATTGTCTGGTATAGTGTTAGATTTGTAAGATATAGTGGTGATAATTATAACGCAAACTTAAAACTAAAGCTACGACTAAACTAAAGCTGTCAACTATCAAATGTCAATTGTTGAATTTGTATGTGATAAATCCATCCATACTAATACTAATTTACTAATTACTAATTACTAATCCATACTAATATTATAAATGCGAAAGTGTGTCTGTCTGTCTATCTGTCTGTCCGTCTGTCTGTCTGTTTGTCTGCTAGCCTTTCACGGCCCATTCGTTCAACCGATTTTAACGAAATCCATAACCTATGTCGGTATTGTTTATCCATTAGCACTATTGATAATTTGTCACCTAACTACCTCAAGGTAGCATATTTATTTAGCGATGCATTACTTAAAAGGTTTTTTAGGGTTCCTTAGTGCCATTCAGCCGATTTGTCAAACTGTCTGTGTCATAGTCAGCTTAAAAATAATCTATAAAAACTAGCTTGAAAAGAAGGTAGGTAGATGCAGTTATAAAAACCTATCACCACTACACATAGGGTTGCCTTGCCAGGCGTCCGGATAAAGCCGGACATAGGTAGGCTTTTTGATTGCGTTTCCGGCCAAAATAAACGGTGTACGGCTTGTCCTGCTTTTGTTAGGCTTTTCACATTTCGCAAACGAGCGAAGCCGAAAAAAAATCGAGTTGACTGTTGAAAGATAGTTTTTGGAAAATATTGCCGTTTAAGAAATAATGACCGCCTAAGTTTTTAGCAACTAGAATAGCTACAGAACCCTACCTATGCGTGTTCTGACATACACTTGACCAAGTGATGTGTAAACGCTATGTTTATTGTGATGTCATCATTGGATCATCGCGGATCACAATTTTTAGGGTTCCGTAGTTAACAAGGAAATATTTTACACGAAATTTACCCTTCTTGTCTTTTAATTTAATTTAAAACATTTTTATTGCTTAATACTGTGACATAGAATAAAAAAAACAGGAGCGGTTTCGTAGAGCGTTGTCTCTGGCGTTGAGACCGACAAAACGTCACATAGGTATGAGTGACAGAGACGACGCTCTACGTAGCCGAAATCCCTTTCTAAATCGTGAGGAATGCATGAGAGTCCTCTATAATGGTCTATCAAAAGTGTGTGAAGTCTGCCAATTCGCACTTGGCCAGTGTAGTGGCCAAACCATTTTCATTATGAGAGGGGGCCCATATGCTCAGTAGTAAACTGGCGATGGATCAAGCAATGCTGCTATATCTATAATATGTAGTGCACGTCATAGCTTGTCGATATATCGAGTGTCAATGCAAAGCCTGCATAAAGCATATCAGTTTGCATCCATTAACTATATTAAGAGTTTTGACACCTTCATAACTTTGGAAATGATTTTTTTGAGGATCATTTTATTCAAAACTAGCAGTTGCCCGCGACTTTGTCCGCGTAAAATTTCTGGTTTCTCATGAGATCTGAAATTTTATTAGATCTATTCTAGAGGGAAATTTAGTTAGATCCTTTCTTATCGGATACCTACCCCCTAGAAAGAACCTACGTTTCAAATTTCAAGTAAAAATAACAATAGTTAAAACTTTTCTATAAAAACTTTTCCCCCCTATTTTACCACCCTTAAGGGGGGAATTTCCCAAATTGACTTACACAGATTTTTATTATTTAAAGCTAATAACCTAAATGTCGATTTTCATGTCTCTAACTTCAAAAACATAGGACTTTCATACAACCTTCGTTCATAAAACCGTTTCTTAGCTAACACCTATGTCCTAGATATGCTTATAGTAGGTAGGCTATATAGTTTCTGAGATTTCGTGGTTAGTCAGTCAGTCAGTCAGTCAGTCAGTCAGTCAGTGAGTGGTATTTCATTTTTATATATTTATAGAAGATATACCTAGCCTGATCGGTGATAACAAATGATGATTAATGAAAGGGTCATGAACTACAGCAATGAGGAATACGATTCAGAGAGAGAAAATTAGGTGTATTAATTTATCTTGAACATAATAAACATAGAATAGCTTTTAAACTTTTAAGGTGAGTTTCACCCTCGCGCCCTTTTAAGTTTAAGTGGCTCATAAAACTTTCCATTTTCCGTAGAACTTTTTGGAAGCAAATTCTTTTTAATCTTCAATGGAGTCTTGAATAACTGAGAATCTTGACCCGCTTTGCTACTTATAATAACAGTTTAAAGTCCAGTTAATAATAATTGAACTTTAACTTTTGCGCGGAATACCGAGGGACCGTTCTAGAGTTCCTTATCTTATAACGGAAAAATAGGTATTTCTGAACTGAATCTGTGCACTTTTTTTTTAAGACCACAGCCTATTAAAACAGAGCATATTACTGGGCCATGTAGGTCGGCAAAAATTAATTATTTTCATACTACACAACAAAGGAAATAGTAAAATGGCTCGTAGATCCTTCAATTTAAACGTAAGCTTACCACAAGGCTTTTAACGGGCTAGGCTTTTAAGAATAATTATAAAAATGAAAGTGAGGGAAACAATTGTACAAAGCAAAACTCCAGATTTCCTCGCTTCGTTTAACCAACATTACGACCACGGACCACCTGTCCTAATTCCTATATTTTATGGGTTAACTAGCTGATTTACTAGTATACTTATTAATGTTTTTAAAAATTTCGTGGGAACTCTTTAATTTTCCGGAATAAAAGTAGCCTATATCATTCTCTCTCAGGTCTTTAACTATATGTACTATGTAAAAACAGGTCAATTAGTTGCTCTGTTGCGGCGTGATTGAAAGACAAACCAACAAACCCATAAACCAACAAATAAGCACACTTTCGCATTTACAAATGGGTAGTTATTTTTCATTATATTATCTTAAAACGGTAGCTGTTCCAATGTTCTAGTAAGCACAACGAAGCGCAGGCAAGTGAAGTGGCTAAACCAGTGAGCAAGCGAGTTCTACCGATTGGTTCAAGCCCAGTCGACAACTACCGGCGATATAGGGCGGGCGGGCCGCTTCCATACATATCCTTCGCGAGTTTGTATTGCGAACGAACTTTACCGTACATATTACCTACTACAGAACTATATTTCATTTATATTTAATCTGCGACTATTAACTTTTTATTTATTAAGTTTATAAAAGGTGATGTGGCTGGAATTTTGGGATATATTTAAAATGTTTTTTGTTTGGAAAACTTTCTTGAAACTTTAATAAAGTTTGTTGAGTGCTTGGTAGGTACTTATCGTGAGTTTGGTTTTGGATTCGTGGAGTGAGTGATTTCTTCTGGGTTATTTACTTGTAAGTTTTTCCTTTATTCTGTTGTCCTTTCAGGATATAAAATAATAATAACTTTCTTGTTTTTTTGTGTATTCGACGGTTTTTGAAAATGAAGTCTACATTTTACACTTGTTTCGTTACTCAAGTTTAAAAAGTTCGGGACATGTTGAAAAATTAAAATTATTTGGAAGGTTCTGAATTTGATTCCATTATTTATATTATTATTATTACAATGGGGCCGATTCTCTTGTACACAATCTCTAAACTAAACTAAATTAACAGGTCTAAATCTAGTGCCATCCTTTTCCGCAAGCAACATTATGAAAGGGATAGCAATAGATTTAGGCGTGACATTTTAGTTTAGTTTAGAGATTGTGTACAATGGAATTAGGCACATTGTACATATTATTATTATGATAAGAATATCTTATACAACGCAGAGATTTATATAAAAAAATAAATCTACGTGTACAAAGTCATGTGAATAAGCTAGTTTTAGTATAGCACTGCAACAACAGCAGGCGTCGAGTTCCGGAAATTCATTTCAGTCGTAATAAATGACGGCTCATTTGGAGCACAATATAGCCCTTTATTTCCTCCCAAGATATAGCTCTTTCGCTATGCTTTAGTAGCCTTTCAGTGCCAAATGCAGTAGCAATAACAACAGCTTTATTCATAATCATCATCATGAACAAACCCATCGCCAGCTCACTACAGAGCATGGGTCTCCTCTCAGTATGAAAAGGGTTTGACCATAGTCCACCACTGACTGATTGACTGACTGACTGTCTGATCTGTCAAAGCACAGTCAAACAACTGTCAAACTATTGGACGGATCGGGCTGGGCATGCAGATAGCTATTATGACGTAGGCCTCCGCTAAGAAAGGATTTAATCCCTAAAGTTCCTGAGTTAATCCCTAAAGGGGTGAAATAGCGGTTCAAAATTAGTGTAGTCCAAGCGTACGAAGTCGCGGGAGTAAGCTAGTTACTATACCCGTCGATTTCACCTATCATAACCAAAGGACCTTTCAACAGCGGGCGCATTAAACTATAATTAGATTCTCTGCAAGGGAAGGGCGAGCGCTATCTGATGTGTTTGCGACTGCGACTGACTGATTAGTGATAACAGTAGGGTAAGATGAGAGACATTATACGTGTCAAGCTTAGAGATAAGTTAGGAGCTATACTTGAGTACAAGATACTTTTGTTACGAGAGCTTTTCTAAGTTTTCCCTAAGATTTTCATCAGGGAAAGTGTTAAAATGAAACACGTATAGCCGATATTGAGGTTTACCGAAATTATTAAGTACCTATGCGTCTTTAGTGATTAATCTCAAGCCGTTTGTTTACCTGAAACAAAGATTTATGAGATTCTTAACTTATAAGGGAGTCTAGAATGTATCCCTAACAATGTTAGAAAGTAAATTATTTCTTGCGAAGTATTTCTGGGTCCGTGGGGCACTCCAGAAATATACATTTTAAATAATTAATGAATAATTAACGTGAACTAAATAAGGGGTTGTTTCCAAACTTTATATTTTCTGTCTCACTTGGTCTCAAGCGATGGAAGTTCACAGCGGAAAATGGCTGACCTTTCGTGGGGGCTTCCACACTCCACAACGGCACAACGCTTGCAGACAGACAGACGGACGGACGGACGGATGGACAGACGGACGGACAGACGGACAGACAGACACAGACAGACAGACAGACAGAGAATAAATTTTTATCTTATCTCTTCTTCTTCTCATCTTATCTTTTTATTTTACACCCCCACACACACACACACACAGATAATATGGACTTGCACGCACATAATATTTTCTTTATCTCTTTAGTTTAGTTAGTAGTTTGCTTTGTATTCACCAACGAGCTGGAGGCCCTGTTTTCTGAGACACATCATCTAGTTACTTAATATTTTCAATTTATTTATTTTTCAGTTTGAAATTCAAACTGGAGCTGGAGGTCCAAGTTCCAACAAGGTCAGTTTTCAATTACGAGCAACAAATGAAAAACTGATTTTCACGCGTCAACCCCATTCTCATTTGGGAAAAACAATTTTCAACTCCAGCGCCATCAATCGCTCAATACGTTTCTTGTTGCGTCAGCGTGGGAAACTGGTTTCCCGAAATTTGTAAAGTTTGAAAGCTTCCTGATACGTATGTGTCAAAGGGACTGGCTAGGTTCTATCTAGTGTGGGTACTAGTGATGTAACGAATATTCGCATTCGCATTCGCATATTTTTGCATATTCGCATTCCGCGAAATTACTGCGAATGTTTTGCAAATATAATTTTTTTTAAATGTAATAGTTGGTTATTAAAACAAAATCCATTATATACTTATGCTTTTTAATGTAATAAAAAGTAACTTAACTTCGTAATCACATTATCAGTCTTCTCTTTATCATTTGGTAACGGGACTGCCAGAAGGTCACTAAGCCATAGACAAATGTTCGCATTCGCGAATGTTGGCAGCAGGTTTTCGCATAACACGCCACGGTTTTGCACCGCCTGAATCAAGCCGCTCCCTGCGACTCGCTTAACACCGTCTACTTAGTACTTACCAAGTAGAAGGTATTCCAACGCTGCACTTTCCCGTGCGAGAGTGCCATTCTAACACTTTGGAACACCAATTTATACCGTTTTTCGAACTAAAATATGTCCTTTTTTCCGCAATTATGCATCCCATATACAAGAGTATGTGGGACTCACTGGCAATTTTTTAACAGCATGCCCACTAAAAAACCCAGCGGTACCGTGCGCGTCAAGTATAAGGTGTCTCAGGATTTCGGATATCGGATCCGATGAGACGTCCTGACGTTGAACCGGCACAGGTTTACACCCAATATCTAAAGCGGGAGAAGGTGAGGTCTGATACTTCTCCCCTGTCTTCTTATGCGAAGCGGGTGGGCGTCAGCGTCCAACTCTCGGCTCACAGTTGAGTTTAGTACAGTATTCTAAAACGAAATTCGAAGTTTCTTTATACATCTACAATTCTACAGACATCGCTCGTGGTGAAAACTTTGTCATATAAAGTTCGAAATCGACAATACGAGACATCCAAATATGTGATAGACTTGTGCTAGAATGCGAACGGGAGAAAAATGAAATGTACTACTTATTGTAAAAACGTTTGAATATTTTAGATAGTTTAGTATGTTTGTATCAGTTAGTAAGTATGTTGAGTATATTTATGCAACTAATTTATAGTTTTCAAATCATGAAACTGGTTAGTATCGTACGTTATCTAAAGAATTCGCTTTGGGAATAAAAATACCTATTCCAAGCTGCTCATGTGGTGTTATAATGGGGCCGATTCTCTTGTACACAATCTCTAAACTAAACTAAATTAACATGTCTAAATCTAGTGCTATCCTTTTCCGCAAGCAACATTATGAAAAGGATAGCAATAGATTTAGACGTGCCATTTTAGTTTAGTTTAGATATTGTGTACAACGGAATTAGCCACAATGTTTATTTAAACACTAATTTAAACTTTTAAATAAGGGTCGGCGCAAACCGAATTTCAGACTGAATTAGCACACTTTTCTCACATTTTCTGATTGTGTAAAAAACCCCGGCAAGTACTTACGCGTTTTTCTGGGGAAATCAGTGTTTCATAAAAAAATTGAATTACTTACCTACAGACATTTTTTAATTTTTTTTATTCAGATAGGTACCAAGTTGGCCCTTGACTGCAATCTCACCTGCTGGTAAGTGATGATGCAGTCTAAGATGGGAGCGGGCTAACCTGGAAGGGGTATGGCAGTTTTTATTAAACCCATGACCCTTTGGTTTCTACGCGGCATCGTACCGGAACGCTAAATCGCTTGGCGGCACGGCCTTGCCGGTTGGGTAGTAACTAGTCACGGCTGAAGCCTCTAACCAGACCAGACCAGAAAGTTAGTAATTATAAAATTCCAAACCCCCCCTGGGATTCGAACCCGGGACGTCCCACTAATAAGACCACAGCGCTAAGCCAAGGAGGTCGTCAAAAATTTTAAAAAATTATAGACAGCATTACCAATATGGCGCATTGCACTAGGCCGGTAGCCGAATTCGTCGACCGATTTAACGTGCAAACATTGCATTGGTTGACGAATTCGACTATCGACTAAATGTAAATGCGTCTTTAAAGTGTTCAGGTGCAAGTGGGCCTTAAAAGTGAATATTGAATTCAGTTAAACTGATAAGGCAATTCATTTATTTTATCCACGGTCCCCGCATTATTCAATCTCGGAACAATGGTATACAAAGAAGTGTCATACGTCTTTGTGTTCTCGTTTATACCACAAAAGACGCTCATTTAACACTCCGCTAACATCAATTTCTGACGTCCTCTCTCACGCCACTGCGCTGCTAGAGCGCTCATTATAGACTGCTCGTCTATAATGAACCCTATATAGAAATAGAATAGGGGCTACCAAAAATTACATACATGAGAATTAAAAAATAATTACTACCCTTATTATAAATGCGAAAGTGTGTTTGTTAGTTGGTTTATTGGTTTGTTGGTTTATCCTTCAATCACATCGCAACGGTGCTACGGATTGACGTGATTTTTTGCATGGGTATAGACATAGGCTACTTTTTATCCCGGAACATCAAAGAGTTCCCACGGGATTTTTAAAAAACCTAATTCCACGCGGACGAAGTCGTGGGCATCAGCTAGTAAATAAATAAATAAAAGTTTATTCAGCTCGCAAAACAAGAGAAACAAAATATATAAACCAAATGGTAAAAATTACAAAATTAAAACTAGGTAAACTTAAAACTACGGGCTCGAAAGTACCTACTAAGAACAAAAATGATGTCTTGTTTGAGCTGAAGGGCTACTGCCTATTAGTATAACTATAATATTGGAATCCCTTTATAATTCACTCTCTATATCTTTTAAGGACTCGTCAGAATAAAGAGCATGCAGAGTAGACGATATTGGAATGAGATTTCACGCCAGTCACCTTATTCAGGCTTCATAAAAGATTACTATACTCGATTCAATGGTCGCGAAATGGCATTGGCAGCTTTTCTAAAGCTGGATATACACGGGTCATAGGTTTACAATTGGAAATCAATTAAGGTCTGGGTCTACTTATTATGTGGTCACAAAAAAATATTCACGCTGAAGAAATACGACGTGATTTCATAAATTCAATGAGTGCTGTACCTAAATACGTACGATAGGGCCAGATTTTCTTTACAGCCAGCTTTTTTATTTATAGCTTTCGAATCGTTACTTCAATCTACCACTGATTCAGATTACCCCTTTTCTTGATGACGCTTTTTCTTTTAGGTGCTATAGTAGGGTAGCTCGCTAACAAACTGGCTCACCAGTTTGGCGAGAGTCAAAAAATGTAAATATCTTGTATATCCTAAAAAATAAAAAGAGGGCGTGGATGGGCTACCTTTTAGGGCACAAAATATTAGGTGCGCCGAATCAAAGGAACTTTTCTATAAAAAAAAATTGGGTTCACTTCGCTCGACATTGTTATTTTATGTCCATTCTCCAATCTAAGGATTGATCTTACATAACTTATCAGTAATCGCGCTTATTATCTGGATGTGTATTTCCTTTTCTGCCTGATTTTGAATATAAAGAGTAACACCTATGCATCTGACAAAAATTAAAATCATAAAACTTCGCTCTCAAAATCACCTCCGCTTTGCCTCGAAATTGTTAAAATATTTGATTGCTACGGTTTCGCTTACCTACATTTTTATTTACAAAATATCGTTAAGAAAAACTTGGGTTTATTTAAGTAGTTCGTCCAAAAAACTTTAGTCTATTTACTATTTTAATTTATGCTCAACAGATTACGAGACTGCTTAATGTCTGTTAACTCATATGTGTGTACAGTATAAGGATCAAGGTATATTAGCGGAAAATCTAAGCGACTTGAAATCTTTATTAATTTTGACTTTTTACTACTAGATAATATTTTCATATTTTTTGTGACAATTTTTTCAAAACTATGTACAAGTTTTTAAATTATAAAATAATACAATACAATTCTTTATTTGCATAATGTGTGTAGGTACATAAGGTGTTAAATCTAATAAACATAGTCCAGCACATTAGCCATGTCGGCGTACAAATATAGTAGACGATTGAGATTATTAAGTATAATATTTTTTTTATAAAATACAGGCAAATCATAAAATTAAACTTAGTAAGTATTATATTGCATGCTAATATAATAGGCTAAATTTGGTTGTACATTTTTGGTTTTTATAATATCTCCACTGTTTATACATATATTCGCAATAAAAATAAAAAATAAAAAGCTACTAGGGGCATCAGCCGATTTATTTCGCGACGAATTTCATGCTTCGCGTCACTTCGACTCTACCACAATGTGTCTTGAGCCTAAAAGCTTATGTTTAAAACATGTGTTTATTTAATTAAATGGGTTCTGAAACGATATTTATTTTTCGATACATGATTACACAAACATGTCAATTCAAATAAACTGCAACTTTTTGCAACACGCTAAAGATTATACTTGAATAAAGTACGTACATAAGGTAAAGGCTCCAGTGAATGAACGCCCCCTCAGTGAATGAACAAATCACAGGTTTTTTTACAAATATTAAGAGCTGGAATAGAAAACCAGCTGCTATAAGTGTAGCGTTATTTTTTACTAGATGATGCCCGCGACTTCGTCTATGAATGAATGAATTATTTATTCAATAAAATGCAGGTACAATAGGATATCTACATGGATATAGGTTTTTAAAAAATCCCGTGGGAACTCTTTTATTTTCCGGGATAAAAAGTAGCCGATGTCACTCTCCGGGTCTTTAACTACGCAAAAACTCACGTCGATCGGTTGTTCCCTGGCGACGTTTTTGAAGGACGAACAAACACACTTTCGCATTTATAATATGGATGGTTATTATTGCATTGTTCTGTATTTTTTCCGTTCATTGTAATACAGCGTCGGATAATTCCTGCTTTTAAAGGTCCCGTAAAATCACGACGTATTCAGGAGTTATTACACTCATTTATGAGCGATAAAAGACCTCCCACGCGTTTCATATTATCAGATCAAAAATTATATAATTCCATAACGGAAGTAAAATATTTTGTTAATACATTTTTGGTGCGCTACCTATAAGTGGGAATAATTATTATTTTTGCTTGCTTTTATTTAAGCATATTCAGTAATTAATTTGATTATAATACACTTATTCTACTTATTCAAGACTTACTGAAGTATGCGGAGCGTATTGAATGAACAGGGTCATTTAATATTCTCAGGTTCACAAACATTTCACAAATGATGAAATTCGGGGCGTATTTTTTTTACTTTTCGGTCTGCCCCAAAACTACCCACTTTCAACATTTCAGTACCTAGGTACAAAACCATTTTTTGTTTAACAATACTGCATTCCTTTCCTTTTAATAAAACCGGCCAAGGACGAGTCAGACTCGTGCACAGAGGATTCCGTACTCGGAATTTTTGTAGACATTTTGCACTATGAATCAAAAACTATTAGGCATAAAAATAAATAAAAATCTATTTTAGAATTTATAGGTAAAGCGCTTTCATATGATACCCCACTTGGTACAGTTATCTTACTTTGACAATTAAAATTACTATAATTGTTCATGAATACATTTAAATTTTTTTCCTAACCACAAATTTATGGTTTTCGGATTTTTTCCTATCAGACCTACCTACCTGCCAAATTTTATGATTCTATGTCAAGGGGAAGTACCTACCCTATAGGTTTTCTTGACAGACATGACAGACGGACAGACGGACAAACAGACAGACAGACAAACTGACAACGAAGTGATCCTATCAGGGTTCCTTTTTTCCTTTTGAGGTACGGAACTCTAAAAAAGGAATTCCAAGGAAAAATGGAAGGAAAATAATTTTCTTTTGTGCTGCAAAACTAATTAAATTAACTTTTTACTACAAAATATCTTACAAATATTATTTCCTACTACTTCAGCAGTAGTTCTACGCTTTTGGATCGTAAAAAACCTTATTAGCATTATTTCGCCGACGAAAATTGATACCTACCGTCTTGTTATCCTTGATGACACTTGTTTTACGATAATAAGGCTGATATAATAAAGAACAACGCCCTATGAAAGCAATACCTACCGTCTACCAAAGTGGTTTAGAGGTTGACTAAAATACTTGCCTATTTCGCAATACTCCTTCAATTTTTAGGATTCCGTACCTCAAAAGGAAAAACGGAACCCTTATAGGATCACTTTGTTACCTGTCTGTCTGTCTGTCTGTCAAGAAACCTACAGGGTACTTCCCGTTGACCTAGAATCATGAAATTTGGCAGGTAGGTAGATCTTATAGCTGACATTTGGGGAAAAATCTAAAAACCGTGAATTTAGGGTTAGATCACACAAAAAAAATTAAATTGTGGTCATGAACTAATAATTAGTATTTTCAACTTTCGAAGTGAGTGACTATATCCAGTGGGGTATCATATGAAAGGTCTTCACCCGCACATTTTAAAACAGATTTTTTTTATGCATCATAGTTTTTGAATTATCGTGCAAAATGTCGAAAAAATACGGCTGTAGTACGGAACCCTCATTGCGCGAGCCTGACTCGCACTTAGCCAGTTTTTTTAGGGTTCCTTACTCTAAAAAATTACCCTTCTCACGCTGAGGGGAGACCCGTGCTCAGTAGTGATCCGGCGATGGGTTGATGATGATGTCAAAGATATTGTTTTTAGTTTAATCACTACCCATATTATAAATGCGAAAGTGTGTTTGTTTGTTGGTTTATTGGTTTGTTGGTTTGCCCTTCAATCACGTATCGAAGTGATTTTTTGCATGGGTATAGTTAAAGACCTGGAGAGTGACTAATTTACATTCCGGAAAATTGAACAGTTCCCACGGGATTTTGAAAAACCTAAATCCACGCGTATGAAGTCGCGGGCATCAGCTAGTACTTAATAAATAATTAAATCGTAAACAGCTCAACTTATACCTAAATACCTAAAAATGTTAGTGGACTCCCTATTATCTACTTTCTTTTTTATTTATTATAGGTATATGCTTGACCACAATCACACCTGATGGAAAGTGATGATGTGGCCTAAGATGGGACGCGTTTACCTAGAAGATGCCTATTCACTCTTGTTTTAAAACCCGGGTTGTAATTGGTATAGGAAACACATATCGCGGAAGAGTATTCCAAACCATAGCCATAATATGTATGAAGAATGATGACGCAAAACGTTTCGTGCGTGTAGAATGTAGATGGAATGACTTAGGAGCTATCATTAGACTCTTATTATCGTTTCGGCACTATCGAGACCTATCTCTTATCAATAAAAAGTCAGAGGCGGATGTTAATAAAAAACGTCAAGGCGGCAAGTATTAGAACTTGTGGAATTTATAGGTTTCGTGCCTTGATTACTAACTTTCCCTAATAATGCCGCTTTTTTATTCGAACTGGGTCCATATTACTAGATAATAGAAATTTTTTTTGCTTGAATACCCCAAATAAATGGAAGTTGATGAGATTCCCACAGCATTTGACGACCTCCCTGGTGCAGTGCTGCATAGTTTTAAAGTTATCCCAAAAACCCTTATTATAAATGCGAAAGTGTGTTTGTTTGTTGGTTTGTCGGTTTGTTCTTCAGTCACGTCGCAACGGAGCGACGAATTGGCGTGATTTTTTGCATGGGTATAGTTTAAGACCTGGAGAGTGACATAGGCTACTTTCTATCCCCGAAAATCAATGAGGTCCCACGGGATTTTTAAAAACCTAAATCCACGCGTACGAAGTCGTGGGCATCAGCTAGTTATATGTATAGATTTTTCGGGATAAAAAGTAGCCTATGTTACTCTCCATGTCTTTAATTATAAACATGCAAAAATCTCGTCAATCCGTTACTCCGCTGCGACGTGATTGAAGGACAAACCAACAAACAAATACACTTTCGCAATTATAATATGGGTCGGGATGCGCTCTCACAAGTCACAACTGGGCCACACCACGCTTGTTCAGTTTCAGTTCACTCTCATTATTGCAATGGGACTTATTTGTACTGTTACTTAGAAAGAAGGTTGGCTGATAGTAAAATTGCATCCCAGCATGCAATGTTGTAAATCAAGGTGAGTGTCTCATTACTCAATTGCATGCGAGGATGTGGTGCACGTAAAATGGCTGTGATATATTTCACCACGTTTCTACGTGATCAAATCAGAAATGTGGAGATCCGTAGGAGAAACAGAGTAACCGCCATAGCTCAATGGGTTGCGAAGCTGAAGTGGCAATGGGCAGGGCACATAGTTCGTAAAACCGAAAGACGTTGGGGTCCCAAGGTGCTTGAATGGCGACCTCGCACCGAAAGACGTAGCGTTGGAAGACCCCCCTACTAAGTGGACGGACGACAACAGACGAGCCGCAGGGAGCCGCTGGAGTCAGGCGGCGCAAGACCGTGGCGTGTGAAAGTCCCTACAAGAGACCTATGTCCAGTTGTGGACGTCTATCGGTTGATGATGATGATATTTTACCAGTAAAATAGCTAAGTTTGGATAAGTTTTATTTCAGTAGATTCATAAAGCGAAACTGAAATTGACAAAAAATATACAGTTTACAGTCGTATGCCTATCGTAGGTTACAGTATTAATTAAATCTATGACATAATATTATCTAATTTAAGAGCCTCAATAGCTCAACGGTTGAGGAGCGGACTGAATTCCGAAAGGCCGGCGCGGGCGGTTCAAATCCCACCCGTTGCACTATGGTCGTAGTACTCCTAGCTCAAGTTGGAGGGGAAAGGGAAATATTAGTCGTCAGTCAACATTCTTTTTTAAAAAAAATAGCTGATGCCCGCGTGGATTTACGTTTTTCAAAATCCCGTGGGAACTCTTTGATTTTCCGGGATAAAAAGTAGCCTATGTGCTATTCTCCATTTCCAGCCAAATCAGTCCGCCCGTCCGTCAGAAAAGAAATAGATTTAATGAGAAAGTATTTATTTTACTGCAAAGTACTTAATATACACAATACGTATACGTACTAAGGAACTACGCGGTTTCACTTCTAAAGAACCAACCAAGACAATAGTCTAAATTAACAAGATGGCAGACCAATCTGCGTGAAAAGCTCATTTCCATGTCGTCTGCAGAATGCAGTGGGATGTAAAGGGCGATTAAGTCTTGCCTTATTCAGGATCTAATCCCGTTCGGTCCTTTATCAGCAATTGTATGGCAGCTGGTGTCGGGAATATGTAGAGAAAATCTAATATACTAGTGGAAATTAGATCAAGAGAGTTAGCGTCTATTGAAAACGACAAGAAAAAATTTTCCAGTGTGTTTTTTAGAAACGGTCTGCGAAACAAAAATTTTAACTAAGTATCAGAGTTTCAGGAATTTGATCTAAGAAGCCGCCACATCAATCAAAAGAAAATAAAAACTGCATTCAAAGCTTAAAAAAACCGGCCAAGTGCGAGTCAGGCTCGCGCACCGAGGGTTCCGTACTACAGTCGTATTTTTTCGATATTTTGCACGATAATTCAAAAACTATGGTGCATAAAAGCAAATAAAAATTTATTTTAAAATGAAAATTCATGCCTTATGTTATTGAAGTAAGTGTTCTGAAATGTGAGCATCTACATCCTATATAGTATACCTACTCGTACCTACTTAATTACAAAACCGTTTGTCAGTTAATATTAATTGAATAAATTATGTCTACCTATAAATAATTTGAGCACGTACATTACGATGCGGTTACACCAGTGACACCAGCGCGCATGGCTTAAATTTACGATCCTGCATAATGAGGAATAACTCTGACACCACATCATGATACGATACGGAACCCATGTAGAGAACTTGTAATTTGTAACAAGTTCCCTACATTGCCTCTTCAGCTTCGCAACCCATTGAGCTATGGTTACTCTGGTTCTCTTATGGATCTCCTCATTTCTGATTTGAGATTACGTAGGGAAACTCCAAGCATAGGTCTCTCCATCGCCCACTGAATGACTCTGTTCTTATGAGACCTATAGTTAAACATCACTGGAAACATGCATTGTTCGAAGACTTTGGTCTTCAAACACTGAGGAATATTTGACGAAAAAAAAGCCGGCCAAGTGCGAGTCAGGTTCGCGCAATGAGAGTTCCGTACTACAGTCGTATTTTTTCGACATTTTGCACGATAATTCAAAAACTATGATGCATAAAATAAATAAAAATCCGTTTTGAAATGCACAGGTGAAGCCCTTTAAAATGATACCCCACTTGATATAGTTATCTTACTTCGAATTGGAAAATACTAATTTTTAGTTCATGACCACAATTTTTTTTTTTTGTGTAATGTAACCACAAATTCACGGTTTTCAGATTTTTCCCCTAATACCAGTTATAAGACCCACCTACCTACCAAATTTCATGTTTCTAGGTCAACGAGAAGTACCTACCCTGTAGGTTTCTTGACAGACCGACAGACAGACAGACAACAAAGTGATCCTATAAGGGTTCTGTTTTTCCTTTTGAGGTACGGAACCCTAAAAACATAGTTTCACATAGATATAGGCCTATAGCTATTTGTTTAAGCAATTGTGTTCATTATTTCATAAGTCATAAGGTTTAGGCTTGCGAAACGGATGAACAAAGTGCAAAATATTCCAAGTGAGTTGACTTTAGAGGCTTCGCTTATCTCTTTCAATTAACACGCACTCGTTAATTGAGATGAATGGTTCGGTATTTGGTCAGGCCATATCATCACTTCCCATCAGGTGTGATTGTGGTCAAGCGTATACCTATAATGAATAAAAAATAAATCAAAGACACAGCTAAGTTGTAAAACCTGTAAACCTGTATGTATATTTTATTGCTTCTATTGTGTTAGAAAAACCAACAGACGACGTTGGGGTCTTAACGTGCTAGAATGGTGACCTCGCACTGGAAAACGCACTAGGTGGACAGGAGACATCATACGGGTCGCTCGGAGCCGCTGGATTTAGGCGGCAAGACTGTACCTACAAGAGACTACTACTATGTCCAGCTGTGGACGTCTATCGGTTGATGATGATTATATTTCTTTTAATAACCTTCAATATCAATAATTCTAAATAAAGTTAGAGTACGTACTATAGTAGGTACTTAAGCGACAAGTTGAAATGGCAATCAGGGAGGGCAACCCGCACAGCCCCCGTGCTAGCCCGGTGCGGGCGAGCGCGGTTGACATGCGGGTGTGCGGGGCTTCCCCCGCCTCATACCCCGATTGCCATCTCAACCTGTCGCGGACAATACGTACTTACCTACTCGTTCTTGTGCGGTAGGTATTTGCAAAGGACTTCAGAGTTGAGAAAGGTCGTTACATTATTTAATTAGATGGGTAGAAATAACGTAAAGCACTCTAACAATTTCTTAGTTTCTCAAATATTAATTTAAATAATATTGTAAAGTTTTGAAGTTGGGTAAGAACCTACCTACTTTCAAGAGCACCTCTACCTAAAAATATTACTAAACTAACATTATTGAAAGTTTGTCTGTCTTCATTTTTTTCACGGCCTATCCGTTCAAGTGATTTTAATTTTTAATTTTAATGTTCCATACTCGGGTATTTTTTCCGACATTTTGCACGATAAATCAAAAATGATTATGCATAAAAAAACTGTTTTAGAATGGACAGGTAAATCTTTTATATGATACCCACTGGGTATAGTTAATTGAAAATGCTAATTATTTTCACATTTAATTTGTTTTTAATAATGTAACTACAAATTCCCGGTTTTAGGATTTTCCCTTTACTTGTGCTATAAGACCTACCTATCTGCCAAATTTCATGGTTCTAGGTCAACGGGAAATAAATAAATAAAAGTTTATTCAGCACAAAAACAAGAGATACAAAATAAATAACCAAATGTTAAAAATTACAAAATTAACACTAGGTAAACTTAAAACTACGAGCTCCCGCAATCTCTATATGAAACCAACCAATGAAAGAAAGTGTGATGGTATTTTATTGAGGTTAAAAACATAAATGTTGAAGTGTATAACCTTAAATTAGGCACGCCAACGGAAGCCATTAATATCCAACTTTAGTATGTTTACTTCCAATATTGAACCGTTTCCACCCGAACGCGACGTCTTTCCAATATCACAGTTTAGAAACTATACAGTGGGGTAATGTGTAGGTACTGTGTGTGTGTGTGTGTCTTACTTGTGAGCGATTTGCCAGGAATCGTGCTATAGCTACAACTCTGATCACAAAAACACTTTGCAATATTTGACATTGAGGTATCATTTCACAGCGCACACTTTTGCACTTCATCTCACACCACCCAAATTACATCGTGACCACCAATCGTATTGACGTGTACTAGAAGACTGACACACATCGACCAGAACTACTAGCAGCACTAATTAATTATAAAAAAACCGGCCAAGTGCGAGTCAGGCTCGCGCAACGAGGGTTCCGTACTACAGTCGTATTTCTTCGACATTTTGCACGATAATTCAAAAACTATGATGCATAAAAATAAATAAAAATCTGTTTTAGAATGCACAGATGAAGACTTTTCATATTATGATACCCCACTTGATATAGTTATCTTACTTCGAAAATTGAAAATACTAATTAGTAGTTCATGACCACAATTTAATTTTTTTTTGTAAAATTCACGGTTTTCAGATTTTTCTCCGAATGTCTGCTATAAGACCTACCTACCTGTTAAATTTTATGATTCTAGGTTATAGGAAGTACCCTGTAGGTTTCTTGATAGACCGACAGATAGACAAACAGACAGACAAAAAGTGATCTTATAAGGGTTCCGTTTTTCCTTTTGAGGTACGAAACCCTAAAAAGGAGCTGAAGCAGCTTTGAAATATCCAAAATACTTCCTTTTTAACACCCGGAGCGTCTCTATCGGAGCCTAAGCTGTTAATGAAATTAGTCGCTTCAGCTGCTAGAAAAAATTCCTTTTAATCCTTGTCCCTGATTCAATCGATACTTGGATAAGAATATTAAACTTAAGCTCTTTAATGGGGACGGCCGAGTAGAAAATTATTGAATATCTTTATCATCTACGCCTGTGCAATTTAATATTATGTTGCATGCTCCATAGACGCAGCTTTTAAATAAGTAATATTATAACTGTAAAGTTGCTAAGCTGTGTAAAACCAATATGAAATCCAAGAAGATACGCAATATTTCACAACAGGAATTTTTATCAAGCATAGCTCTCCATTTTACTCTCTCTTTGTTTACTCTCCCTAAAATAAAGCAATACGAAAAGGTTTTTAATCCCCCCGCGAAAAAAGGGTCTAGGGGTAATTTTACCGATAATATGTTTAGCCCAAAACTTTTGCGTCTGCAGCAATTATATAAGAAAGGTGATATAATTTTGAGGTATATGACACCGTACCACCGTACCGTAGACTTTCTATTGCAATTTATTTATTACTAGCTTATCCCCGCGACTTTGTCTGCTTGGACTACACAAATTTCAACCCCTATTTTACCCCCTTAGAGGTTAAATTTTCCAAAATCCTTTCTTAACGGATGCCTAGGTCATAATAGATATTTACAGGCACAGCCCGATCCGTCAAGTAGTTAAAGCTGTGGGTTGATAGATCAGTCAGTTAGTTTTCCTTTTATATATTACTAGCTTATGCTCGCGACTTCGTCCGCGTGGACTACACAAATTTCAAATCCCTTTTTTACTCCTTTAGGGGTTGAATTTTTTAAATCCTTTCTTAGCGGATGTCCACGTCATAATAGCTATGTACCTACATGCAAAATGTCAGCCCGATCCGTCTAGTAGTTTAAGCTATGCGTTGATAGATCAGTCAGTCAGTCAGCTTTTCCTTTTTATATATAGATTTTCCCGCTCCGAAATTGAATCCTGTCACGCAAAAAATGAGCCAGCCTTTATCTGTTACTAGAAGAGGCAATTAACCGAAATATCTCATGGGAATTTTTTTCATGGCCATGAAAGGTACAAACTTTTATAATAATGTAACTCTCGATTAGAGAGGCAATTTGCGCCGTTTACCGGTTTCACCTTTTTTTGGCCGGCTTCCAGCCTTGATGCTGTTTTCCTGATATTATGACACGGGCCAATATGTAAAACGTATAGTACGCGACAAGTTGAGATGGCAATCGGGGTATGAGGCGGGGGGATGCCCCGCAAAGCCGCACGTCACCCGCGCTCGCCCGCATCGGGTTAGCGCGGGGGCTGCGCTGGTGTGCAAGGCGTTCCCTCCCCGATTGCCGTCTCGACTTGTCGCTGACTATCCCTACGTTGCGGTTTTTAATAACTTATTTAAAATCCACGCGTCAGGCGACCGAGAGCTGGCGTTTATTTAGCTGAAGGACTAAAAATAATTTGATTGGCAATCAAATTGCATTTAAATTGTTTGGGAGTAAAGCCGCCTATATACCTACTTCTAAAAAGCAGTTAACTGCAAAAGTAATTTTAAATTACCGCCAGAAACGTGGGAGTTTTCAAAAACTGATGTTATTAAAAATAGTACGTTTGCTACTCAACAGGTCGAGATGGCAAACGGGGTATGAGACGGGGGGACGCCCCGCACACTCGCACGTCACTCGCGTTTGCCCGCACCGGCTTAGTGCGGGGCTGTGCGGGTGTGCGGGGCGTTCACCCCCGATTGCGCCCGATTCCGCCTCAGGAAAGTCCAAAAGTCATTTGTGGGTACCTTTTAAAATAAAATCCCGCAAACTATTTTGGACTTACCTTTGCACAAGTTTAAAAAATCTATTAAAAATATGCTCCTGAAAAAAGCATATTACACAATTGAAGATTATCTAAATGATAAAAGAGCGTGGATTTGACCTGCAGCTCGTTCCAGCAACGCACAAGACTGCAAATACTATTTTATACATGGCATAATTTTGTACCTATATCAAATATTTGAAAAGAGCAACCGCCGAGTTTCTTGCTGGTTCTTCTCGGCAGGAAAGGCATTCCGAACCAGTGGTAGATGCATCCGACTATTCGTAAGCACTTGTAAAAGTTTATACGAATAAAAAAGATTTTCATTTTCATTTTCATTTTCATTGCTATCTCGACCTGTCGCGGACTATACGTAGCAAACTTTAACGTCTGGATTTTTTCCACGTGTGTGAAGTACCTATACAGGGTGTAACCAGAACGCTAGCAAAACTTAGCGTTATTGTTATACTACCTAAACACAATCCAATACCAATAACCATTTGCATCATTTTGTAGTTTTAGGGATTTAGTATTTTTCAAACCCGCAATGTATAGCGTGCAAAACTCGGGTCAATGTCCCGCTTACGATGCGGCATTGATTCCGAGTAGCCTACTTATGCAGCTTTCGTTGACCTCTAACGTCAGTCAGATGTTTTATTTGCAATAGATATATCATAAACTTGTACAAAATTATTGGGGGTTTTTTTTAAACGCATTTTTTTGTGGTATCATATTTTATCAGTAATCACCTATCTTCGTTTTTGCCAGTGTTCTGGTTATACGCTGTATAAAAATAAATCCCAATATTGATATCCATTTATCTTCTTCACATACCTAATAAAGTTACTTTCAGATATTGAAGGTTTACGACAGACAGACACCTATCTGTCTATCATGAAGTAATAAATCCGATCAACCAATAAACTATATTGATTCATAAATTCAAAATTTATGGCAGGCAAATACTTACTACCTATTTTGATGCTTTATAGGTTTGATCTTGATTGTACGTTACCTAGGGAGGTACCTATAGTACGCGACAGGTCGAGATGGCAATTAAGGTATGAGGCGGCCCTTGAGCTAACCCGGTGCGGGATAGTACGGGTGACGTGCGGGTGTGCAGGGCATCCCCACCCCAATAATGCCATCTCGATCTGTCGCGTACCTATGGCACCTATGGTAGGTACCTATGGCATCTTTTTGGTTGAAAATATTTTTATTAATTTTGAAAAAGGCTTGTTCTGAGGATCTCAAGTATATAATATACTTAAGTAGTTATTTTTAACTAGCTGATGCCCGTGACTTGGTACGCGTGGATTTGTTAAATATCCCGTGGGAACTCTTTGATATACCGGGATAAAAAGTAGCCTATGTCCCTCTCCAGGTCCTAAACTATACCCATGCAAAAAATCACGTCGATCCGTTTCTCCGTTGCGAGTCGTGATTGGAGGACTAACCAATAAACCAACAGACCAATAAACAGTAGTAGTAGGTTAGTGATAATATGGGTAGTAAATTCAAAACAAATAGTTTTAAAGCTATGTAAGAAATGAAAATTGACCACGCAGTTCTTAGTAATACATTTTTGTATCTCGTCTACGCAGGCCTTTAAGGCGAGTCACCGAGGCGGGCAGCGCGGCTTTGAAGTAAACCGCTTGGTAACGTTCAAATTCTGTGTTTCAAACGTTAAATTTGAATTTAATAAATTATAGAAGTCCTATTGAAAACCAAAATTTAGCAGGTTCTATGTAGTACTTAAAGACAAATATTTCCATATAAAAATTATTTGCCAAGTCAGAAATTTTAGTATTAAATAATTCGTTTTAGACTTTTATTTGATCGAGTGAAGTACTTCCTATTGTGTATCAAAGTAGCACATTCTTTAGACAATGTCTTTAGGTATATTGTTTATTTTTAACAAGGCCATTATTTAATAGTAAATACCTAAAACATTTGATCTAGCAAACCCGTTTTTTCCGCTTAGCCTCGGTGACTCGCCTTAACATAACTTCTCAGAAGAATCTACCTATTTCACACTCAAACAGTTGTTATGAGTATAGGCATGCCCTATCTACCCCTGTCTTGTTTGCAGACTCCACTCGAGTCTGCGATCGCTCAAAGTTTATTGCAGTCAGGCGCGATAGAATTTCACAGGCCAGAAGATTCTTCTAAACTTAGCGTCGCCGTATATTATGTTGGCTTATAGTTTTAACGCATCGCATGCCAAACTACATACAAAACCAGAAATCATCATCATCATCACCACCATCAACTGATAGACGTCCACTGCTGGACATAGGTCTCTCGTAGGGACTTCCACACGCCACGGTATTGCGCCGCCTGAATCCAGCGGTGTGGGGGGTCTTCCAACACTGCGTCTTCCGGTGCGAGGTCGCCATTCATTGGCATTCAAGTAAACTTTAACAAGGTGCTTTTGAATCGTCAAATAGTTTAATTTACCACAAGCAATAAATCAAACAAGTTAATTCAACTTGAGTGTTATGCTATCAATTTAAAGTATAAGTTGTTGATTTACTCAGAGCTGTTTTAGAATTTGATTTATTTTAAACTCTAATCCTGTTCATTTAAAGAGTTTCTCGGTAAGCGTGGGAGTGCTTTCATTTATGCGAGTACCTGAATACCTTTGATAGAAGAACTTGTTAATCCTGCTGGAATAAATTAATTTGGAATCACTTTAATAGGTAGCGCGCTCTATAAAAACCTATATTCTCTAATACAGTACAGTACATCGGCCTTTAGAATGACATTTCGGCTTTGTAGATCGTTGTCTGTGTCACTTATGCATACCACCTATATGACGTTTTGTTGGTTTCAACGACAGGGACAACGCTCTACAAATCTGCTATCTCCTTCTAAAGGTCAATGTAGATTACTTTCGGCCACGTACTGTACCTACAGTCTACACGGCTTGGTACAGGATTTCTTCTGAGTTCTGTAAACTTACTAAAGTGTCATTGACGTTAAGAATGCCTGGAATTTTCTTAAAAGAAAAATCTAATATATAAAAGGAAAAGGTGACTGACTGACTGACTGATCTATCAACGCACAGCTCAAACTACTGGATGGATCGGGCTGAAATTTGGCATGTAGATAGCTTTTATGACGTAGGCATCCGCTAAGAAAGGATTTTTGAAAATTCAACCCCTAAGAGGGTGAAATAGGGGTTTGAAATTTGTGTAGTCCACGCGGACGAAGTCGCGAGCATAAGCTAGTAATAATTTATTATTTTTACGCTCCAAGTGATAATATTTTTGCTTTGCCGCCGTTTGTGGTAATGGAGGCCCAAACTAAGAAAGATGTTTATTATAAACGTGCTTTATTGAGACTGCCTCCTAATTCTACGGTGCGTTACATTATATTTACATGTAGTTGTGCAAGTGCCTTGGGTCACATAATTATTACACCGTTTTAGGGTGTTATAACACTGGAGTTTTGCGACCGCGTTTCCGAGACCATATTTTTATTCAGGTGCTACGAACTCCGTATGCCGTGTACAGCGTCACGCCGGACGCGGCCTACGGCATTTGTAACTCCGTAGGCCGTGTACAGCGTCACGCCGGACGCGGCCTACGGCATTTGTAACTCCGTAGGCCGTGTACAGCGTCACGCCGCCCGGACGCGGCCTACGGCATTTGTAACTCCGTAGGCCGTGTACAGCGTCACGCCGGACGCGGCCTACGGCATTTGTAACAAGCCATGCCCCAAGCACTTCCGTGCGTATCAACTAAAGACTCAAATGCAATATACCTAGTTTAACATATGAGTTTGTATGGAGCAAGGCGCAGCCAATCACGCGACGCGGCGCGGCAAATATAGTTTATACTAGCTAATGCCCGCGGCTTCGCCCGCTTGGCTTTAGGTTTTCAAAAATCCAATGGGAGCTTTTGATTTTCCAGGACAAAAAGTCGCCTATCCGTAGGAGCCCGTTCCTGGGATGCAATGTATCTCTGTACCAACTTTCGTGAAAACATTTAAACGGATGATTCTTTAAAAATCCCGTGGGATCACCACGATTTAGGAATTTAATTCCTTACAGCATCAGAGTTGAGGAGTTGGGTGTTCGAGTTCAACGATAAAGTCTTTACTTTGTGTATAAACCTATTGTTATCTGTGAAAACCTATTATTAGCTCCTAGTTACCTTATTTAAGAATGTAAAGATCAATTTAAGCTGTTGGTTTTCCAAAGAGAATAAAATAAAATAATGTAATACATATTATAATGTGTACAGGTTCACTGTGTTTTGGCATAATGGCATGAAAAACTCTTCCTTCTTTCTCTCTTTCTTGCCTTCTCAAACCTGCCACTCGCACTCATAGTAGTACCAGCATTCTATGGAGGAACTATTTTAATTCAGGCAGCGTGTCAGTCGAGTTTCACAAAGAACAAGTCACACAAAGTAGTCTGCAATAATTACGTCTTTGTCACGTTGCAAACTCTGTGGACCGACAAATGGGGAGAAAGCAACTTGTAACTGTTGCAACCCTTCATTAATTATGAAACTAGCTTCCTCCCTCGGGTTCGCCCGCGTGTAGGATTTCTGAATAGGTATTATTCTTAACGAGGCAGGGTCTATATTACAGTGTAGGTACGTGGGTAGGTTCGTAGGAACCCCCGCCAGACATCCTAAGAAACGTTAATCATAATATTATATAAAAGGAGACGGCGACTGACTGACTGACTGACTGATTGATCAATCAACGCACAGCTGAAACTACTGGACGGATCGGGCTAAAATTTGGCATGCAGATAGCTATTACGACGTAGGCATCCGCTAAGAAAGGATTTTTGAAAATTCAACCCCTAAGGGGTTGAATATATATATAAAAGGAAAAGGTGACTGACTGACTGATCTATCAACGCACAGCTCAAACTACTAGACGGATCGGGCTGAAATTTGGCATGTAGATAGCAGTGGCGTGCACAGGGTTTGAAGCCAGGGTAGGCACTAGTTAAGTAGGAGCCTGTTTACTGGCAGGTCATTATGAAAAATATGCATTGAGCTATTCAACTGGGGTAAGCAGTGCATTTACGCCTCTATGACCTGCACGCCACTGGTAGATAGATAGCTATTATAACTATATGTAGGCATCCCCTAAGAAAGGATTTTTGAAAATTCAAGCCCTATGGTTTGAAATTTTGTAGTCCACGCCGGTCACGAGTATAAGCTAGTAATTTAAAGGTGTCTGGACAAGGGGTTGCCACCATACTAAGTGTCTGGCAATGCATGACGTGATTTCTAATACTATTCTGAAAAAAATATAACAAACTAGCTATGGAGTGGACAAAAATCGCGGGCCACTGCTGGCTACTACACTCTCATTTACATTAAACTTGCATTAAGTATTCAGACTTTGAATGACAGAAAATGAACTCGGAGTAAGTTATAAAGTCTTCCACTTACTTCTATTTCAAAGAAACCCGAGTCTGTGAGCTATGCAGTGCTACAAATTTAGAACTAATGGAACGAAAGGCTTCTTATGTTACCTTACTCTGAATACATTAGCGCTAGCTTTTATTTATAAACTACGTAGGTACCTATATAGTGCATTCAATATTAAATGGCGTGTTTCCACTTGAGACCGTCATTAGCAATAACAATAGGATTAAGTCGTGGCGGGTGAATTCAAAAGTATCAACACTGGTTGGTTTGCAACAAAATATATAATGTTGAACCGGCTCCTTTAAAAATGAATGGGCTCTATGATTGTCTGGGTGTTTGGTTTATTACCCCTTGATTGTTTACGTGGCATGTCGAATGTAATCCTATTGTTATTACTAATGACGGTCTCAAATGGAAACACGCCAGTTAGTATTGAATGCACTATACTAGATGACACTTCAGACTTCGTCCACGTGGATTAAAAGGTAGGATCCGTATAAATTAGTGCACTTTTTCTGTTGAACAAAAATCAATACCGAGAAAAGTTTTATATAACAACTAGCTGCCCTGGCGAACTTCGTTCTGCCTAACAGTCGATTCAATTTTTTTAAATTTTTCTCTGCTTAAGAACCATCCTCGTACTTCAAGGAATATTGTAAAAAAGAATTAGCGAAATCGGTTCAGCTGTTCTCGAGATTTGCGATGACCAACACATTTAGTGATTCATTTTTACATTATAGAAGATATATTTTCTTACCTGAAAACCGCAAATCGAACTGATATTGATACTTCAGCTGTAACTGTTGCAAGAAAACTACGTAATATGATTTGAATTCCCACTGAGATCACACGTAGTCGAGTTGTAGGAAAACAACGTACCTATCTAACTATACTTAGGTTGAATTCCCACTCGATAAGCCGAGTTGCCATCAAAATAGCACAGTACAAAGATAAATAAGTAAACACCTAGACACGGTGTCCCAGCTGCCATCGGTTCTGACTTCTGCAACAAGTATGGTCTGCCCATCGCTACTTCAGCTTGATATGCCTAATTCTGCTGAGGCATTCTTACTGATGGAGTGGAGACTTTGAGCTTCAATGTTCGGACAGAATTCCACCGAAGAATTCCAGAATTCAGAAGGTCGCCGGTTCAAACCCCACTTTTACATGCTTAAGTTTTAATCTTAAGTGTAATCGTAATACGATTAAGATCATTCACTAATTCGTTCGAAAGAAAATATTTTTTTCTTTTTACTATAACAATCCAACGCGTTTACGTTAGAAACCCACATTTTGAAAAATCTCACGTGAGATTGGGGGATGGGGGAGGGGGTTGAATAAAATCTCACGACATCTCACCAGGGGGGGAGGGAGGGACAGAAAATTCAAAAAAACACCTCACGTTCCGAGTGAGGTGACGTGATCCAATGGACGCCTTATGGAGTAAGTCACATTGATTGTATAACACGCCCGTACGAAAATGTAGATTTGGTGGCTTTCGTGTGATGTAGGTACATCAAGAACATAATTTTGTTTGGCGATCGATCGGCTGGATTTGGTTAGTCTATATTCGTGCCAAGTACGCCGTTACTCCCGCTTACCTCTAACACCTGTTCATAGCCATAAACTCAAATTTGCGGCAAATTTATAAGCCGACCCTGGTATTTACTGGGGAATTCGCTTGTTCGAAAAGCCTTGCAATTTTGTTGTTTTAAATATTTGATGGTGTTTGTCGAACAAACAAAGCGAAGTCTAAAACCTACTTGGGCAAGAATTTGCATTTTGTTTGACTGTCCATCTTACAACTTTTGAAATAATGAACATAAGGAATTACTTAAAATTCACAAACAATATTTAACAAAGCCAAAAATTAGTTGAAAAAAATTTGAAGAGGCCTAGGTTCCCAGTTAAAACGGTTCTCCATATTTTGCAGGCGCAGAAAACTTTTAAAACGTATGCCATAGCATTTTAACGAATTGTCTACACACCGAATAAGTTTCCCAGCAACTGCAACTAATTATTAAAATAAGAATATAGGTACGTATTATATACTGATGAGAGATGACGAAAGAGAGATATTCAAAAAGAGATAAAGCACCTATTTATTACTAAGTAGATGATGGCCGTCTACTTCTGCGTAGAATCGTAGATTTAGCTCTCAGATTAATTATTCTAATTTTTAAGATTTAGCTTTTGTTTAGACATCCCGTGGAAACTCTGATTTTCCGGAATATAAGTAGCCAATGCCCTTCATCGGGATGCCAGCTTACTTTGTACATTTCAAAAGCGCGCGTGTTTTTCTTTTTCTGTCCCTTTGCTTAGGAAGGAGTTGAAAAAGGTCTTCTGGCGTTATAAAGATAAGATTTCATCAATAAACTTCCGTAGCCCAAGGGTAAAATAAGGGAAGGAGTACAAGGATTTTAAATTAATGTTTCTTATATTAACAAAATATTATATTCTTCTTCGTTCACCCTGTATAAACATTAATATTACCTTGTTACCGCGAACTGACTGAAATCATTATACGAGTAAAGAACCTTACTCCAGAAGGTCTGAAGCGCCGAGCATAGCGTCGCTTACGCGTTTCTCCGAGAAGGTTTCTGTGATTTTCATCAAACTACTAAATCTTTGAGCAATTCGGCAATAAAAGTTTATTTTTGTCGATTTCTCTAATATATTATTGTTTGACTTTAATTTACTGCGTAACGATTCGCATTTTTAGGTCACCTATATAAAAGCCCTGTAAAATTATCAAATAAAAAAAAAGATCCATCTCATTTCCATAATATTGTTAGCTTTTGATGTTGTTTAATAGGTAGGTAGGTAGGTACCTACAATCAGAAGCTTAAGAAAACATTCATAGCTGACCCGTTTGCTCCCAGCTAAAGGCTTTTGTATGAAACTTGTCCTCTTAATATTTACTCTATTGTGAAAGCCCCATAATAATATCCGGAACGAAGTTTTAATAGGCAGTATTTTATTCATACTTACTTCATGTTTTGAATATCGAAAAAAACATGCGATTGTTTGCCTATTTTTATATCCTCGCTATATTTACCTGCGTGTTACATAAATAAATAAATAAGCCTACCTCTAAATTTTTTTTTTTTTTTTGTATATTTATATACATATATTTTTTATTTTTTTTACTTTCTTTCATTTTTTTCAAATTATTAATACCTTTTTTTTGTATAATATTACTTATAAGGTATATATATCTAGCTCTAATAATTCAGAGGTCATCCCAAACGCGCGGGCAAAGGCCTCCCCCTTTTTCTTCCAGGTATCCCTGTGTTACATAACATCGCTTAAATTAAGTTCTAACACCACGTTAGTTATTTTTAACGGTTTATTACTTACTAGCTGATGCCCGCGGCTTTGCCCGCGAGGATTTAGGTTTTTAAAAATCCCGTGGGAACTTTGATCTTCCAGGACAATAAGTAGCCTATCCGTAGTAGTCCATCCCCGAGGGCCGGGATGCAAGCAATCTCTGTAAGTACCTACCAAATTTTGTAAAAAGATTAGGAGGGATGATTATTTAAAAAAACCCGTGGGATCACCATGATTTAGGAACGTAGTTCCTTACAGCATCAGGGTTGAGGAGTTGGATTCTCGAGTTCAACCATAAAGTATTTACTTGGTCGGTACCTCCAGTATCAAAATATAAAAGACAGTTTCAAAATCCCACCTGTTTTGGTGGTCAGATCCCCTGCAGCATCAGGATTGAGGATTTGGAGTCCAATTTTGGGACAGTGTCGAAAAGTTTCGTATCTTAGAGTAGTTTTGTATCTTAGACCAGCTTCAATAAAATCTTAACTTGATTGTTTTTGTTATAAAAGTTTATGGCCCACGCTTACCGTAATGGCGTTACCTTTACATCCACAATTACTTTTAATTGCTGGACTTAGAAATGTTAATTACCGCTATACCTATTCTAATGGCACACCGCTATGCCATTTCCGAACCGGTGTGGATTTTTAATTGTGAACTAGACGACCCGCACCGACTTCGCTCAGATGGAATTTATGAAAACCTGCGTACGTGCGTAGCGAGAATCTTATAATACAGTACCCGTAGTACAAGATTTTACGTCTCACCAAACCAAACCAAATTCGAGAGTCGAAATACTTCCGCGTTACAGTAAACTGGATCTTAAAGGCCTTGTTTTAAAGCTCAAGTTTGTCTACACTTCTACAGCCAGCGCTCCAAGCGGAAACATTGCGAAATTAAAATCAGTGGCATTGAATATTTGACTTCAATTCAAGGCTGTTTAGGTCCATTTTACTGTAACGCGGAAGTATTTCGACTCTCGAATTTGGTTTCGTTTGGTGAGACGTAAAATCTTGTACTACGGGTACAGGATGTAACTAGAACGCTGGCAAAAACGAAGCCAGGTGATAGTAGGTGATGATTACTGATATGACACCACAAAATATCGTATAATTTTGTAAAAGTTTACGATATATCTATTGCAAATAAAACATCTGACTGAATCAGAGGTCAATGAACGTTGCGTAAGTAGGCCACTCGGAGTCAATGCCGCGTCGTAGGCGGGGCATTGAACCGGGTTTTGCACGCATTGCGGGTTTGAAAAATACTAAATCACTAAAACTACAAAATGAGGCAAATGGTTAAATAAAACCAAGTAGTAGCCGGCAAGAAATATTTGTACATAGACCTTTAGAATGAGATTTCGGCTTTGTAGAGCGTTGTTTCTGTCTGTTTCGTCGGTCTTAACGATAGAGACAACGCTCTACGAAACCGCTATCTCTTTCTAAAAGTTGATGTACAATATTTCTTGCCGACTGCTGTACCTATATATTTATTCTTACCATATTCTTCGCTAAAATTCCCACAAATGACGATAAAGTCTTCACAATTATTAAGCTTTTTCAAGGAATCATAAAGGCCCGGTTTTACCGTTTATTGACCACTTGATTCTTAACCTTTCACCTACTTTTGACACTGAGGTGCTATATTATTCCAACAAAGCACTTCGGGGCTATTAAGATTATTCTGAGATTTTTTTATTTATTCCATGAATAGCTAGGCCCTTTAGTGTCATCTCACGTAGTGTTAATTGACGATACAATAAAAATAATGTAAGAGAGGTATAGGTAGGTACGCGACGAGTGAAGCGATTTGCCTCCTCATTTCTGCGAACCGCTAAGATTTGGAACACCCTTCCAGCATCAGTTTTCCCATCCAATTTATAATGAGTACCTTCAAGTCAAGAGTGAATAGACATTTTCTAAGCAAGCGCGCTACATCGCGCGCGTCATGACTTGCCACGATGTCTGAGTGCAACCAAGCGCTAGTCAATAAATTAACATATCGTCATCATCATCATAATCAACCCATCGCCGGCTCACTACAGAGCACGGGTCTCCTCTCAGAGTGAGAAGGGTTTTGGCCATAGTTTACCACGCTGGCCATGTGCGGATTGGTAGACTTCACACACCTTTGAGAACATGATGGAGAACTCTCAGGCATGCAGGTTTCCTCACGATGTTTTCCTTTACCGTTAAAGCAAGTGATATTTAATTAATTAAAACGCACATAACTCCGAAAAGTTAGATGTGCGTGCCCGGGATCGAACTGCCGACCTCCGATTAGAAGGCGGACGTCCTAACCACTAGGCTATCACAGCTTGTGCATTGTAATTAACATAAAAAAAAAAAAACTTTTTTATTCGTATAAACTTTTACAAGCACTTACGAATAGTCGAATGCATCTACCACTGGTTCGGAATGCCTTTCATATAGCATCATGGTATGCTTAGCACATCTCTGGTGAAAAAGCAGCCTCCGTTATAAGTACGGTATGGGTTTAGCAACGCTCGTTACTTTGAGGGCCCATTCGCAATGATAATGTACGCATCAAAATATAATGTGTAATTAAACCCACAAGTGTAGCAGTAAACAGGTAAACGATTTTGATGCTTTTCGCTTATATTTTAAAGGTAAATTTTCTGTGACTTGGCCTTTTATTTTTAAACCCCATACTTTCATGGAATGGCTCAATTCATTATTTCATTAAAATTATATTAATTTTGTTGACGGGAAAAAATTATGTTTATTTTTTTCTTTTTAGGGTTCCGTACCTCAAAAGGAAAAACGGAACCCTTATAGGATCACTTTGTTGTCTGTCTGTCTGTCAAGAAACCTACAGGGTACTTCCCGTTGACCTAGAATCATGAAATTTGGCAGGTAGGTAGATCTTATAGCTGACATTTGGGGAAAAATCTGAAAACCGCGAATTTAGGGTTAGATTACACAAAAAAAATTAAATTGTGGTCATGAACTAATAATTAGTATTTTCAACTTTCCAAGTGAGTGACTATATCAAGTGGGGTATCATATCAAAGGTCTTCACCTGTACATTCTAAAACAGATTTTTATTTATTTTTATGCATCATAGTTTTTGAATTATCGTGCAAAATGTCTAAAAAATACGACTGTATAATAGTAGTACGGAACCCTTATTGTTCGAGCCTGACTCGCACTTGGTCGGTTTTTGCATAGATTTATGTTTATAGCACTAGAGCACGAACTAAAGTGACTGCATAACTCGGCATGTGTCGGCCAATTATGTATAAACGCTGTTTGCAAATTGTGGTGATGATAATACAGGGTGTAACCAGAACGCTAGCAAAAACTTAGCGTTAATGTTATTATTATTATTTATTTATTATTTAATTAGAACGGCCATAAAGCCAATTACACTAATTAAACTACGAGTACAAACTAACATAAACATACTTACAAAAATTGTTAAAATTATAAATTTTAAAAAGCAAAATTATAAATTTTCACAAAAGTGCAAAATCTGACCCATGAGGTCAGCCCATTTGTCAGCAAATATGTCACAGCGAGGGGACTCCTTCAGCAGTGCGTTGAGCGCAGCCAAAGTGCGCGGTATGGGTGACCTGAGCGCGCTACCGTGCGACTAAACGGACTATATTATACTACCTAAACACAATCCAATACCAATAACCATTTGCCTCATGTTGTAATTTTAGTGATTTAGTATTTTTCAAACCCGCAATGTAAAGCGCGCAAAACTCGGGTCAGCGCCCCACCTACGACGTAGCAATGACTCCGAATGACCTACTTACAGAACGTTCGTTGACCTCTAGCGTCAGCTAGATGTTTCATTTGCAATATAACGTGAACTTTTACAAAATATAGGATTATTTGTATATATTTTTTCACGTTTTTTTTTGTGGTACCATATCAGTAATCATCAGTACTTGCACCTGCCTTCGTTTTTGCCAGCGTTGTGGTTACACCCTGTATATTATGGATCCTAGACATAGTCGCTAACAATTAAATTGGCCTCATAAGAAAGCTCAGAGTCACAGAGTCAGTGATGAAGAGAGCTATGCTTGGAGTAATACTCTACGTGATCCAATCAGAAATGAGGAGATTTGTAGGAGAACCAGATAGTAATCGAAATAGCTCAGCGGGTGGCGAATTTGAAGTGGCATGGGCAGGGTATACAGTTAGAATAGAATAGAATAGAAATCCATTTATTGGTTGATCCAACACACGATAGACACAAACACAAATATTTACAAAAAAAACATTCCTTAAAATCTAATTCAACAAATAGGTACCTACCTACTGTCTACAATGTGTCGTGCCAACGAAACCGAACAGTTCGAAAAACCGGTGGGGTCCCAAGGTGCTGGAATGGCGAGCTCGCACCAGAAGACGCAGCGTTGGAAAACCCCTCACTAGATGAACGGACGACATCAGACGAGTCGCAGGGAGCCGCTGGATTCAGGCGGCGCAAGACTATGAGGTGCGGAAGTCCTTCCAAGAACCTCTATGTTCAGCAGTGGTCGTCTATCGGTTGTTGTTGTTGTTGATGATGATGATGATGATGATAATGAATACGCTTTGTTATGCACCTATATGGTTACATTCGGACTGATTTAGATTTACCTACATACTATGTGCAGTAAACCTTGTGGTAAAACTGTACGTAATAATGTTACGTATATTACGTAATAATGTAACGTATAATACGTAATAATTTTACGTAAAGTTTTACCACAGCTTGTGCGGTAGTAAAAGTTTCCTGTTACGGTAACAAACTTTTAATATTAGAAGAACATTAGCGTAAATATTTATATGCTCCCGATCTGTTCTGTTTATATTACGTAGGTAAATAATACGTTAGTAAATACATAGAGATCTAGCTGATGCCAGCGACTCCGTCCGCGTGGTTTTTAAAAATTCCGTGGGAACTCTTTGATTTTCCGGGATAAAAAGTAGCCTATGTCCTTCCCCGGAGTGCATAGCTATCTCTGTACCAAATTTCGTCAAATCGGTAAGGCTAGTAGACAGACAGACACACTTTCGCATTTATAATATTAGTATGGAACAGTGGCGTGCATAGGGTTTAAAGCCAGGGTAAGCAGTAGTTAGGTAAGCCAGTCAAAGAATAATGAGCATTGAGCAATTTCAACCGAGTTAACTATTTCTTGGATAAGCAGCGCTTTTATGCCTCTATGAGTTGCACGCCACTGGTATGGAAGTAGGTATATGGATTTATTATTATTATTAATATTCTTTATTGTACACCAAAAAGAAAAGACACAAAAAGAAACATGTAAAAGAAGAACATACAATCAGCAATTTACACTGTAATTCAGAATTTTCTATAGACCTAAGCCGAACTCGTGAAATTAAGTTTCGTCTTTGGACTACGCATTTTTAATTTTGTTTGTAGGGGATAATCTCTGGAACGACTGAACCGATTTTGAAAATTCATTCATAAGTACATTATTCCTGAGTGACATAAATGCTATATTTTGTTTTCAAACAAATTGGAAATCTTTACGAAAATTTACCCTTTTACTAATTACTAACTTTACCCTTGCGATGCCGGGGTGGGTCGCTAGTAAATAATTATAAATAGTTGCGAACCTAGGCCAAGTGTTCGCAGATTGGGAGAAAGAAATAAAAATGATTAATATCAATATCGACTGGACCCTGTAATTGTGATGAATTTGCTAAAAATAAATTTGACCATTAACTTTAGCTCGACCTTCAATTCAGTCACGTAAAGCTGTTGCCTCTTATTAGGGTTCCGTACCTCAAAAGGAAAAGAAAACCCGTATAGAGTCACTTCGTTGTCTGTCTGTCTGTCAATTCGGGGGAATCAAAACCTTTAGAGTACTTCCCGTTGACCTAGGATCATGAATGTCTTATAGCACAAGTAAAGGAAAAAAGAACCCGAAACCTATCGATAAGTCAATGCAAAAACCGTGAACTTGTGGTTACATCCTTACACCACAAAAAAATTTGTGTGACACGACCAAATAATTTTAGTTTACTAAATCACATCAAGATAGCGCTGTCCGTCATTAACTTGCAGTATTGTACAACTGTTGGAGTTATACTGGTTTGAGATTTCCTGTACGAATGGTGCGGAACCTTTCGTGCGCGAGTCTGACTCGCACTTGACCGGTTTTTTAACCCTAAAAGCAATTTTTCAAATATGTAGGTAGGTTCAAAAAAATTTGATTAAGAATATTTTCAATAGAAGCGACGGGATGAAATTCATCCGTTTCAAATCTTTCTTAACCTATTAACAAATATTCAATCACATCACAACCCGTCGTCAGCCATCTACATCAGTACCCTTACCTATTATAAATGCAAAAGTGTGTTTGTTTGTCGGTTTGTTGGTTTGTCCTTCAATCACGTCATAACGGTACAACGGATTGACGTGATTTTTTGCATGGGCATAGATAAAGACCTGAGTGACATAGGCTACTTTTTATCCCGGAAAATTAAAGAGTTCCCACGGGATTTTTAAAAACCTAATTCCACGCAGACGAAGTCGCGGGCATCAGCTAGTCTGATATAAACTTGCAACTCCTACGCTACGCCTCGCGAAAGTGGGAAAGTCATTTGTGGGAATGGGTGTAATATTTTATAATAAAATCCCACAAACAATTTTAGACTTGCCTTTACACAAGTTTAAAAAATCTATTCAAAGTATGCTCTTAAAAAAAGCATATTATACAGTGGAAGACTATGTAAATGATAAGAAAGCTTGGATTTGACTCGCTCCAGCAATGCATGGGGCTGCAATTGCTTGTACAGTATGGTATAATAATATTGTAAATTGATGACTTGAAAAGAGCAACCGCCGAGTTTCTTGCTGGTTCTTCTCGGTAGGAACGGCATTCCAAACCAGTGGTAAATTAAACTAGCTAACGATTTAAAAGCACTTGTAATAAGTCTACTTGAATAAAATAAATTCTATTCTATTCTATTTAGCTCTGATTGGTCAACTATACACATCTCCACTCCGCTCCGCTTCAGTGGACAGGCAGTGTAAGAGTTGGTTATTTCAGTCCGTCTTCTAACCAGCTGAGCTATTGAGACTGAGTCTGGCTTTATTGTTTTACGTATCTATGGATTACAGGAATTGGTTATCACCTTTATTAATTTTTTTATTGGCTAAATAATTATATGGGCACCATAGATAATCACAAATTATCTTTATCCACTCTGTTTGTTATTGGGAATATACTGCGCATATAAATTTTATACGCAAGTCAAAAGGTTGGAATAAATGTAGGTACATAGTAGGTTCCTATTTATGTTAATCCAAGTCTTACAGCCGCACTCAGAGTCACTAATCGTTACTTAAGATTGAAATAAAACGAGACAGATTTATGTGAGAGGTATAGCTCTGCCATGTTTAACTCAATCTTAAGTAACGATTAAGCGACTATGAGTGCGGCTGTTATTCATGTAGGTCTTATTACTTCACAAGGGACTCTCCGTCACTGGCTCCATACAAACGAACACAGAAACAAGTATGGATGCAATCGTGGGCAGGTAAAATGAAATTAACTTAAAATTCACCATCGTGAAAATAACAAAATTTGTATGCAATAATTCCGCAGGATGTACCTACCTAGTACCTACTAGTGTTTTCTATGAAAGGAAATGTTTAATGTATTCATGAATTATTCATTACAGTAGAAATGAGCTTCGTAATACATAAATTTTGGTCAAAATTTTGTTATTCCTTCGTAAATGATACAGATTTACCTACTCAAAATCACTGACTTCTAATGCAAAGAAACTAGAAATCAAAGTGTGAAGATTGTCCGACATTAATATACATACCTACACGTCAGTGGCGTGCACAGGGTTTGAAGCCAGGGTAGGCATTAGTTAGGTAGAAACCTGTTTACTAGCAGGTCATAATGAAAAATATGCATTGAGCTTACAACTGGGGTAAGCAGTGCATTCATGCCTCTATGACCTGCACGCTACTGCTACACGTGTAGAAACAAAAGTTATTTTTTACTTTGTAGTGGTTTTGGATGTCGGATTTTGAATATATTTTTTTAATTTAATAAGAAAAGCAAAATTACTTGGAATGTGTTTAAGTGATTGATGCAGACTCGATTAAAGTGGAATGTTATCAGAAATAGAAAGCAACAAAGTGAACTGAAATTGTGTCGTGTATAATGTATCTTCAAGTGCTCATGAAATCAAAGGTTAGGAGCAAAACGTGGGTGTAATC